>NW_024351731.1:6251304-6330622 GCF_902729225.1 Pteropus medius
AAGAAGAAGAAGAAGAAGAAGAAGAAGAAGAAGAAGAAGAAGAAGAAATACGGAAACAGGGCTGAAGTGTTCTCAGACGAATTGACTAAAAATCCTTGAACTTGACGCTCTTTGGGGACAAAAGAACGCAGAAAAGATGCTGAACCGCTCAGCAGGGGCAGAACCCGTCCGACTGGGCTCCGGTCGGCACCTCCCAGCCCGGTGTGCTGTGAACAGGAGACATCCTCAAGTGGACTGTCTAAAAGGTCCTTGAAAACCTCAAAATTAACCCCCTCCCCACAAAAAGCCCCAAACAGAGAGCTCGGTATGGACACAGACGGACTGCGTCACCCGCCCTGCCCACTGCCCCGGGCTTAGGATGAAAACAGCCCCACCCCGAGGTGGCGAGGGCCTCCTGCGGGTGTTACCGGGAGCTTCCTGGAGGAGGTGTGTGTGCTGCCGAGCCTGGGGAAGGGGGAGAGGGAGCAGCGGGAGGCTGGACTGGAGGGGAGGAGGCCAGCAGACCCCAAGAACCAGAGCGATCGCCCTGCCTGGCCCGTCAGGACCAGGAGACAGAAGGGGGCCCAAGGCCTCCGACGGCTGCTTTGGAAATCCCGTGTTTGGGGAGCTAAGGGGAAAGAGCCCGTCTTGCAAGGAGGCTGTTCCCGTCCACACCTCACAGATGAGAAACGGCGGCACGGAGCCCAAGCCCTGTGGCTTTCCCAGCTCTCACGCCTCCAGCCCGAGGCGGGCTCCTTGCCCGGGCCACCGTGTCCTTGAGGCCAGCATGCCAAAGCATGACACCCCCGTGGGCTCTCTCCTCCTCCTCGGCGCTCAGGCCCCCTGAGGGCTCGTCCTGGCCTGTCCGACTGGCTCCTCTCCAGGGTCCAACCTCAGGACCTCGGCACGGGACAGGCGTTTGTGCCCACGCGCCCCGGGGGCAGGGCCGTGGTGACTCGGCCTGGTGTCCGAGGCCCCGTTCAGCGTCTGCGTGAGGTGCAGCTGCACAAAGGCCCTCTGAGCAACTGAACCCGGAGATTGAGGTCATGTTGGGGGGGTGGGGGGTCTTCGCGTGGGCTCCTCCGACTCCAGGCAAAATTAATGCAAGCCGCAGTCGCGTGCTCCCAAATGCCAGGTCCACGCCGCCTGTGCCCTTTGCCTCGGATTCACCACCCGTCCCTTCAGGCTCAGCCCAGAGCTGTGACTCGGCTCCTGTCGATTTTCACTGCGACCCCTCAGTTTAAGTCAAATCGGGCCAATTTCCATTCGATTCCACGCTATTGGACTCGTTCTGCTCAATTCGATTTCCCTTCCTCAGTCCAGCCAGATTCGATTCCTTCGATTGATTGCCATCGTCTCCAGTGTCGTGTTAAAGCTTTGACCTGATCCCGCCAAACGTTCAACTTGAGTCAATTCTCCAAATCAACCCAAGGCCACTCAGCCCCCGGCTGCTCCCAAGGCGCGCGCACCCATGCGGGGCATCTCGGTTCATCCTCCCTGGGTCTCTGGCACCTGAGCCCCGCAGGGCGCTGTCCTCCCTGATGTGGGGGGACCACGGGGTGCCCTTGTGGAGAATAATCTAGGAAAAAAATAACACGTGCACAGCACTTGCTTCGGATGGAGCGGTGGCAACGCTGTCACCTCACGGTCTCATGACACCACCCTCCGGCCTGAGAGGTCAGGCCTTGAACCCAGGCTGGTTGATGGCCCAGCTCCCGTCTGACATACACTTGAGAAAATGATACCACGCTCGTCCGTGAGCTTGTTCAGACGTTCGGGGGTTGCTAGGTGCCGGTCGTCGTTCGGGGCAGTGGGGAGGTGGTGGCAAGGGCAGGAGCCGCGGTCCAGGGTGGGAGATGGCCCTGGTGCGGGGAGGAGGAAGGTCACGTGAGCAATGCGTGGTGCCCCCAGCTTGGGCCGGGGTGGGGTGGTCCAGGAGGGGACCTCGGCGGCTCCCTGCCCGCACATAGTGAGCGCTGGACGGGTACGGATGAATGTGGAAATAAGCTACCGGGCCTTCCCGGCCATCGAGGAGTCACCTCGCCTGAGCGCCGCGTCCTGCCCGTGGCTGGACGCAGGGGCGGTGCCCTCCCCGGCCAGTCACAGGCTTCGCTCTGAGTCGCTTCCCTGGTTGCACCTGGACCACACTTTGATTCTCGCTACCCCTGCATCCCGACTCCTGGGCACGAACGTCAGCCTGGGGACCGCAGCTTCGGCCACCACGGAAACGACCCCTCGGCCTTCCGGAGTCGCTGGCTTCGGCCGCGCGGGTCAACCCCGGGCCGCTGCGGTGGTGGTCTGGCGTGGCGTCCTCTCGGGTGGCGTCTGGTCCTTCGGAGGCAGCGGTGCTCTGGCGGCTCCACGTGCCTGTGGAGAGGCTGTGCCGAGGGGCAGAGCCAGGACCCGACTCAGGGCCATGCGAAGGAGGGGCTCGAGGGGTCGGCGAAAGTTTGGGGGTGTCCGCGGTCCCCGTGGGAGGGGCGCACGGAGAATCACTGGCGTGCACGTGACCTCACGTTCACGGCTCCCCGTTTGCCCCCTATGCTGTGGGTCCGCCTTCCACACCTCTCCCCACCGCAGGGGGCGTCGGCGCGTCAGCACCCCGGCTCTGCGGACAGCGCCCCCAAGGCCGGGGCCTCCTCCTCTGGGCCTGCACACCTTACTGCACCCCCCACGGGTCGCTTTGTCTGACGGGGAGCCCCACCAAAGCTGCTGCCCGGGGACCAACGGCCTGTCCCCCGGAAGGGGTACAAGTCTGCAGAGACCCGCAGGACCGGATTCGACCCCTCCTCGCAGCGCGGCCGCGACTTCGACCCCAGCTCCTCACCTGTCACACGGGTGGCTCCCGGGAGTTAATGGGGTGGCGTCCGCCAGGCACCCGGCAGACGGCGGGGCTTCCGTAGCTGCTTGTGTCCTGCTTGTGCCTTCCTCCTCGGTGGCTGCCGTCTGCCCCGGGGGTCCCGAGGCCTGAGCCGGGTGGCCGAGGGGCCACCGTCATGGCCAGCGGGGGAGTGTGGGGGGCCGTCTCCCGCCAGCTCCGTGCTCAGGCACGAGTCCGTGCGGGGCCGAGGTCGGCCTCTGTCGTGCCACCAGAGCAGCAGGACACTGGGGACACGAGGCGGCCCCCGGACGCCCCCGCCACCCTGTCCAGCGGCTGCCTGCCGGCCCTGGCGAGGCCGGGCTCTCCTGAGGCCGGCCCCGGGCCTCACGCGTGGCGGGGGCAGAAGCAGGGGCGGAGGAGGACGTATCCGCCTGCCACTCGCCCTTGGGCCGAGGCTGCTGTTCCATGATGTCCGTGTCCCGGTGATGTCACGTTCGGCTCAAAATTCCGCCTCACACCACCCTGGCCCCGGGGTGGGGCACACGCTGTCTTGTCTTTCGCTTTTGCCTCCTGGGCTGACGAGCTGCAGTGTGTGGCTGCCACCTTTGCTGGGTTTTCAAGGTCACGAGTGGCGTGATGGTGCGTTGGGCTGCGGTTTCTGCAGCCTGCGTGGCACATGACTCACCAGAAAACAGCACGACGTGAGTCCGTCCTGGGAAGCCCCATCTCCGCGGAGCTCAGCTCCAGACCGTGGGTGGGGGAGGGCGCTTTTCCTCCGGGGACGTTCCCCCCGGCAGACAAGCCCAAAACAAGAAGCTCCAAAGAGGGGCCGGTGGGGCACACGCTCCGGGCTCCCCGTCCCCCGGGCCTGCATGTCTGCTGGCCCTTCGGTGGGGACGCCCAGCAGCTGCGGCTCGGCCTCCGCTCACAGCTCCTGGTGTGCTGAGCCTCGGGCCTCCGAGCCCTCCCAGCACCGCCCCGGAGGAGCTGGCGAGCGAGCCCGCTGCGCCAAAGGCCAGCTCTCCCGCCCACCTCGGCTCTGACCCGGGCCCGCCCGCAAGGCCGCTCGCCCGGGCTGGGGGAGCCCGGCCCTGCGGCTGGCTGGGCCATGTGCCGGCGTGTGTGTGAGTGACGGAGCTAATTTCCCAAACACCATCTGAGCTGAGTGCATTTTGATGAGAATGATGGTTTTTTAAAATTTTAAATTAGAAATTACATTTTTTCCCCTGTGCCAAAATAAAGACGAGAAATCAGATGAGTCTGTGTGGCGAAGGGGCTGGAACCAGGGGAACTGTGTCTGACAGACTCTCTGTCGAGTAAACAGAGCTGGTGCCAACTGCGAGCCGGAGGCGGGTCCCGGGACCCTCGGCTCGCGGGCCGGCAGGTGTCCGGGGCCTCGCGGGGCCTCTTCCTTGCCGAGTGCGAGGCGCTGTCTGGGCAAGGGGCTCCTGTCGCCCCCGTGGAGTGGGCGTGCTCGTCCCTTCTCGGAGGAGCTGCTGGGGGGGGGCGCTGCCAGCTCTCAGGACGCAGCTGCTTCCCAGCTCTCCTGTTCCCGACCGCCCCCCACCCCCCGCCCCCCGCACGCGCAGAGGCCCCCGCTCTCTGCCGCCTGGGGGCTCAGCCTGTCCTCCTCCACAGCGAATTCCAGACATCCTCTCGATGCCAGAACCCCATTCTACAACTGGGAAAGCGGGGGCCAGCGGCCTGAGCGAGGACCGGCCAGCGAAGGGCCCTGCCCGTGCAGGGCCAGTTCAGGTGGGGTCATGGGGGCCACAATGTGTGGGGGGGCCATGGCCAGGCCCCATCCCGGCACCGGGCTGACTCCTCGAGAGGGAGTTGGGGGGCCCCCTGCCCTCCCAGCTGCATCAGCCCGGAAGCGGCTCCTTGATAAGATGATGGGGGGACCCACCCGCGTCCCCTTCGTCCTGGCGGCTGTCCCCTCGCCCCGTCAGAGCCTGGCTCTGGCAGGACTTGCTCTCCTCAGCGGCTCGTCTGCGGAAGGCGTCGCCCGCTGTGTCCTCGTCACTCCCGAACACGTTTCCGTTGGCGTCATCTGCTCCCGTTCCCAGGGCCTGCGGCACGGTTCCCAAACAGCCACGCGCAGAGGGCCACGGCCACGCCACGCAGCACAGCCTCGCGCCCAGCCCTTCCCCGTGGGTGTCCGACCCCGGGACTCGCCTCCCAGCGCCCCTGGCCCCGCCCGCCCTCCGCTGCTCACCCTGGCTCCTGCTCCCAGCCCCTGCCCTGCCCAGGCTTGCAGGGGACGGCACTGTCATTACCACGTCCCCTCCCCGCATCTGACAACAGGGCCTTCTCCCCGTTCGCAAGAAAACCTTTCGTTGCTGACGGCGCTCGGGCTTCCGGAACCAGGAGACCCCCGAGCGGCCGTCCCTCTGCGCTCTCTGTCCTCAGGAGCACCCCTAGACCGGAGTCTTTGGGGCCCAGCCCGAGCCCGAGGGGCTCACCTCGCCCCTCCCCCCACAAGGGCGCCCCTCCCGCAGTGCTGTGGCCCCCGCTCCTGGGCCGCGGACTCTCGCTGGCCTCCGAGACCGTCGCCATGGAGTTTTCACAAACTGGGGTGAAAAACCAGCAGAATGGCGCTCAGAACAAAGAGGGGAACCGCGTCCGCCCCGCACCTTGGACGTGTCCCGAGGGAGTTACGCTGGGCGGGAAAAGAGCCATTCTCAGGGGCTACAAGCTGCCTGGTGCCATTTAGCCGACTTCCTCCGAGCGACACAGTCATGGAGATGGGGGACGCGTGGCGTTTGCCAGGGGTGGGGGTGGGGAGCAGTGCAGGGCCGAAGGGGCCGCACGGGGGCCTCCTGGGGACAGGCAGCTCTGCTCCTCGGCAGTGGCGTTGACGCAGAGGAGTGGGTGTGAGCAAGTCCACAGAACCACGCATGCACACACGTCCACACCTGCACCTGTGCACACGCACGAATCTACACACAGAGATTTTTGCCACACCCTGAGTCTAGTTATTTGAAAATAAGCGTTTATTGTTTTTAAATGAGGCGAAGAGAGGGCAGGAGAGAGGGAGGGGGTGCTGGAGGGGTTGGGGGCGGGGAGCGGCTGGGGACAGGAGCAGAATGTGGTTCCACAGGGCAGGGCTGGGGCAGGATCCCGCCCAGTGGCGGGGGCCGGGCCCCACGCCAGCCCTGCCCTTCAGGCGGCACCCCGAGACCGCGCGGCTCAGACAGGAAGGTGCGGGGCGCCTCCGGCCGGCCTTGCGCCGGCTCCCTGCGGAACAGGCTCCTCCAGTCTCCTTGGGGCCCTTCAGCATCCCTGCCTTTGGGGGACTTCCCTGACTCCTGGTCTGAGTCTGGGGAACCCCCGTATCCCCCGCACCTGCTCCAAGCCCTACCGCACCCCACGGGAGTATCCTTGGGAGGGTCCTCTCTGCCGGCTGGGCCTACGGCCGACACTCAGGGAATGTCCGAGAATGTCATGATCGGAGATGGGACCCCAGGGCAGACGAGGAGGTGACAAGCGCGGAGATGTGCTGGGCAGCGGGCACGCTCTGGGCACACCTGGGCCTCGCGCTGTGCCAAGGATCCAGCGGTCGGGGGGCGGGCGCTTCAGAGGGAGGAGACAGCATCACCGAGGAGGCCGCGCGTGGAAGGCAGCGCGCTGCGGGTTCCAGGCGGAGGCGGCTGGGGAGGCGGGGGAGGCGGATCCTGAGGAGCAGGCCGGAGCGGGCGCCGCCCTGGTGCGTGGGCCACAGACACGAGTGAGCGGAGCCCTCACTCCGGCAGCCAGCGCGGCAGGCGACGGAGGATGATGGATGGACGGACGCAGGGGCCCCAGGCTTGCAGGGGACGGCACTGTCATTACCCAGGGCGGGGGCGGCTGGGACCGATCGCCGCCCTCCGTGCCTCCGCCCCTCACCGACTTCCCTGAAGGGCAGGTCGATCTCAGCGAGGAGGGGACGCAGGGTTGCATGAAAGGGTCTGCAGTTCGTGGCTTTGCTCCCTGGCTGTGATCTGGTCTTTGCAGAGAACGCTCTCCTGTGCATCGATCCTGTGCAGACTTAGCGCGGAAGCCTCAGCCATTAGCTCCCGATGGCTCCACGGAGTGACATCTAGCAGAGGCACCAGGGGGTCGTCACCTGCAGGAAGGTACCCCGCAGAGCCCCAGCCAGCCCTGCAGCTTCTTCCCCGAGCTGAGACAGAGGTGCCCTGTGCCTCCTCAGAGCCCTGCCCGGCCGAGGATGAACCCCAAACCCCGACAGGGTCCTCGCTGCTTCCGCCTCACGGGGTTGGCCCTCCCCCACTTGCCACAGGGCTTTCTTTCCTGGATGGGAGCCTCGGGACCACCGACTCAGCCGGGCTGGACAGCAGACGCCCCGCTCTGTGCCCTGACGGGGGACAGAGAGCACCGTTTTCTCTGGCCGTTAGAGGGACACATGTCATGTTCCGCGAGCTCACGTCTGGTTGATGAGTGCTCGGTAGAGAAGTCGCTGGGTCGGTGTGGCCGTGTTTACACCTCGGGCACCGGCAAATCTTCCCCTGCGGGGCAGCCTCCAGCACAGGTCCGTTGGCTTCGATCAGTCGCCGGGTCTCTGAGCAGGTCTCAGAGGCCCCCGGCTCCTCTGCCCGAGCCCCGCCCCCACCCCGATCGCACCCTGGGGCTTCTCTCCTGGGACAAGGACTTCACTATTCAAACCTTTGGGGGCTTTGCTGCCTGGGGGCCACGTCCAGACCAGGTGGCCTGAGACCCTTACCTGGCAGGCTCTCCACACTCCACCCCTAAGGCCTAGCTGGCCCACCTCCTCCAGGAAGTCTTCCTGGTCCCCTGGCAGGAGGGTCTCTCCTCCCTGGGTCTCCGCCCTGGGGCACGTGCCAGCCACTTTCACCCAACTGTGGGCCTGGGGAGCAGGACAGGGCCCTGGCGCCCTTCCCGCTGCACCCCAGAGGCCCTGGGCAAGACCTCCCACCGTGGTCACGCTGGCTTCGAGTGGAGGGGATAAAGAGCTTGGGGCGGATGACTGACTGGACCGGTGGCATCTCTGCAGAGAACACGGTGGCTTCCGCCAGTCCCGTGCCTGTCTTCCCAAAGGTGTCCTGGAAGAGGTCTCAGAAGCCAGCCCAACCCCTACCCGAAGTGGGGGCCCTGGGAAAGGGCTGCCTGTCCCCGTATGAGCTGTGGGGTGGCTGTGACCAGCGCCATGGACACCGGGAAGGGATGTCAGCAGGAGCCACTCGGGACCGACCTGGCCACAGCCTGGCTCGGCCATGTCCCCAGGGCTCAAGCTCCTGCTCTCTGCTGGTGACCTCCTTGGGCTGGATCCTGAGTCCTGGGCATCTGGTGACTGTCACTGTCAGTGCGAGACCTGCCGCCCTGAGCCTCCCGCCTGCCTGCACGGGACGAGGCACGGGAGGACGAGGTCCGTGTTTATCTCACGTGCGAGGAGGCTTGTCTGGCCAAGAGCTGCAAATGTCTTCGTCCCATCTGGGCTGGGGGCTGCTCCCAGCAGACAAGTCATTTGGCCTGTCTGTCACCAGCCAGTGCCCGTTACAGAGGACGGGAGCTCTGCAGGGCCTCGAGGCTTTTCCTTGGTGGGAGGACCTCCCGTGAGCCACAGGCTCAGGCCAGGCCTAGAGGAGCCGGGCTCAGGCAGACGACAGGGGCTGTCAGTGCACACAGCTCCGCCCCAGCCCCGGCCCAGGGCTGGCTGACCAGGCTGAGCTGCGCGGGAGGGGAGGCGGCCCCACCTCCAGTGACGCCCAACCGTCAGATGCTCCAAAAGGAACAGAGGGATGGGAGTAAGGAAGGTAGCCCTGGCCGGGTCACATGCTGACCTCTGACCTGGTCACTCAGTGACCCCTGGCTGGGTCACTCGCTGACCCCTGGCCTGGTCACTCACTGACCCCTGACCCTGGTCGCACATGAGTCCTGACCCTGACCCTGACCCTGACTCCTGGACCCTGACCCTGACCTGAGCCTGACTCCTGGCCCCGCTGATCCGCCCCAGCATGGGCCCTGGCAGCCGTGTCCCGTGGGAGGCTGGCTGAGACACCATGCTGCACTTTTGGACTCAGGTCCGAATCCGCCTTCTCCCCACGGGGGACTATGCGTCCCTTGCGCTTGGGGTCTGGGTGTCCCTTCTTACATAGCAGTGGCAGATTTTAAAAATGACAGCAACGAGACCTTCCCTTTTCCCCATCACACCCCGACCACTGAGCAGAATGAGGGTCATTAACGCACTTCACAGATGAGGAAACCGAGGCCCAAGAAGCGGCCTCCTCAGGCTCCCGCTCGGACAGTCGCCGGTCCCGAAGGACACGGCCGGCCTCCGGAGCCTCGCCCAGTGCTCTGCCCAGACCCTGGGGGTCTCGGCACCTCCAGGGTGCTCCCCAGCCCCGCGGCGCGCTCCCGTGCTCGGGACAGACAGCTCCTACGAGCGCGCCCCGGTCACGCGAGGCCCCGAGGCGCCTCCCCGGCCCCAGAGGGAGCCCTGCTGTTTCTGGAGGCCAGGGCACTGGCCTCCGGGAGGCCCCAGTGGCCTTGGTCTGCACCCGCCCTGGGCTGGGCACTGCGGGTGCAGAGCGGGAGCCGGGCGCCCAGTGGGGCGGCAGGAGCCGAACCCTCCCTTCTCCCCGCCACCTTCCTGCTTCTCTCTCGAGCTCACGGACCGCGAGCCGCGAAGCGCCGTGGGAGTCACTTCCGTACCCAGAAATGGAACCGACGCGGCCATCGGATCCCCACCCCGCGCCTCCCTGGGGTCCTCCAGGATCCCGGGGACCCGACCGTCAGAAACGCGTTTTGTGAATCTGGGCCTCTGCCGGCAGGGAGGCCAGGTGAGGCCCGTCCCGGCGAAGGCATGGTGGTTGCAACACGCTCACGGCTCCTGTTCGCATAAATAGGCAGCCTTTACAATTTAATAAAAAAACATACCAATTATAAAAGCTATTTACCCAGTCAAATCAATCATGGGCCTTGGCGTGTTTATGCTCGAACACCTGATTTCAGCTCGTAAGTCACTTTAATGCCCTCTTTAGCGCCTAACCACCCAAATGAGCTGGCAGTCTGTTTAGCAGCGACGGAGCCCACCTCCCCGGCCCTTCACCTCCCCCGTCCCCACTCGCTGAGCTCAGGAAGGCGGGTGGTTTCCAAGGAAACCAGGATCCTGGATCAGGACTTCACGTCCCCCTTCTCTTCTGCAGGCCAGAGAGCCAGGCCTCACCTTCTCCAGGAAGCCCTCCCAGCCCCAATTTGCAGCGTTTCCCCCTCTTCCTGAATATCAGTCAGCCTCTCTGCACCACAGGTTCCTTATGAGAACCCGAATGCCGCAATAAATACCTTGCAGGGTTGGAGATACATCCTGGAATTCACATGTGATGGTTGGAGCTGAAGCAGCCTTCTTGGGCTACAACTAAAAGCTCACAGTGTTGGGAAGGAGCAAGCTCACCAGGCAAAGGGAGTGATGTCCATGGTTGCTGGATCCTGACTGCTTCCGAAATATGGGGTCCCCAGTGTCTACTGAGGTGGAGTGGACACAGAGTAGGGACTGGGGCCCTGCTCTGCCCTGACCCTGTGACCCGAGCTTGTTGTGGATAGTCTCTGCTCTTGTACGGCCTTATCCATCACAGGAGTCATAATACACCTCCCCCGTGGGTTGCTGGGGGCGATTAAGACACTGGGCATAAGCTGCATGGAATTCACGATACCTCGGTCAGTTAACTATTAAGTGCCTGCTACGTACCAAGCGATAAGCTAAACAATCCGCACATTTTATTCCATTTAATCCTGCCAACTTCCTGTTGGAATTTTATGAGTAAGCTTCACCAATGTTTTCTATCATACCGTTTGCAACAGCTAGATTCAATGCTAGTCACGAAGACTCAAAATAGCAGTGGCCTAAATAAGAAAGAAGCTTATTTCTCCCTTTCTCATGAAGCCTGGAGGCAGACTACCCGGGACTGACATGGTGGCTCTACTTTACGGAGACCTCAGGGAACTGCTGTCCGCCAGATCTCCTTTTGTCTTGGTGGCCCACCAAGCGTGGCCTCCACTCCCAAAGCCAGTTGACGGTGCAAAAAGGGTGCTTCGGCTCCCGCCATCGCGTCTGTATTCCAGGATGTAGGGAGGGAGAGGCGAGCTGTGAGTGGCGGCTGGCTTTTAAAGTGAGCCCTTGAAGCTGCCCTTTGATACTTCTGTTCTCATGTCATTGGCCAGAACTGTAGTCACGTGGCTGTGCTTAGCCGCAAGGGAAGTTGGGATACGTAGTCTTTCCCTTCCGACGCCCAGCTAAACATTCTGTTCAAGAAAAAAGGAGAGAACGGGCATCGCAGGACAACTAGCCGTCTCGGACATGCCAAGTTTTGATCAGTTTTTAGTATCGTTTTGCCCAGTTTACCCAGAGAAGCTAACCCTTAATTTAATGCAGGATTTCTTAGCCTTGATGCTATCGATATTTGGGGCTGGATAATTCTCTATTGGGGAGACTAAGGGGCTGTCCTATGCACTGGGGGATGCTTAGCAGCATCTCTGGCCTCTGTGCACTAGATGCCGGGGCAGTATTATTCAGTCTTAAAAAAGAAGGAAATCCTGCAATATGCCTCGACGTGGATGAGCCTTGGGGACCTTCTGCTCAGTGAAATAAGCCAGTCACAAAAGGACAAGTGCTGTGTGCTTCCACTTATGTGAGGGACCTGGAGCAGTCAAGTTGGTAGGGACAGAAAGTGGGTGCCAGGGGCTGGGCAAGTGGCACATATGGGTTCGAAAGGTATAGGACTGCAGTTTTTACAGGACGAAAGTCTTGGGGAGAAAGGCAGTGGTGATGGTCACATTCTGAATGGATTTAAAACCACTGAACCGTACACTTTAAAGTGGCCAAGATAGTAAAATTTTACGTTGTGCGTATGTTACCACAATAAAAAAAATCGAGGACAGCGAGATGAGGACACGCGCGCTCCCCGGAGGCCCTGCCCAGTCCTGGCATCCGCCGGCTTTCCCCCCGCCCGCTCGCCCGTGCTGGTCTTCGGAGCCTGAGGTGAAGCGGGACAAACTGTGGCCTCTTGCTCCGGAGTTGCGAGCGGACAGTTGGCTCGCCTCCCGGTTCTACGCACCCAGATCAACCCCGATTTGAGATCACAGTATTCAAACACACTCTGCAAATCGGTAAATTCAGAACCAGGTAGACCTTGCTACCCAACAAGGTGTAAAAGGGGAGAACCTTTTAAGATCAGAAACAATTGACAAACTCTCAGAGGTGGGGAAGGACAGGCTGAATGAACTACACAGGAACAGGGAAATTCTGCATCCAGCAAACGCAACGAGGCCAGCGAAGAAAAAGCAGCCGTGACGTGGGAAAAAACGTTCTCCGCCAGCATGGCATCCTAAGCGTTGATGGCGTTAGAATTTACTTTTGCAACTTAAAGACCCCGCAGTTGCTCTGGGTCATGCAGTAATAATCAGCCAGAAATCGCATCTTTTGGGGTTAGCCAGGCTTTTGCAAGGCATACAACCAATTACGGCGCTCATAAAAAGTGGCAGGTGACACACACACAACAGATAATCAAACAGGCTGTCGGTCAAAGAGCACAGTGACCCGATTCACAAGAAACCTAAATACGGTCAGGAAACAAATGTGGGAGAAAAGTCCACCCTCACCGGCAAGAAAGGAAACACATTCAAACAAAGTACGCCTTCTCGCTAACGAGAGGAGCCGACGTTCAAACGCGGTGACGTCCCACGGGTGCTGGCAGCACGGCCGGCCACCCCGAGAGCGGGTGATTGGCGACGCGTGTCACGCGCTTTGAAAACGCTCCCCTCCGCCCGCAGGCCCGTTTCTGGGATGCCATCCCGGGGAAGCCATCCTAAATACAGGAACATATATTTTTAGCAAAATAATTAGAAACAACCTAAGTGTTGCAACATGGGGAATGTTTAAGTAAACAGTGGCTTTATCCACTTGAAAGAATATTACAGCCATTAAAAATAATGTTCGCTAAGTGTATGTGCGGAGCATGCTTGCAGGGAACAGAAAAAACCTAACAGGTAATATAATACGATTTTGACGATGTAAAAAAAATTCACCGCCATATTAAAAAAGGCTATGAAAATAAGGGCATTAAAAATCAGGAGAGGACGTACCCCAAAATGTTAGCGGTGCTTATCTCTGGATGCTGGTGTTACAGGCGAAGCTTCATTTACTTTATTTTCCTCTGTTGTTTTCCAAAATTTTCTTTAATCGGTTATATTACCTTTAATTGGTTGTAAGATACACATGCCTTGCAAAAGCCTGGCTAACCCCAGAAGATGCGGTTTCTGGCTGATTATTACTGCATGACCCAGAGCAACTGCGGGGTCTTTAAGTTGCAAAAGTAAATTATGACGGAGGGAGAGGCACGCTGGCCGACAGCCCCGCATCTGCTCTCCCAGCCCAGGGACGCCCTCCTCGGCAGGCTGGTGGGTGCGACTGTGTCCAGGAGATCCATGCGGGCACGGAGGTGTTTGCCGCTGGGGACAAGGTCGGGAAAGCTCGGGCGCAGGCAAAGGGCACATGATCTGAATCCCTCTGTCTGCGACAAACTTGTAAATATTTGCGGAGCAGGCGTCTCCCCCGGGCACCAGCCTGGGCGCGGGGCCACTGCGGCTGTCCTGGGCTCGTCTCTCCGAGTCCCCTCCTGAGGGGGTGTCGGAGCATCTGCCACATGGTTGCCCAGGTCTTCACATGCTGCTCACCGTGTCTCATGCTGCTCCGCACGCACGTGGCCGTGGCCTGAGGGGACCCGGGCCCCTGGCAGAGCCACAGGACATGGCTCAACAAGGACAGAACCCAGACGTCCCCTCCTTTGGTTGTGGCCTCCCCGTTGGCCACACATGTCCACGCTGCCCCTCGCTATCCACCGCCAGTGGCCACCTTGCCAGGGAAAGCCTGTCACCCTGGCTCGCAGGTGGCATGTTCAGGGAGCTGTGACATCACCTAACAGATCACGCGGTGCTGGGGCCCGGGGCCCGACTATGACGCGTCTGCCTGACGTGGGGGGTACGGGGGGCTCCCAGAGACCGAGGGGCTGTTCGGGACCCCGCCCCGCCCCCCGCACCTGTGGTCCTGCCGCGACTTTTCCCGCAGAGGCCTCCCTTTCAGCCTCAGGCGCCGAGGTGAGGAGCGGGGAGGGGCCGTTCTGAGGGCCGATCTCACTGTTCGCCTGCTTCTTAAGATAAACGTTTGTTTGGGCTTCAGGCTTTCAAGGGCTCTTGTGTTTCCAGCGGTGAGAGGCTGGGCTTGCAGGAGCTCAGGGAGGAGGGGGAGCGGGCTCCTCGCCGCCCGCCGCCCGGGTGGGGTCTGGGTGGGCTCCGGCTCCGCAGGCCCTGGCCCCACCACGCCCGCCCCGCGGTGTGTGACGACCTTGTCGTCTGCACTGACTTTGCATTCGCTGGCTCCCGTGGTGTCGGCGCTGCGCCCGGCGCCCGACAGAGAGCATGAAGCCAGGTGTGGGGTCCGGGTGTACACCCTGACTCTGCCTCTCAGAGGAAGGTCAGACGAGACTCAGTTTCCCCAAAGGACCCCATTAGTCGGCACAACCCCTGCGCCTTGTGCTCAGTGGGGTTTCTCATTTGTGTTGCTGCTGCCCAGACATGCTGGGCCCCGTGCCTCGATTTACCTTCTGTGGGCGACGTGTTACTGGAGGGTGCTCATCGCTCCCAAGGCGTTTTTGGTGGCTTCTCCCTTCCGGCAGTGTGCTGGGCTGAATGTCCCCACCCCAGGGCCGAGGTTCACAGAAGGGTCTGGGTCTCCTTGGTTTGGGATCCAGCAGGAATTCCCCTAACGCCTTGCCTGAGGCCCGCCTGCCTCGGGGCCTCCCCGTGTGGCTGGGGAGCCGTCCCGTCTGCAGAGGTGTGGGATGGCTGGTCCAGAGGCGGGCAGGACCCGTTCTTCACACTAGTAGACACTGTTCCTTCTGCTGCGCGGAGCCCCTTACAGGCAGTGGGGAGGCTGCAGAGAGGAAAGGGCGGGGCACCGTCCCCGGAGCTCGCGACTGTGTGGGGGAGACGAGCGGGGGGCGGGAGGAAGTCCCTAAGCCTGGAGTCCCAGGACCCCGCCCAGGATGTCCTGCTTGCTGGCGGGCCTTGCGGTCACGAGGTCGTGGACGATCACCTGTGGCCAGGACCCTGGCGTAGATGCCAGTCGGTGGGCGGGGGTCCCGTGCGCCTGCCTTTGCTGTGCTCTGTGCGCCCACGACCCTCCTGCTCGCTAGCAAGTGTCTGCCGATCTCGCCTGGGCTTTGGGGCCGAGAAAAGGAGTGTCTCCCACATGCTCCCGGGTCAGCGTGTGACGGGGCAGGGAGAGCAGAGCTCGGTCGGGGCCCTCGTGGCAGCTGTGGTAGCAAACACGCGACGGCTCTGCGTGACAAAAACGTGTCTCTAACTCACGGAAAATCCGAAATGGCGTCCTCCTCGACTGCCCCTTGCGTGTGGGCATTCAGGGGCTCAGGCGTTCCCCAGTCTGCGCATCTACCACCTTTGACATTCGACCTGTAATGTTGCGCTTCGTGTCAGCGAGGCTGGGCCGTTCCGCCCAGCGATTCAGCCAAACACTAAGCCAGGCGTTGCGGCAAGGGCATCTTATAGCTGTGGTTCATATCGACAATCAGTCGACTTTAAGCAATGGAGGCGATCCTTGACAATCTGGGTGGGCCTTGTCCAATCAGTTGAAGGCCTCAATGACAAAACTGCGTTTCCCCCGAGAAAAGTGAGATTCTGCCTCTCTCAGCAGCTGCCTGAGTTCCCTGCCTTCCTGCCTGCCCTACAGAGCTCAGACCAGCTCGTGCCCAGCACCACATAGCCATGTCCTTGAAATAAGTCTCTGGGACACACACACATATCCTGCGGGTTCCGTGTCACAGGAGAACCCTGCCTGCTGCAGCCTCCAGGCGCCAGCTCAAGTTCCTCAGGCCCGCGCATCAGCGGGAGGCTATCTATAGTCCAGGCCTGGCGGCGATGTCGGCCACGCGGCCACAGCTAACAGCACACGGGCTGGGAAGGCGGGCTCGCCACGGGCCCGGGAAGGAGCGTGTGCAACAGCAAATAGCTGCACACCGTTTCTGCATGTCAGGAGTCTCAGCGTGGCTGCCCGGGTCCACTGCTCGGGGCCTCGCCGGGCGCTGTGTCGCCTGGGGCTCAGGGCCCTCTCCCAGCCTCGCGCGACTGTTGGAAACATCTCTTTCCTTCACGCTGTGTGACTCACGCTGGCTCATTTCTCTGGGTCGGTAGGGGAGAGAGACTCTGTTGCTTGAAGTCCCTGAGTTCAGAGACACGGAAGTCCCCTCAAGGGGCTCATCTGATTATGTCTGGCCCAGCTGGGGTCATCCCCCGTTATTTAGATCAACTCAAAGTTAAGCCTATGAGGGGTTTTAATTTCACCTGCAAATTCCCTTCCCCGTCACTGTGTCACGTGACCTAGCCAGGCATGGCATCTGTCCTGCTGTATGATACGGCACGGATCGAGGGGAAGGGAACATAAAGGGCCTGTGTGTGTGGTCGCGCGGTCCAGGAGACCCCCTTGGAGTCCTGCATGCCACAGGGAAGAAAGAGCAGGTTTGGTGACCCGGTGGCCTGCTTCTGTCCTGACCCCTAGGAGAAGGGAGGGAGGGGGACATGGAGCAGCCTCCCACTTCTCACCAGGCTGTTCCAGGGGAAGCCCTGGAGCATTTACTTAATGTTTTAAATGAGGTGAGAACTCCGCCCCACCGTGCCAGCAAGGGCGCCCGCTCCTGCGGATGGGAGGGCGGGAGGCGGCGCACCAGGTGAGCCAGCACCTCCGGGTGAGGGATGGCTCCCTCCCGCACTGGCCGCGAAGTCACGCCCTGTTAAAATAAACAGCACAGCCCTGTTTCCCGCAGTACAAACCTCGGGTCCCCTCGAGTGCAGCTTCCGTGATGGTCTCAGACTTAGGCACCTCCAGTCTTTTGGGAGGAGGGAGGCTAAGAAAACCCTGACTAATTAGGAGCATCTTGTCCCAGACTCGGTCACCTCCAGAAAGCCTGCTGAGTTACTGACGGGCGTTGAAATCCACGTGCCAGCCCCATTTGTCTCCTGACAGTGACGGATCTGCCTCCGGTCCCGAAATCAGAGGCTTCTCGGTGTCTGTCTCCTCCCTCCACCGCCCGGGCCTCCACAGGTGCTGTGAGCCTCCGAGAAGACATGCTGTCAACTCCTCCAGCCCTGCTGGGGAGCGGACGTCACTCCCACCGGGCTCCATGACACCTCGTCCTAACCCCCGCCACCCGGATTTCGTTTTCCGGCCCAGGGGGAGAGCAATCATACTGCCGCTTTATGGCCGGGGCCGCACTGTTGGGGGGACCTCCTTTCCAGGGCAGGAAGAGGGGGGGTTCCCACGGCCTCCATGGCTGGCGCGGGCCCAGGGGAGGGGCTCTTGGCATGAAAGACACCAACACAGGACAGGACACACTAACGCCGAGGCACGAGGCCTGTGACAGACCCACTGCGGGAACCGAGACGGTTCAGAGCGGCTGACCTTGACGGGGAAGGTTCCTGAACTCAAGGCTGGACTTGCCGAGGTCATGAGCAGAGCCAGAGCTGACCCTGGACTCGCCGGCCCTCAGCTCGTGCTCACTGCCCATTCCTAAGGCTGCTGGTCACCTGGGGGTGTTGTGGGGAGAGAGCTGTCCTCCCGTGTCCCCTCGGTGCTCAGAAACCAAAGACATGTGACCAGGAAGAGCCCCGCCCCCCAGAGCAGCATGCAGGCAGCTGCTCTGGCCCCAGGCCCCCACCCTGGCACCTGCCAGGCGTGTGTGCACGGCGTGGGGCTGGGACCCACCTCACGAGGCTGAGGCGAGCTGTTGCTCAGACAAGGAAACAACAAAGCAACCTCGGAAGCGTTTTGCAGAAAGTAAATTTCCAAACGGAACATGGGTTGTTTCTGATTTTATTACTCTAACAGCTGGAGTGTGAGGCTATTTCTGAATTATTCCGATGTCTCAGCTCATCCGATGGCCCACTTATTTTAAATGATTTATTTGCAACAGAAGAGTCTGGTGTGGGGCGGGGGGCAGGAGAGGAATCTGAGCTCTCACTCAAACCTGGGTCTCAGACTGAGCAGGTGGAAAGTGGGGGGCCCGAACAAGACCAGCGGATGCAGAGGGGGCATGGCCGAGAGCCCAGGGTCTGGGTAGTCCCGGAGCAGAGCCTCCTGGGGGCCCAGGGGAGGCGCTCACGCCCTCCTGTCCGTCCTCCCCCAGCACCCTGCACGGGCTGTCCAGATACCCACCACAGCACCCCCAGCCGGCTCTGATCCTCTTCCCGGCTCTCCTGGGCAGGATAACGAGGTCCTCCGAGAACCTCTACCCGCTCCGATCCTCCCCCTTCCGGCTCTGGGGACAAGGACCTGCTCCGTGGAGCCCCCTTCCTGCTTCTTCACGTGCCCTTCTTCACTGCCTGGGGCACCTGCCCGACGTGGCCACCTGCTGAAGCTGCTCTGGTCCTTCAGGTCGGCACATGGGAGACGCTTTCCCGGCTCCCCCAGGAAGGCCTGGCGCTCGGTCTCCCGACTCCGGCCCCCGGCGCTACCCACGGGCGAGGTCGGTGCATCGTGCGCCCTCTGCATGGACCTCCCTGAGGCCTCGGCGGCGTCTCGCTCTCTCTCTCTGTCTCTCTGTCTCTCTCTCTCTCTGTCTCTCTCTCTCTCTGTCTCTGTCTCTCTCTCTGTCTCTCTCTGTGTCTCTCCTGTGTCTCTCTGTCTCTCTGTGTCTCTCTCTCTCTCTCTCTCTGTCTTTCTCTCTGTCTCTGTCTCTCTCTGTCTCTCTCTCTCTCTCTCTCTCATTGCCTGGCTTGTCCCAGGAACTCGATAGACGTCTGTGGAAGGCGGAGGCAGTGAGGGGCGGGCGGGAGGGGACCCTTTGTGTGGGGTTCTGCACTGGGGCTTCCTGGAGGGCTGGCAGGGACCCGTGGGCACCGTGCCACAGGCCTTGTGGGTGCGGCCCTTCTGCCTCGCCCCCCTCTGAGCCGCTCTGAAGACCCTTGGGGTGACAAAGAAAGGCCGCTGACATTTCCCACCCTCAAACGAGGGGGCGCCGGGCGTCCCTGGGCCGCTTCTATTTATAATGTGAGCCTCCGTCGGCAACTGCTATTCAACTCCGGGGAGGCTGCGAAGTAAAATTGTGTAACAGAATTTATTCTTCCCAGTCCTCTGATTAAATCTCCGAACACGCTCTCCCCGAGTCTGGGGACTCCTCGGCCCGCCCGCCGCCCCGGGGCAGGCTCACAGGCACGGGGCCCTGTTCCGTAGCGTCCAGCTGCCCAAGGTGGAGCCTCGCCTGCCTCTCAGAATTTTTCCAGGCAGCTGGGGATTGCTGGGCACCGGCCCTGGCCAGGAACTCGCTGGGCCCGGTGGCTTTGTGGCGGAGGGGTTGAACCTGGGCTTTTGGGTGGTCGGGCAGGAGCTTGGGGAGCTGGAGGTGTTTGGGGTCCACAGTCGACCCTGTGCCCTCACCACGCCTGCACCCAGGAGCTGGGCCCTCCCTCGCAACCTCCCCTCCCCTGGCCCTCTCCGCTTTCCTGGTCCTTGGAGGTCCAGGTCAAGCGTGGCTTCCTCCAGGATGCTCTCCCCAGGCCCACCCCGCCTGCACCCCCACGAACGCCCCACCATAAGGCAGGCACACAGTAGCCGCTCAGCAAGCGTCCGTTAGGAGACGGGGAGCACTGAGCAGACCTTGGAGGCAGCCTCCGAAGGCCCAGAGCCGGCGTGCGTGGGACGCCTCCCCCATCGGCTCACAGAGTGCGGGCGAGCTGACGAGGCCTCAGAAAGAGCCGCCACCCCCTCGCTCGACAGACGAGCTCTCCTCTCTCTCTGAGCGGCCCTGCCACGCGCCCGGGCTTCCCGCCTTGCAACCCCACCCTCCAGGGATTCTCTCGCGGTGGGGGTCGGTAGCTGTGCCAAGGCACTCGCTGGGGATTTTTAAGCAGACGGACCCCCTGCGTCACGTCAAACAAGGTGGGCCCCGCTCACTCGGGTGGGGGCTGTGGTTTCCGGCGTCGGGGGTCCTATCTGCTCCCAGCCGCACCCCAGCGGGGCCTGAGTTCAGGGCTGAGGTGGAGGGGGTCCCATAATTATCGCTCCCGTGAACTCCCCCTTCCCAGACAGGCCTCCCACGCCCTTGGATCAGCACCCACCTTAAATGCAGATGAAGGAGCAGCCAGCCACCCACACAGCCTGCTACTTGCGAAGTATTTTTAGAACAACTTCTTCAATATTTCCCCAATAGGAGAGGGGACCAGGGAGGCTGAGGAGAGGAGCTGGGGTTTGCGGACCAAGCCCTGCGTGAGGCTCCTCAAATGCACAGCCCTCCCGCCTCGTCCTCACAGACACAGGCATCTCGTCACCCCGTTCACGAATGGGGACACCGAGCTGCAGAGGGGCTCTCTACCCTGCCAGCGGAGCAGCCAGTATTCAAATCCAGGGGTCTCTGACCCGGAGGCCCCTGCCCTCGGCCTGTCTCCACGGGGTTAGAGAGCCCCACCCACTGGCACGTCTTGTGACATTAGGACCAGCCATGGCGTGTCCCGTGTCCCTGTGGACGCAGAGTCCCTTCCCCTGGCCTGGAGGGGGAGGCAGGGCCGCCCAGGTGTCTGGGAAAGGCGCCCCGCTCCAGCACCCTGGACAGAGGCACACGTGGCCACAGGGAGCCTGGGGACCGGACTCACAGATGGACGGAGGAAAGAGCTGCGCAGGGCTCCCCGGGGGGCGGGCTGGGGACCCAGACAGTCGGAGCCCCGCGAGGGGCAGCACGTGGCTTTCCACTCTTCTCGGCTACGTGCGGCCGGTCTCCGAGGCACGGGCCACGTTCTTGACACCACCAGCACTGCCCTGCCACGGGGGTCGAGAGCCACCACCGTGCTTCTCCCGGCCCAAACTCCCAGCCCGTCCCGCGAGCGCCCGAGAGAGCGTCCCACGCACCACGGCGAAGCGCCCGGCGGCGTCACCGCCTGTCCTTTCCTGAGACAGGAAAGCGAGGGCTTCGAGCTGCCCCGGCCGGGCAACTGGACGGGCCGTCTGAGGGACAGGGGGGCCCTCATTCCTGCCCCCTGCCCCGTGGCTCGCTTCTCCTCGCAGACCGTGGTGTCCCTGTCCTTACCCAGGGCGTCTGGGCTTGCTGACCGCTGGCTCTAGCGGTCCAGACTGGGCGAGGGGCGGTCTGTACACGAGCTTCGCCCACGGTAGAAAGCCCGTGGGGACCGGGCCGCCTCCGCCCTCGCTGGCCCGCGGCCCTTCACGGACCCTTTCACGGACCCCGCGGCCAGCAGCGCAGGTCAGGGAGCCCACGGGGTGCGAGGAGAGACCGCCAGGGAGGGGCGGGCGATGGGGGAGGCAGAGCGCGGTCTGCGGGGGGCGAGGGGGCTGCGATTCTCCTGCCGTCAGGAGACCCAGAGTGACACGTTTGTCAGAATTATGGCCCAATTAGGCAGCGATGAGCGGCGTGCGTGACAGTGACGCATGTAATCGCTGGTCATATCACTCAGCGACGCGGCTGAGCGGCTGAGGCTGGTGCGCGGGGTGGGGGTGGGGACGTCTTTCTATGCAGGGCTCAGGGGCGAGGACGGGGCGGGTGAGCCCCAGCGCCGGCTTCCGACGACAGCCAAGCCCGTCTCTTCCCACTCACGTCTTCGGACGGGCTCGCCGCGGTGACGGGCACCCCCCTGGGCCCTTCGAGCTCCCCGGGGGTCTCCCGGCTCCTTTCTGCACCCACCGCTCAGCTCAGCTCCTTCAGGGCTGACCCCAGACTCAGGGTGCTCCCTCCGCATCCTCGCCCTGCCCCCCACCCGCCGGTGTCCTGCCTCATGGCCGTCGTGCACTGGCCCGGCTCAGCACCCAGCAGCCATGTCTCCTCCCCGGAGCCCCCCGGAGCCCCCAGGTCAGGGCCCGGCACACACCCGTCTTCACAGCCCACGCCGCAGTGTGACTCCTCACTCGGCCGCTCCTGGCTCGCCTGGTGCGTGCTGCGCCCGGGGGAGGGGACAGCTGGGGCCGTGGCTGCGGGTCTGGGGGCGCTGAGTTCCCTACTGGGAGGGGCAGCCGGGAGCAAGGCCAGTGCTCCGGGGCTCCCGGGGGACGGAGGCCTCTGTCTGGGGGTCCGGAAGCTCAGAGCCCCTGCCTTAGACAATCTGTCTTCTGATGAAGCGGGGCTTGGCCTGCAAACACTGTCTATAACCAGCCAGAGAGTAAACATTTTTGGCTTCGTGGGCCATACGGTGTCTGTCACAACCACTCCATTTTGCTGCTGTCACACGAAAGCCACCACAGACGACGACGTGGGAACGAGCTGACAGGGCCGTGTTCCGACAGGAGCTCATTTACGGAGGCGTGCGACTGGCCGAACGTGGGCCCCAGGCGTCTGCCGAGCCCTGCCCTAGAGAGCGACCCCCCCGCGGTCAGGAATGTCCCCATCGGACTCCCGTGCGCTGTTTCTCCCACGGGCTTGTGTCCGAGTTGGACGGTGCTGCCCCCTCCTCCAGTAGACGCCCCGCATCTCTGAGGCCCCCTTGCCGTCCTGAAGGATTTTAGACTCCACTACCCCATCGACAGCAAAGCGACCTTGGAGACATGCAGCACAAGGCCTAGTTGCCCCCTTTTCAGATAAAGACGTGCGGGTGGGGCTTGCCACCCGGGGGTGCTGGTGGGGACAGAGTCTCCCGCCAGCAGCCCAGAGCCCCTCGCCCTGCTCTGGGCCTGGCGGCCTGCCCCATAAGCCGGACCCTCCCTGACCCAGCCTCGCTCCCGTCCCCAGCGACAGAACCAGTGAGGGGTGGATCCCTTTGCGACTGGTCAGGCGTGGAGCGAGGACGCCAGGCCAACTAGACCTGGTTTCCCCAGGAGCCAGTTTTCAGGCCTCGAAAGAGGAGGCGGTTGACACAGTGGAGGAGGGTCCAGCCAAATGTGCCGGGTGAGGAGGCACGGGGCACGGAGTGGAGGGGGCGCCACGCTGGCCCTGGGACCCCATCGCCTCAAGGGCTCACAGGCCAGAGGTCAGAGTGCATCACGTTCCACCTTCCTGGAGCCCCTGCCGGGCGAGACCGTCATGACCCCACTATACAGCCGAGCTCGATGCGGCCCCGGGGGTCACTGTGTTCGGAGTGCGACTGGCCTGCGTGGCCCCCACCTTCCCTGCCTGGGATGCCCCTGTGCAGGGCCCAGGCCCTCAGTGCAGCGTCCACCCAGGAGGGGGCCTGCACAGACCACCGGTCTCGGCAGGAAGTCCCAGGCCTGGCTCTGCTGCTGGCCGCCCGCGGTCCTGACCGGCTCCGTCATTTTGCTCCTTGTGTAATGAAGCTGTCAGCAGAGCCAAGGGCCCTGCCTGGGCCTGTTGGACCCTCTGTCCATCGGCCGAGTGACAATACCCCCGTCCTCGGCTAACTATGCAGCTCAGATGGACCTCGGGGTACAAAACAGCTTAGCCCGGCCCTTCCCAAGGCTGGGGCCTGGAGCTGGGCTCTGAAGGGTGGACAGGACTTGCTCAGGTGGAGAGAGGAATGGACGAGTTCCCGAGGAGGGCCGAGCAGGGAGAGGGGGTGCCCGGAAGTGGTTGTGGGGAGCTCGCCTGTCATGGGGCCACCGGAACCTTTCCCTGGCCTCGCACGCCTCCCAGCTCAGAGCCCGGGCGGCTGCGGGGTCCTGCCTCCCCGCGGCCTGCCTCCCCTGGGCCCGCGAGCCTGGCCGGCCCGGGGAGCTGTCTGGCTCGGTGTGAAAATGAAGATCGATCATCTCGGAAAGGCAGCCGGGCTCCGCGGAGCCGGCCGGGAGCTGCAGAAATCCAGAGCTTCATTATTATTTTAAGTGTTACTCAGCTGCTTTATTGAATTCTCCAAGTCAGGAAAAATTCTGGCGAGATAAGAAGTTGACATTTTCAGAAGCGGCAGCGAGCACAGAGCAGTGCCAGCTTGGCATGAGAATGTCTCAGCCCACGGCCCCCACCCACGGCCACACGCACACACTCTGACTCAGGGGCCAGCAGCCTTAGCCAGCCCGGGGCCGGGAACAGCTGTCTGCAGCGAGAGCCAAGGGCTGTCTGTCCCCCTTCGCCCCTCCCTCCCTCCCTCTCTCCCCTCCTTCCTTCCTCCTTCCTTCCTTCCTCCTTCCCTTCTTTCTCTGAGCACCTACTATGCGCTACGCCTGGGGTACAGACGCGCCGAGGACACGAGCCTTTCTCTCGGTTTGCCTCCGTCACCGGCGGACACCACGACCTGTGTAACTTACCGCGCAGCGTGTGACCAGAGGCCCGGGCGGGCGTGCAGGGCGCGCGGGGGCGGGCTGTGCCTGCGGCCTGAGCAGAGCCTGGGGGCTGGCGGCTCTGACCGCAGGGCCGTGCGTGTGGTCTCGGTGGAGAGCGTCCAGGAAGTGTTTCTGCGAAGGCAGTGGCTGGACAAAGGCTCGCTGGGGTGGCCCAGCCGGTGGCTGTGACCCACTGGAGTGGGGTGTGGCTCGGGGCGGAGGTGGCGTCTGGAGTCCAGCGGCCTCAGCTGACCGCAGCTGGGGCCTGGCTCAGGGTCTGGGGCAGATGGGTCCTGAACTCCGACTGTGTGGGAATGAATGACGGGGCGAATGAGTGAACAGCGTGACTCTGGGCTGTCACGAAGGCGGCCGGGCTGTGAGCGGCAGCCAGGTCTCCGGGCCGCATCCCGGGCAGCAGGACAGCTTCAGGGGGCCTGGCGTTGTCGCCGAGCAGATTTGGATTCCGAGCGGCCCGGGCCGGCGCCCACTTCATGTGCGGCCTCTCCCGGTCACGCGTGTGCGGAGGCCAGCAGACGTGCAGACGTGCAGACGTGCAGACGTGCAGACAGCACACAGACACGCGGGACACGCGTGCGGGGCGGTGCCTCCCTGAGTGTCCCCGGTCCTGCCTCCGCTTCTCCCAGAGCTGCAACTCCCCTGAGCCGCTATCCAGGTTCCCCTTGCCCTGCGCCCCATGAGCTCCGGCCTCCGGGCAGGTTGGTCCTGGCTCAGCCCCTCCCCCGGGGGGCCCCGTCTAACCATGAGGACAGAAGTGCACACTGGCAGGCCACGGTCTGGCTCCACACCAGCCAGCGGCCAGTGCTGTCACCCATATCCAGAGGTGGAGCCTGAGGGAACCCGGGGGGCATGGGAGATTCTGGGGGAGAAGGGGAGCTGGGTTCCGGATCAGCCAGGCCTGGGCTGGTGGGGGACCCCGGCTTCACAGTCCGGGGCACAGGGCAGAGTGCCACGGCCACGCCAATCTGTTTTCGTACAAGGTGGAACCACATGCACTTCTGTCTCGTGACAGCGACCGTCATTGCTATTAGGTCTTCTTCCAAGGGGAACTGGTTTGTTCCCTCTGGTTTACAGAGTAGCCCCTGCTCTGCACCTGGGTGACTCACTGAGACCTTTGCCATCAGGCCCGACACGCCGAGTCCCTCCTACGGGCCAGGCACGAGGCCGGGCAAGGTGCACACGTTATCATTCAATCATCACAAAACCCGAGGGCCAGCCTCTCACGCTTCGTGGTGTGGAGCGAGGCTCGAGCTCGAGGCTCGGCAGAGGCCTGGCTCTCAGAGGAACAGACGGGGGGTTTGGCCCCTGGGTGGTCTGATCCCCTTCCTGCCTGGGGGACGGCTGTAAGCAGGGAAATTACAAAGCCAGATTTTCCTGAGCCAGTGGTTCTCGCGGTGGCCTGGGGCCTCTGTGGACCCCTGAGAGCTTTCCAGGGCACCCGCAGGCTCTGGATATTTCTTCATCAAGTTTAATCGCAGCGACGGATCGCGACGGGCCGAGGGCAGGAGCGGAAATGAGACCCGGCGGCTTCCGCTCAGCCAGACGCAGACGAGATTCGCGGCGATGCGACTCGCCGTCCCCCTCACTCCTGCTGTCTGCTTTGTCACAGAAGCTTGTCATTTGTGCCGAGGTGTAATGGCTTATTATGTTTTTAATGAATTAATATTTTAAGTGTATCACATTTCATTTCTAAGACTGTCAGCCTCAGTAGAGAGAGCTGACATAAACAAATGCTTTCTGGGTCCGACCTAATCTGAGGGGTGTGCAGGGGTCCTGGAGCTCGGAGTGGGAGACGTGCCGAGGTGGCCTGGAGGTTGAGTAAGCCCCGTGGGGGATAAAAGTCCCCGGAGTTCAGCCCCTTCCCCCAGGGTGCTGCTTCTGCCACAGCAGGAGTGGGGGAGTCCAGCGGGGCAGCAGAACTGTCCCCACAGACCGCCCGGACAGCTCGTATGCCCGGAGCGACGGCGGTCACCTTGAGCAGGCTCACTGTTGTCCACACTGGGACTTGGGACACGCTTTGTTCCTGGCGGAGCGTGATGACTCTGGGGCTTGGAGGTGGGACTCAGTCCTGGTCTGCAGCATAACCTTGACCGAGCCACCAGCCCTCTGCTGGAGCGAGCCCTGTGCCCGAGGGCCCACCGTGCTGGGAGCCCAGCGTCTGGGCAGCTGTGCGTGTGCGATGGGGCGGGCAGGGCGGTGGAGCGGGAGCTCTGGGTGCCCACGTGGAGGCTCCATGACAGGCGGGGCCAGGAAGCGGGGTGGTGGGGGAGTGGATGCCTTCACTGCTCTCGGCCCCCTGTTGTGGCCCCCAGCACACCTCCAGCCTCCCCGGAGACTGGGGAGAGGAGCTGCCCAGCACAGGGGACTGGAACCTGCCAGGCTGCATGCCCGGAGGCTCGGGAAGGGAGATGCCCCCGCCCCAGCAGGGCCGAGTGCCCAGGGGAGGGGAGGCCGCCTGCTGCTGATGGCTCCAGAGATAGTCTCCCCCGGATATTGACAGCACGGCCTCCGGGGACTTTAATACCATGGCTCTGGGGAGACACCGCGAGGTCCCTGTCCCCGAGCGGCTCGGCGTCTGCAGAGGCGGGTGTGGGAGGGATCGCCCCGGCCGTCCACCTGCTCCCCTCACGGGCGCGCGCTCGCGCATCCACTCCGGCCCTCTTCCTCCGCGCCCGCTCCTCCGTTCATTCAGCCGCCTGCCCGTCCCGTCCTCTCGTCTGTCCGTTCACCGTATCGTCCACAGAGACCGAACGAGCATCCACCATGTGCCAGGCCCTGTGTCCACGGAGATCGCGATGACGCGTGGTTTGTTCTCTGCCTGCAACTGAGCTCGAAAGTCCAGTCAGGAAACGGTGACGATGTGGGGGAAGCATGAAGGGAACCCCAGAGTTCCGAGCCGCCCGCCGGGCCGGGGCTGAGCGCTCCCTGGTCTGGGCCGCCATGCTCGGATGCGCGATTGGCGAGAAGGGGCTTATGCAGTGACCAAGGATGCGGTGTCCTATCACGCATCGAGGAGGCTGAAGGGAGGCCGTTGGTGGAGTCCGCCTCGCAGGTGAGACGAGGGAGACCCCAGCACGAGGCCTGGCTGTGGCTAGAGGCCAGCTGAGCTCGGAGGGTGCAGAGCCGCACCCCAGGGTGGAATGAGGACCAGCCGGGAGCCGCAGAAGGTATGGAGGTGCTGGGGTCATCACGCAGACCCTCCAGGATGGTGCAGGGGGAGGAGAGTGAGGAGGGGACAGGGAGATGCTGGACCTCGACCAGGCATCGCGCACCAGGTGGACACTGCCACTGGGGGGGCCCTCTGCACCACCCACTCGGGGAAGCTCTGGTGGTGTGGATTCTGCTGGTCCGTTCCCGGGCCCGGGGCTGGTCCGCAGCCCCCACCAGGCCTCAGCCCTGGACTAACATACGGAACGTTACCTGGATCTGCGTCTGCCCCACGTTGGGCCTGGGGGCGGGTCAGTGCTGCTGGTCACGCTGTCACCGTCCCCCAGTGATCTTCCCTGGGTGCAGACACCGCAGCTCCTCGTGGCCTTGCATAGCCCCTGATTCTCTCCGGGTCTCGACTTACCCATCTGCTAAGCGAGAGGTGCGCCCTGGGTCTGGGATTCTCGTGGAGGCAGACGGGGGAGGAGGTGCCATCTCCACTGCACTGACGAGCTCGGGGAGCTCCCTCCAGCCAGGCCCTCACCCCCAGACCCCACGAGCAGCCCCGGGGGGGCGCGAGCTTGGTCCTGAAGGCAGGACACCTGAATCCACGCCGGCCTCTCGCTACCAGGCCCGAAGACCGGAGCTGAGAAGGTGCATTAAAAAAAATGATCCAAGGCTCCCCAAACAGAAGGGAATATTGACACGGTTATTTTTAGCATTATTAAAATAAGTCTGCTTTGCTCCTTTCCTGTGCTCCTCTCCCAGCTCAGTCTTTGCTTCCAGATTGAGTGTGTGTGAGTGTGTGAGTGTGTGTGTGTGTGTGTGTCCAGGCCGAGCGGCTGCTGCAATCTAAATGTTAATGAGACCCTGATTGTGTCTCTCGATGCCTGTTCCCCCGTTCCCTGCCTACCCCGAATGTCGCTGGGTCTTCGCAGAGCCCCCGAGAGCGGCACCTGAATTCTTTGAAAACGAGACTGCCCCTTGGTGCTCTGTGGAAACCACGCTCGAGAAGCCTGTGGGACTCGGGAGATGGGGGTACAGGCCTTGGCAGTGATCCCCATCAGCTGGGGCAGGACCCGAAACCACGGCCCGCGATGCTGGCTCCACCTCCCCCAGGACAGGGTCCCCCAGAGTCACAGTGGTCCTGGCCGACGTGGGCGTCATGCCTCAGGTGGGGCAGCCTGGTCGGGGCGGGGATGACCGCGCCCTCCGGAAGATACTGGGTCTAACGGCTCTGTCACTTTGAGCCGTGTCACCTGGGGCCAGTCGCATAGCCTCTCTGACCCTGCCTCAGCTGATCCAAGCTCTGGGACGACGTGTGTGACGCCCCCGATTCCCAGGGGATGGCCAGCTGTGAACCCTCGAGTTCTGGCGGAGCCAGGTGGCTGTGGCCGCTGCGGCCTGGAGGGTGCGGTGGCTCTGCCTCCCGGCCGCCGTCCCCGAGGGGCCTGGGTCCCGCCACATGCAGCGATGGTGAGGGGTCCCCGGGACCCACCCCAGCCTAGCTGGTGCTGTTCTGGCCGGTGCCCGTGCTGTGAGCCCCCCTCCCAGGCCGTCCCCGGAAGTGGCCTGGAGCCAGCCTGGCTGCCAGGGCGGGGTCATCTGCCCCTCTGTGCTCAGCGTCAGGGCCACCGGCGGGCCGGAGCAGGGCGCCGGCATCCCTGCCAGGGTTCCCCAGGCCCAGGGTCCCCACGACCATGCACTGACTCCTTCTGTGATTCACTGGCCACCTGCGTCTCTGTTTCATCAAATCCAAAACCAAATTGCCCAAGTCCTGCCGCCACCGACACCCTCCCTGGTGCCTGTCAGCCCCGGCCGGGCCTTCGCCCCTGGTCCCCGCTCGCTCCAGCCGCGCCTCCCTGGACCCCTGCCCACCGGCCACCTTTCTCCTTCCCCTGCAGGCAGCGGGTCTCCAGGAGGTGCCACCTCTCCCACCGGGGCGGGCGCCTTCACGCTCTTGGTCCTGCACGTGGCTCAATTGCTGCCGGGCTCCCGTCTGTGCCCACGGCCACGTGGCGGGGTCCTGGCGGGGAGCGGGCGGGCGAGCCGGGCGACCTGCCTTCAGCGGTCCATCCCCCGTCTCCCTGCCCGAGCTCCCCGCCCGCCACCCACCCGCATCCGCCTGGCTCAGCCCTGAGCCTCACCCCATCGCTCTTGCTCCGCCTCTGGGGCTTGGCCCCCTCCCCCACCGGCCTCTGTGCGTCCCTGGGGACGGCTCACAGTCAGCTCTGTGCCCCACCCAGACCCAGGCACAGCGGCGGGGCAGGAAAGCTCACCCCTCCTTCCTTCACCAGCTTAGAGACTGCCATTCCCCTGGTGGCCCCCAACCCCTTCTAGAGAAGCGGGCGTTTGTGGTGGGGACACCGTGGCTGCGGGTCTGATCATAGGACACACCGTCCGTTCATGCAGCCAGAGGATTCCTGCCTGATTCCTGCCGTGTGCCAGGCAGCAGCCCTGCCGGACATGGCGCCTCGCCAGCGAGAGCTGGAGACAGCCAGTGGGGGCGGCAGCGTCACTGGGGACGTGTTCTGGGGCAGTTCACATCGAGGTCCTTCGTCATGCGGCGCCCAAAGCCACCTCCCGCTGGAGCACAGCTGCCTCGGGGACTGTTCCCTGCCACCCGGCCTTCCTCCAGGGGACAAGGGTCCCCGGCCCGTCATCCTCTGTCCCCTGGGCTCAGCCTCCCCTCTGTACAGCTATGAGTCTGGGCACAGCCTCTGGGGGGTCCCTCTCTGGGGCCAACACATCCCTGTTCCCAGAAGGAGCCTTTTCCGCCTTTTACAGGTGCTCGCCTCTGGGGAGACGGCCTGCTGAAGCGGGGGAGGGGCGAAAGTGTCCTGCGGGTGGGTGCGGATGTGCTCACGGGGCCTCTCCTTTCAGCAGGCATCCATGGAGCACCTACTACGTGCAGGCTGTGGCCAGGCCTACTGTGCACAGGGCACGTGTGAAGTTTGCACTGGAGCCTTCCGGGGCAGAGAAGGGTCTCTCGTCCCCACCTACCCTGCCCTGAGCACCTTGGCCCAGGCCTGGGTGCATAGTAGGGACCCTGGGTGCATAGTAGGGACCCCGGAACCAGCCCGTTAATTGGGTAGAATGGAGAGGAAGCTTCTTTATTTCTCTAAAGCGTTGTCATGGTGACTTCTGTCTCCCAGCCTCCAGGGAACAGGGACCCCTGAATGGCTCTGCAGGTCTCTGTGATCACTGCGAGGACCCCTCACCCTTTGGTGACCCCCCCAAGCCATCAGTCTGCTGGGCGGGCACGGCCGACTTCTCACAGCGGGGACCCAGTGGGACAGGAACGGGGCACGCTGGGGAGCCACGCCTCCCGGCTCCCTCACGGTCACACCCCTTCACGGGGAACCTCCGGGCTGGGAGGTGCCTGGGAGGTTGGGAGCCACAGACAGGAGTGGGGTGGCGCTGGAGAGCGGGCCTGGCCTGCAGCGGGGTCGGGGTGCACGTGGCCGGCCTTCACCGCTGACGCGGCCCCTTCTGGGCACGGCTGGCGGCGGCGATGGGCCGGCGCGGCTCCTGATGGCCCTCTGACGTCTCGCCAGAACCAGGGGCCAGTCCGGGGCCCTCAGCACCGCATCCCAGCACCATGAGTGTGCACCTGCCTGCTACACGTGGCACGTGCGTGTGTCTACACGGGCAGATGGGCGTGAACCAGAGCTACAACCCCGTTGCTTGGAAACACCCTCTCATCTGAGCTCTGCCAGGTGGGGGCCCGTCTGGTGGGGTCAGCACTCCCTGGGGGGCCACGCAGGCGGAGGAACGTGTGAGGGTACGGCCTTCTGCGTCCTGCGTGCTCACCGGGGCGCCCTCCGGGCCAGGCCCGTGCTGGGCTTGAGGCTTCAGCCATGAGCCAGGCAGATGGGGCCAACGGGCTCGCCCCGGCTCCAGGTCTGGGGGAGACGGATGCCGAACCGCTGACATGGCAGGAGTTACATCTAATTACCGCCGTCGCGAGGGGTCCCCTGTGCAGGTGTCCAGGCGTGTGGGCCAGCACGGGTGGGCGGACCCTGGGGCCTTGAGCCCAGAAATCCCAGGGGCCAGCTCTGGCCCGAACCCCTGGCCTGCCCGCCCCGTCCTGCATCCTCGGGGTCTCCGCCCCATCACAGACTCCAGGAGCCAGCGGTCCTGCTAACCCTGTTTGCCAGGTGGCCCCGCCTCAGGACCTGGCAGAAGCCTGGCCCCGCCCCGGCCTCCCCTCCGAGGCCTCCGCACCAGCCTGGGGCCCCTGTCTCACTCCAGATGTCAGCGGGGAGATTAAATCTCAGGTCACACACAGTTTAATAAGCAGAGCCCACTCCCCTCACGAACGAGGCATCAGAAGCTCGGGAAGGAGGCGCCGAGTGGACAGGACTGTCTCGCGGCCTGAGGGACCTGAGTCCCTGGCTGGGCACGGAGTGGGGCCCGGGGCAGCCCGCGGGCCGCGAGGGCCCTCCTGCACTCGTCTGGGGCCTGCCGCGGGGGGCCCGAGGGGGCTGCTGACAGGGAGGGACACAGCCTTGGGGGTGCCCTCACCCCCACCTCCAGGCCTGGCCACAGTCACCTCTGGGTTATGTGGGCGGTGGGCGGAGCGGACGCTGCGGGAGGCGGATCTGCTTTCTAGTCCCATGTCCTTAGTGAGTTATGTCACCTTCTCTGTCCTTCTACGTCTGTCTGTCTCGTCTACAGGCCTCTGACTCTGCCTGGGAGTTTGGGGGGCTGTGGTGCGATTGGGAAGGAATAGAGGCCGGGGCTCAGCACCCTAAAGCCAGAGGCGGGTGGGGGCCTTGTCCCTGGCCCAGGCGTGGGTGTGCAGTGGGGAGCCCGGACCACACGGTGCCCTCACTGCTCTGCGTGCGGGGCTGCGGGAATCCTCGGCCTGGTGACTCCCGGGGTCCCGGCTCCACGGAGAGCAATCTTGGGGGCTCCCTCCCTGTCCCCCAGCCTGGGCCCGGGCAGCAGAGAAGCCCACCTCACCACTGCAGCGTCCACAGGTTCATTTCCAGGAGCCCGGCCGCTCCCTGTCCCTGACTCATCCCCAGTGCAGAGGGATGGTTTTAATAATGTGGCCTTTTGGGGCCTGAATCACTGCAGTCCAGGAGGACGGAGGGCAGATTCACTCCCCCGGGGCGCCAGCAGGCAGCCTTCTCATTTAGAAGACAATTTGTTGCTTTGGGTTGTTCTGGGTGTTTTTAAAAGCAGAGGTCTGAGCTTGGATTTTCTGTCTGCCCAGGGGAGCAGGGGTCAGGAGGGTGGGGGGCTAGAGGCTCCCAGGCCTCACCTGACGGCAGGAGGGGCGTCCCCGGACCTGTCAGTGGGGTCTGCAGGCTTCCCTGGCCTCAGCTGGACGCGCAGAGCGGCTGCAGCCACCCACTGCTGCCGACAGAGCCCTCTGTTCCCGGGGCGGCCCCGGCCTGGGGCCCCAGCACAGGAACTAAGGCCTGGGCACCACGTTCTCGCCGTCGCGTGTGTGGTGGCTACGCCCCTGCCTCAGTTTCTCTGCCGGCCCTCCAACTCTCCCTTGGCACTGAAGCCCTGGGCCCGGCTGCAAATCCAGTGACGGGCCAAGGCCTTGGGCGAGTTGCCTCTGGAAACGGGGCTCAGTTTCCTGACCTATGAAATGGGCCACCTCTGCTTTTCCAGATGTGGGACCGTTCTGTGTCCCCGATTCCCAGGGGAGGGCGCCGAGGCCCAGGGTGACACGTGCCTCGATGGCGGGACCCACCGCGTGTCACGAACAGGGCGCGGGGTGCTGCGAGCGCCCCACCTCCCAGGCAGCCGCGCCCTGGGAACCCCTCCCCCCGGATCGAGTGTGAGGCTCCCCCGTAGCCCACCGCCCGTGGCCCGCACCAGTCAGATGGCCGCCTCCGAGGCCCTCGGACGCAGCTGTGCGTCCCAGACGTGCGGCACTGGGACGGGCCGTCTGCTCTCCGCAGCCGCGCTGCCTTCGATGCCCTCGGGGCTTTTATTCTCATGCCCCCCAGAGGAGACAGCGGCGGCAACGTGGCATCTGTGGGCTGCCTCCCAGCCCGCCCCCCGCCCCCGCGTGGGCCCCTCCGCCCTGAGCCAGCTCGTCCTCCTCAGCCTGGGCCCTCCGCTTCCCAGTGACCGTTTCTGGGTCCCTGAGTGGCAACCTGTACCCCAGGCCATGGGCTGGGACCTCCCAGCCTCCCCCAGCTGGCTCTTCCCCCACCACCCTGGGTCTCGGCCCCGCTGGGCCCTCCTCAGCCTCCCTGTCCCCCACCAGATTAGCCACCACGTCCCCGCTCTGCTTACCCCGTGTGCAAACACGGGCGAACATGGTCGCCCAGCCCGCTGTTTGCTATGCTGAGAGGCTATTTTAGGGGGACAGGAAGAACTTGGACTATTTGGACCTCTGAAGCCCCTTGCCAGACAGGTAGAAAAATAACCACCGGCCGCAGCGACAGGGTGCGTGTGGGGAGCTCCGGGGGGCGTGGCTCACAGCGCCCTATTCCACCCTGTCTGCAGCTCGGCCGCCCTGCGCCTCGTTCTCACAGGACCACAGGGGATGGGGAGAAGCACACGCCAGCCCCACCTGCCCTGGGTGACCCCCACCTGCCACCCGTACAGCCCCACACTCCCCAACACCTGCTCCTCCCGACCCCTCTGTGGCTCAGGCGGCCCGTCTGCGCCCTGTGCTCCGAAGCCTCACGCCGGGACGGGCCTGGGGGCCGCATCTGGGTCCTGGCTCCGCCAGTGGGCTACCAGTTGGGAGAAGGCTTGTGTGGCTGGTGGCTGGCAAGGTGTCTCGGCACCAGGGATGCTTGCTCAGAGGGTGGCCAGGGTCTCACGGCCTGAGGCCAGGGTTCCCACTGCCCAGGCCGGCGCCCGGAGAGGGGTCGGGCCAGGGCCCGCTGCTGGGAACGTCCGTCTGGTCCTTGTGGCCTGGCTCTAACCCATGCCTTTGGCCCTCATTTCTGCTGACTCGTCATGCCCGGAAGAGCCCCCCGCTGGCTGCTCGTGGGTCGACCCCGAGGAAGGCCAGGGCTCAGACCTGACCGCGTCCACCAGGCAGCCGTGCGTGTGATTCAGCCAGCGAGGCCCCCTGGCTCCCCGGAGGTCACATGGCTGATTCGAAGGGCCTTAGGGTGTGCACAAGCTTTTCCCCAGTTTAACGTGCGGGGAAACCAGAAACCGGGGAGACTGAGTGATTTGTCCAAAGCCACCTGGGCTGGGCTCGGCTAGGCTGTCCGTGTCCTCTGCCAGGCAGGGTGGCCCTAGGGCCTCCTCACCCTGGGCTCCCATCCCCAACGGTCCGTCCGGCGACGCAGTGCCGGCTCCGGCTCCCAGGGGGCGCTGAGGCCCCGCGGCTGGCTCCCCGCCGCCCCCTCCCCCGGGGGCCCCGCCCCCCGCTGTGCGGTCTCCCGGAGCCCTGTTTTCCAGTCAATAGAAAGTGCTCCGTCCCCGAGCCGTGGCTGTGCGTCTTCGCCATCTGCATCGGAAGGGTTCCAAACGAAAAGTCTTTTCCTGTTGGGGGAAAAAAAAAAGTAAAAGGAGAAAAGGAGACTTTGCCTGACGGATTAGAAAATTTTCCACTTCCCAGCCCCTGAACCGAGCGCTTGTGCTTCTCGTGCCCAGTTCCCCGGCTGCAGAAGGCGCGCGGGTGGGTTTCCGAGCTCAGCACCCCGGCTGAGGAAGCCACAGGTGGGGCACCTGTCTGGGCCAGCCCCGCCTTCCGCTTAGCCCTGACCTTGGAAAATCCACCTGGGCTGAAGCCAGGCCCCTGGTCACAACGTGGCCTTGTTAAGCCTCCATCAAAGGGACGCCAGAAGGCCAAAGCATTTTACCTAAAACCCGGAGCACCTACAAATAAAAGTGATGAATATTTACACAGATCTGGACTCTCCAGAGCGTTTGTGAAGTCGGCATTTCCTAAAGGGCCCTGGGACCCACGGATGGGCCTCCCCTGGGGGAAGGGAGACCGGGAGATCGCGGGGGAGGGGTACGAGGGGCGCCTGGTCACCAGCAGCAGGAAGGGGCCTGGGCAGGGCTGGTCCTTCTCAGAGGCCCGGTCCCATCCTCAAGCGCCTGGCTGCCCGGCCCTGGGTCTGCGGGAGGAAGGACACACTGGGAGCCTGGGAGTGACCACAGAGGGCCTGGAGGCGGGGAGGCTGGACCTGCCTCCGGGCCTCGGGTCCAGTGAGGGCGTTTGCTGTGGACGAGAGCCACGCAGGGCCCACATCTGCCCGGCTGGTAGGGAACCGGCCGTGGGCTCCAGACACTGGGCTTCTGGGGCCCCGGGGAGGGCGGGCGGGCTGTCCTCCAGCCTGGGAGCCTGGGAGGGCGTGGAGCCGCAGTGGCTACACGGAGTCCGCTCTCGGTGGTCAGAACGGAGCGCGCGCACCCTCGCCCCACCCAAGCCTGTCCCTCCAAGGTCGCCCGCCGCAGGGGCTCAGCCCTTAGCCCCTCACTCAGGCCAGCAGCCAGGCCGGCCCTCCTGGCAGCTTCTCCCTGGCTCTCCCCACCCCCCACCCCATTCCAGCTGCCGCCCAGACCTGTCAAGCTTACTCTGTGCAGCTCTGACTAGCTGCCGCTTCTCTGCATCCCAGCTGCTGCCTCCCCGGGCCCAGCTGCATCACTCCCCTCCTGGGGACTCAGCATCGCCCCCCCCCAGTCCCTGTTCCCAGCCTCTGTCCTCCAATCCCTTCGCCGCACGATGGCCAAGGTCATGCTTTAAAAACACACATCAGGTCGAGTCATTTCCTTACGAACCGCAAACCCACGCGGTGCCCATAAGCCTGCGGGACGGAGCCGCTGCCCGCCTCCCACCCACCTGCACCGCGTGGCCTCCGGCTCAGCTTGCTCAGCCACGCTGCCCGCGCTGGGGCTCTCTGCACCTCTGCTGCGTTCGCTTCTGCGTCCCGAGGTCCGACAGCCTGGAAGGTCCTAGGTGCCCAGCGATGAACGAGCGGGCGTTTGGGCGGGTCCTTCAGCCGGAACTGCCGGAGGGAGCGAAGCACATCGAGCCGGGAGGAAGCAGCGGGAGTGGAGGCTGGAGGAGGAGCCGGGCGGGAGGGCAGGAGGGCGCTGGGCCCCCGCGGGTCTTGCCCACAGGCCGAGGAGCATGGCCACATCAGCAGGTCCCGGGGGCGGCCTGGCAGGTCGCCCGGTGGCTGTCCTCCCCTGTCGGGCTGACCGGCATGGCCTCAAAGCACTGCACCTGGGCCGAACCGCCTTGAGCTGATCCCTGCTCTCTCTCCAAGCAGCGTGGCCACAGGCAAGTCACTCAGCATCTATGCACCCCAGTCCTCACTCGTAAACGGTCCCCATACCCGCCAGCTGGCGCGGATGTGAGCGGCCTGTGGTGGCTGGTGCCGGCTCGGTCCTCGGCACAGAGGGAGCTGTCCTGGCTGTTTCGGAGCATCCGTCTGGGAGGGCAGAGGGCTGCAGGCAGGGAGGCCGGGGCGAGGCCGACTCCGTCATCCAAGTGAGCGTCCCGCCAGGCAGGGCGGAGGGGACAGAGGGAGGAGAGCGAGTCCCCGGTACTCTGCCCTCTTGGAGAAGGAGCGGAGTGGATAGTTCCCTCCCCACTCCCCACACTGGCTGCCACGTGGCCTCGGCCTCCCCCGGCCCCTGCACTGGGCAGCACCTGTCCCCTGTCCTACCTCAGGCCCCCGGCTCCGCCCTCAGGGTCGTGCTGTCTCTCCCGGAAATGTCCTTCCCGGCCCTCAGCTCTCCCGCTCCGCTTCCCAGCCCTGTGCGCGGGCCGCCTCATCGGTACCCACGTCTCTTCCACCTGTGAGCAAAGGTAAACACGGCTCTTTCACCTGCTCCACTCAGCCAGCCTCGGGCCCTGCTGTCTGGGGCCCTGGACGGTGACCTTGAAGCTGCTGCTGGCTGCCCCCTCCCAGCCTGGCGGGCTACATGGGACTCTGAGCTGAAGTTGCTCAAGCTGACATCCCCCGCCTCCCCGTCCCTGCCCTTCCTCCATCCTTCCTCCCAGCCTCTCCCTCTGCTTCCTCCTCCAGTTCCCTCGGGAACGACTCACACATCTGCCTCCCACCTGCACCGCCAGCTTCCCAAATCTTCATCTGAAAGGGTCGCGTGGAGCAGATTTCTGCATCCAGAGGCGTGGGGGGCCGTGACAGGCAGTGCTCCCTGGGGGCAGTGGTGCTTTCCCTGCAGCCTGTGGCCCCAGGAGGGAGCCTTGCTGGGCAGTGGAGACCGCTGGCTGTCCAGGGGGGTGGGCGGCTCCTGATGGGCCTTCTGATCCTCACGACCTGGGACCAGAGGGGCCCGCCTGGCGCGTCGTGTCTCCCAGAGTATCCCGTCTGCCACCTTTCTGAACTGGCCACCTCCTGCTCAGCCCCAGAGAGTGCACTGGGGAGGTGGGCTGGGGAGAGGGAACAGGTATGGAGCCCGGCACTAGGGCCATTGAGGGTGCCGGCCGGGCCTTCTAGTGCCAGGCGCATGCCAGCATTAATGGGAAGGCCAGGAGGATGAGGGACCCAAAGATATGGCTCCACGAAGCCACTGTCTGTCCTTGGACAAGCCATGGCACCACCCTGGGCCTCGGTCCCCTCATCTGTCAGCTCGGGGGATGGGCCAGTGCCTTCTGAGCCCTCTGCCTCCCCTCCCAGCCAGGGACATCCACCCCAGGGACCGTGGCCCAGGGCTACCCCATCCCCGGCCCGCCCTTCCCCGCCCAGGAAAGCTGGCTACGGGCAGGTGGGGACAGCCGCCCACTCCGGTCGGATCATGTTCCTCGCCAGATGCTAACTTCATCAGCGAGTCCACCGCTGGCCCTCTACTGCGGCGGTGAGAGCGGGGCCGAGGCGAGGCGGGGAGGCGGGCAGGCCGCCCGCCTGGGGGAGCAGGACACAGCGATTTACATATTTATAAAATCTCTTCCATTTGCCCAGGCCCTGTGTGCACTAAGGAATGTCACATCTCATTTCAGCTGGGGATCTGTGCTCCAGGAGTGACAGCTCGAGCCGCCACCCAGGCCTCCCTGATATCTGCAGGTGACGAGCAGCCTTGGACTGGGTTATCATCCCGGATCGGCGACTGTGGGCAGCCCCCTGGCCTCTCTGGGCCTCAGTTTCCCCATGAGTAAAGTAAGGATAGATAGTACCTCTGCTGGGCCAGTCGGGCATGGCCCTGGTGACCCCCGTCCCGGGACTCATGTCACCATGTGGGCTTCTCGAGGGCAGACTGGGAGCAATGACTTGCTTCCCATGCAGGGCCACGCTTCCCCCACGCAACACGGAGCCCGTGGCCAGGTCACCTCCCATCCTCACGCTTGGTGTGCTCGCGGCCGTGGAGCCAGCCACCGAGTGAGAACCGCTCCGAGGGGCCCACGTGGCAAGGAACAGAGGGTGGCCTCCGGCTAGTGGCCAGCCAGGGACTGAGGCCTCCGTCCAGAGCCCACGCAGGACGGCATCCTGCCGACGAGCATGCGAGAGCCTCGGGGGCCTCCCTAGTGGGGCCAGAGGCGACCTCAGCAGAGCCGACGGCCCGGCTCCTGGTCACGAGCGGTGAGGTGTCAGCTGTTGTGATTTTGAGTCGCTGCATGTCGGGCAGCAGCAGGTAACTGATACGATGTCCTTCTCGAGGGTTGCCTTGGCGACTGCCTGGCTGGTGCGTGTGCGCGTGCCGACGTGGGCACTCGCGCGTGGCAGGGAGGCTGCGTCTGAGCCGTCCACTGGTGTCCAGGCCTGGCGTTGGGCCGGCCGCCGTGGGGGCTCGCTCCGTCGCGGGAATCACGGATGGCGGGCGGCTCAGCACAGGCCTCGCGACGCCCCGGGCGGCAGCACCCACGGGTCCCTGATCGAGTCCTGCTCCCAGGGACCCCCATGGAAGACCTCACGTTCGGCACCGGGTCCCTGGACGAAGCCCTCCGCTGGCGGCCTGTGCCAGCGCCCCCTGCCTGTGTCCGGGCTCGGCTCAGCTCGGTTCTCCTCACTGCCACCGTTAGAAGGCCCTTCGCCTCTTCCCTCCTAGGGGACGGGGCCAGGCATCTGAGCTAGCTCCTGGCTGCGCTTTTGAGGGCGGAGGCCATGCAGGTGTCACGTCGTTGCATGGCATCTAGTACAGAGTCTGGAACACAGCGGCTGCTGGGGACAGGTCTGGGGCAGGAACACACGAGCAGCTGGTCTAAAATGACAGTCAGAACCCGGATGATTCGATGTGGAGACGGGAAAAGCCTTCGCCAGCATTGTCCCCTTAGAGTCTGTTTGGGTTTGGGGCGCCCGATGTCCCCTTGAGAGGGCAGGTGTACTGACTGCACTGGGCTGATGTATCCTGCTCCCTGTGGCCCCTCATGGTGCAAACTGGCTCCTGGTGGCGGTGGCCTGGTTGTCGCGGAGGGGCGGGCCCGGGTGGTGTGTGGAGACTGGAGAGAAGCAGGCCAGGCTCCGCTCTGCTCCCGCCCGGCCTGGAGGCCGAGACTGTGGCCACGTGGGGACAACAGGAGCCCATGACCGGGGCTCACTCTGAGCCCGGAGGCGGCCTGGGGTGCCCCGGCTCACTGGGTTGTCCAGCGCTGTGCAATGAATTATGGTAAGTCCTCCCTCTGCGCCGTCCGGCGCGGTAGCCGCCGGCCACATGTGGCTGCCGAGCCCCTGAAATGTGGCTCGTGTGGCTGGAGACCTGAGTCTCAGCTTTATTCGTTGCTACTTACTTGAAATCAGAATGAGTGGCGTGGGGCTCGTGCCCCGTGTGGGACACCATGGGTCTGGAACGAGGAGCGAGCCGACCGGGGACCGCTCGCTCGTTCTTTGTGTCTGGAATCGGATCTTTCCAAGAACACTAAAAATAACCTTTAAAAAAAAGGAGTTCCCAGAGATGAGCGCCTCGGGCTGCGTGGAGCGCGGGAGGAGCTGATCCGCGGAGCGGCGTCTCCATCTGTCCGGGAGACGCCGCCCGAGGGGAGCGGGGACTTCTTGACTCATCCCTATTTTTAACGGTTTGTCTTCAGATCCGCGAGACGTCAAGGAACGAACTGGCAACGAACGCTGCCCTCCGCCCTGTCCTCCCGGTTTACCGCGGGCCGGCTCTGCCGATGTCGTCGAAGTCCCAGGCCGCGGGCCCTTCCGGATGCAGGGCCTTCCCGGAGGTGGCGCTTGAGCTGGGTGTGGCCGCGGTGCGGACGGCAGGCAGGGCGAGGCTGGCGGGAGGCCTGTCTGCAGCGAGAGCGGCAGGTCCGACACGGTGACCGTGGCTGGAGCAGAGACAGCCGCCGGTGGCCGGGACACGCGTGCCACGTTTAGCACTCAGGGAACGCTCGGCAGTCTACTCTGTAGTGGCAGCCACGGAGGCAGCGGCATGATTAACATCATCATTAGGTGCTTTAACACGAGTGCTTCGTTTAGTTTTCAAAACAACCCCGTGGGAGGCTCTAATAATCCCCACTTTCCAGGAGAGAAGAGAGGGTAGAGCGAGTGGCTCAGGACACTCGGGATGCTCGATGGCGTCAGTACACGTGGGAACGTGACAGGAAGTCAGCAGCCACTTCAGCATCGGTGAAGGAACAGACGGACGGGAGGGGCCTGGGACCCCCCAGGGCGGGGTCATTCTGCCTGAGCCCCCGGCGGCCGGATCCGGCCTCCTCCCCGGCCCTCTGTGTGTCTGGAGAGCGTCAGGCCGAAGCCCTGAGCCTGGTCTTGGAGTTCCTGCCGGGCGGGCCCCGACTCCGCCATCCTGGCTGCGTGCGTGACTCCTGCATGCCCTCTGCGGAGACGGTGACCCAGAAGCTCTCTCAGGGGGGAGCCGAGGTGCAGGTCTCCGGAGCTGCGGGAAGGGCCTGCGTCCATTCGATCGGGGTGATCCAGTGGAGTGATCAGGCGTGTGAAAACGGGGTGGTTCCACCGAGGCTGGAGAGCGCCTGGGTGGTCCAACTCCCAGAGGTCAGGTCAGCTGTCCAGGCCGCACGGCCACCAGACCACAGAGGTCTTGGGGCCTTGGAGCTGGTGGCCAGCTCTCTTCCAGGGCAGCTGCTTCAGACGGCCGGGGTGGGGCGGGGAGGGCTCAAGCGCCAATGGGGGGGCAAGCGCTGGGAGCAGACCAGTCCTCCACTGTGGGGGGCCGGTGTCCTCCTCAGCCCAGAAACCCCAGGACCAGCTTCCATGACCTGAGAGGTGGGGGTCAGAAACTCAAGAATTCAAAGAGGCATCCCTGTGGGCGTAATGGGGTCCGGGCCTGTTGAAGTCAGGAAGGGTCCCCTATCCGTCTGCCAGCCTTTCCCAGGGTGCCCCTCTCTGCCTCCCCTGTGGCTGCGGGTTGGCGGGTGTTTGTGACAGGCAGGGGTGGCGCCAGGCCCCACATCTACGAGCTGCTCCCTTCCTCCCCCAGGCCCAGGACAGGTGCTTTCACCTCCCCGCCCATGAACAGGTAAACTGAGGCACAGAGAGGCTGACAGGCTCAACCGGGGCCTGGTAGCTGGTGTGGGGTGCGGTCCCACTGCCTCTCATGGCTCCTGGGGGCCCAGCTAACTCTGCGCCTCTGTGGCCTGGCTCAATCCCCTACCCAGCTCTCCCTAGGAGGGAGCCGCTGCTCCGATTGCAGAGGCCCGAGGTGTGGAGCGGGTCCGGGGCTGCCCAGGCTGCCCGGGTAGGAGGTGAAAATGGGACTCGTCCTGGGCGCTGTGGCTCCAGGGCCAGCCTCTGTCCCCATGTGCGCCTGCCGTGCAGGCCCCACTGGGCCCAAGCCCGACTGAGCCCCGAGGACCCGGAGGGCAGCGGACGAGCATCCACACGGGCAGGGGACCTGCAAGCCCGGGCAGAGGCCCCTGGGCCTCACCCCGCCCTGGAGCGGGGTTGGGTTGGGGTCTGATGAGGAGGCAGGCACACTATCAAACTGCTCCTGCCCTGAGAGGTGGAGCGAGCAGGGGGCACCGGGACTGTCGCCTGCTGCTGCCTGGGTCCTCAGCCCCTGCTCGGCCCCTGGCCCAGCGGCCACATGGCTGTCGGAGGCACCCCAAGTGGACTCCTGCAACAAAGCAAGGAAGCGGGGGGCCTCCAGGCCAGGCGGGCCCCCGGCCCTCCCTCCCAGGCTCCCCGACTGGGCGTGGGTGCTGAGAAATGCTCTGCCATTCGGGTTGGGGAGCAGCCCCACAGCAGCCCCCCACCACCCAGGCACGGCCTGTACCCCTCCTGAGCCCCCTCCTCGCTCCTGCGGCCACCCGTCCCAGGCTCTGACCCGGGATCGGACCCGGAGCCACAGCTCCCTTTGTCTCTGGTGTGGGTGGGGTCTCGGGGGTGGCACGGGCAGCGGCCGGCCGGCTTCCTCGGAGGGCTGCTCAGGCTGTCCCAGATGCGGGAGGGGCAGCGGGCCGGACGACCCCACACAGTCACGTGCAGACAGCTGTCAGTGGGTCCTCCCCCGCCGGTCCCGGTCCCGGTCCGGCTCACAGACGCCGGCCCTTTGAAGTGGAATCCCCGCCCGCAGCCACTCGGAGGAGCGAAGAGGGAGCCTCCCTCGTTTAATCTTGGGGAGCGGCAGCGCTCAGCTCTGCAGGGCTGGCCACCCTTCCTGAGACCACAGCCACAGGCGCCAGTGAGACCCCAGCCTGGGGGTCGAAGTAGTTACTGAGGGCTGGGAGGCCGGTGGTTGTGCGCTCAGGGGCAGGGCGGCCTCTCCGCAGTGACCGGCCCCAGGCCTCCCCAGTGAGCGAGGGGCCGGCCCTCTCCACAGACCAGGGCTGGGCGGGGGGCTCCAGGCCTCAGAGCGTCTCTGCCCCTCGCCCTCCCGGTCCTCCTGTGGTTTCGAATGCCGCCTACGGGCCCTGGTCCACACCCCGTGTCTGGTCCTCCGCGCGTGCTCCGGCCCCATGGCCTTCGGCATTTTGGACCTCTGTATACCCACAACGGAGTTCCTGACTCGTCACCCCCCAGCCCCTGTTACTTCCTGCCCCTCCTCATCTCGCGGGTGAGCCAGGCATCCAGGCTCAGGATCCAGACACCACGCTTCCTCTCACCCCACCGGGACCTTCTGCAGGCCCTGCTCCCCCGGGGACGGTGACGGCTTCCCGGCAGCTCTCTGTGCACTCCAGGAGGCCACGCTCCGGCCAGGGCCCCTCGCTCCACTGGCGTCCATCCTGCCTCGAGCGTGGCGACTCCTGACTGTGGACCCCAGGCTCCTGCAGGCTCTGCTGAGGCCCAGGCCCCATCTTGTGCCCCTGAGCTGCCCGGTGTCCCCGCCGCCTGGCGCGTCGAGGGCGCGTGCAGTCTGGCATGTGGGGCGGGGTGCAGGTGGCAACGCGTGAGGCTCAGGTGGGAAGGGTCTTGGGGCTCTGCCGATAGCCCCTGCTATGAGGACTGTCACGCACTTGCCATTACTGTCATTTACAATGACATTAATGTCACGTACTCTATGCTGGCACTGCGCTGGGGCCAGGGACCCAGCCACGGACAAGGCACAGCCCCCTGCAAGGGAGACGGAGAAGAAGCCAAACCTGAGCTGAGTGCGAAAGAGAGACGTCCCCCTGGGCTTCCCGGAGGAGGCGACATCTGCTCGAGCCTTCAAGATGGGGTCAGGCGGGGGTTCTGACAGGAGCAAAAGCATGAAGCAAGGAACGGGGTTGACGCTGGGGAGCAGAAAGGGTGGGTTTGGAGGCGAGCCGGCCGCACGGGCTGGCTTCCAGGCGGCGGCTAAAGAAAAAGCCAAATCTCTTTGAGGAAAAGAAACGCAAAGCAGTGAACAGAGCTGAAGCCACAGACGCAGTGGGCTCGGGGTTCAGAATTAGGCTGCGAGGGTTGGATGCTAAACTCCCACAGGTAAATGGCACTAAAAGTCTCTGTGGAACAGCAGGACCCGGCTGGCCTCTCGGCTGGAAGCCAGGGCTGCCGCTCCCTGCCCCTCCCCCCACAAAAGGCAGCAGCAAACAGACAAGGCCAAGTGCGGTCACCTGGGGCCCTGGGGGCCCAAAGGAAGCATGTGAGTGAGAGAAGCAGAGAGAAGCTTTCCCAGGAGCTCAGCCCCGGGGTCTGTGACTGGACCGAGGGGCGGGAGCGCCCCCTCCCCCCATGAAGCCCGCCCTGCAATTCCGGATGGGAGGGTGGGCGAGGTACCCAGAAATCCACATACAGAGAGAAGGAGGAGGAGAGAGAAAAGTAAAAGCAAACAAAGAAGCAAACAAAGCCCCGCGCTGCTCTCCGCGCGTCTGCAGAGCACGTTCCAAAACACACGAAGAGCGCAGCTCTCGGAGAGCCGGCCCAGGAGCCGGAGCCGGAGCCGGACAGCACTGCCCCGGAGAGAGGCCCCGGTGGATGAGACGGAGAGGGCCTGGGGGGCTCAGGGACTGAGAAGAAGCGGGGAGGAGACCCGTGGGCGGCCGCTTGCTGTTTGGCTCGCTCGTGAGGGATTCGGGTGCAGCGACGTGGGTTTGCTTCCCATTTTCGGGGCTGCCCTTCAGCCTCATTCCTGATGCTCCTTTCAGCTAGAGAGACTTGATGATAGTGGGAAATTGGAAAAAATAACAGCACGCCCTTGACCTTGCTCCTGGACTCTTCCCCGTTGCCTTTCCATAGAGGAAGCCTGCGCTGGGTGGCCGCGTGGGTGGCGGGTCTGACCCAGGGCAGCGCTGCCTGTGACCAGGGCCTGAGTCTGCCGGCTGCTGAGGCAGCGGCATGGTGCTCCCAGCAAGCGCCCCCCTCCGCCCCAACCTCCCTCGGCAAGAAAGGCGATAGTCCATCCTCTGTAAATAAAGCAACTAAAACTATCAACGATGGGAACATGAATTCACTCCAGATAATAATCGATTTTATGGAGTCGCTCAAGGAGGACTTTAAAATAAGCCTGTTCAGATGGCTTAAAGAGATTAATGAAGGTACAATTATTATTAAGAAAGAATAAGAAATTACGGGGCGAAAGCAGAGAAGAAATAAGATCAAATGATTACGCATAAGCAATAAAAATCCTGGATTAAAAAAAAGAGAGAAAGAAACAGAATTAGCAAAAACAAAATGCGAAAGATGACGTGTCCCTCGCAAGGACCGTAACAGAGCGAGGGGTGATACACCGGATGAGGATTCACCTGTGACACAGCGGAGAGACATAAAGAGAGAAAAATCAAAGAGCAGCCAGTGGGCGGGGGTGCCGATGGGGACCCTCCCACTGGATTAAATAGGAAAGAAACAATTTTTAAGAGATAATGACAGATGTAAAGGACCATATTCGTCCCCGGATCAGAAAGAGCCAGTAATAAAGCTGCTCTGTCCACGGCTCATCCTCACGATAACGAAGAGCAGGAAGGATTAGCAGGCAACCTTTGGTCTACCCGAAGCCTGCTGCCTCCAGCGAAGATGAAATAACGGGGTTCACACGAAACCAGCCCCAAATTAGAACTAATAGGGACCAACGGTGTTCGTTCCATTGAGTGCCAGGAGGAGAACGGTGGTCCCCGTGAAACGGGAACACGGGGGGAGCCCTGTGATCGCCCGAGCTCTCAGCCGTGAGAGAGTCTGCAGGCCACAGCTGGAGGAAGAGACCTGCTGGTCTCCCTGAGTTGAGTAAAGGGGACAGAGAACCCGGGCAGTGTTCTTAGGACAGCACGCCATGGGGGAGAGGCTTCACAGACAGGGTCGTCTGGAGAGCTTCAGAGGGTCCCCTGATCAGCACGTGCGAGGAAACCGACCGAGGCTGGGGGGAGACCCACGTGGAAGGATTCGATGACGTGGTACCCGACATTCACACAAGCTTAAGTGGGAAAGCTCGCGATCGAGTCATGGGGCATTGGGCAGAGTACACAGAGAGTCTTTCCCCGAGCAGAAGGGTGGTTAGCCACGGACCCAGGACTTCCCCGATCCCGTCCAACAAATTTTAAAAGCAAGACCTGAAAAGATCAAACTCTTTCCAAGTAACATAACTGGATGCCAGAACAAAATCCAAGAGATTTATAGGAATATAAAATATCCAGCACCCAACAAAATAAAGCTCAGAATATCTGACATCCGACAAAAAATTACCAAGCATGAAGCACAGCAGGAAAAGTCAATCAATAATGAGGAGAAGAAATCCATAGAAATCAATCTAAAACACAGATATTAGAATTAGCAGATAGGACACAACTATATATGTTCAAAAAGTAAGTGGAAATAGAATTAATAAATATAAATTTTACTGAAAGAAACAAAAATTTAAGTAGAGACATAGAAGATATAAAAATAAGACTCAGTGTACGGCCATGCCACCCTGAGCGAGCCCGATCCCGTCTGATCTCGAAAGCTAAGCGGGGTCGGGCCTGGTTAGTACTTGGATGGGAGACCACCTAGGAAGACCAGGTGCTGTAGGCGTAAAACAAACAAACAAACAAACAAACAAATAAATAAGGGATTGTAAGCTGACAAGGTCCTTGCAATCTGTGAGGTCAACCAAGGACTGCCCTGCCAAATAAATAAGTAAGTAAGTAAATAAACAAATAAATAAGACAGACTCAAATAAAACTTATAAATATGAAAACGTCAATATGTGAGATAAAAGATACCGGATGAGATTAAGGGCAAATCTGAATTGCAGAAGAAAAGACTGGTGAATTTGAAGACACAGCAATAGAAACCATCCAAAATGGAAGCGGTGAAGAAGAGGGAGTTTTTAAAAATATGAAAAAAAAACAGAAACATCGGGGAGCCATGGAACAACTTCGGGTAGCCTAACATGTGTGTAATCGAGGTCCCCAAAAGGAGAGAACAGTAGCAATATTTGAAGAAACATGGCAAAGGGAAAATCTCCCAATTGATGAAACCCAGAACTTGAAGAACGTCAACAAACTCCAAGCAGAAAAACATGTAGAAAATGACACCGAGGTACACCACAATCAAATTGCTCCAAACCAGCGACCAAGAGAAATCTTAAAAGCAGGTAGATGGAGGGAAAGACACGTTCCATACAGAAGAACGACGAGGATGGCAGCTGACTGCCCAGCACAAATAACGTAGGTGGGAAGACACTGGAGCGATGGGGTTCAAAGTACTGGAAGAAACGCTGTCAACCTAGAATTCCACACCCAGCGGAAGCGTCTTTCAGAAATAAAGGTGAAATCAAGACTTTTTTAGACATACCAAAGCTGAGAGTATTCATCGCCCACAGCCCTGCACTCCGAGGAACGTTGAAGAAAGTCCTTCAGACAGACAGCCACGGCACAGAGGCTGGAGGGCGTCGGGTGGCGGCGTGTTGTTGGGCTGATGCTCTATGAGAAGTACAGGTAGGCTGTGACAGGCCGAAGGTGCACAGGGCGGATCCGACAGCAACCACCGAAATAACGAAGCAAAGACGGATAGTGAACAGGCCAACGACGGATCTAAAATAGAATCATAAAAGTTCAGCTAATACAAAAGGAACAATGAACAGAAAGGAGAACCGGCAAAGAATAGCGAGGTGTGAGATTTAAACGTAACCGTAGAAATAATCACATTACGTGGGAGAGGCAGGGGTGAGTGGGGGGAACGCGCAGGATTTCTAGGTCAGTGATACTGTCCCGGACTGTATCCTGTAACGACGGATGCATGACAGTGCACACTGTGCAACCCGCAGAATGTGCAACGCCGAGAGTGAACTCTAAAGTCAATGACGGTCTTCGATCGATGACGCCGGTTGCAACAAATACACCACTCGGATGCAAGGTGTTCACTGCAGGGGAGGCCGAGGCCGAGGCCGGGATGCCCGGGAGCTCTCTGTACTTCCTGCTCGTCTTTTTTTCCTGTAAAAATGCTCTATTATTATTTTTTAATTGAAGTAGCTTATATTAATGTAAGATAAATTAGATTTTGAGAAAACGATATTATCGGGAAAAAAATCTCGATGATGAAAGGGCCAAGTCATCGAGGAGACATAATCCTAAATGTTTATGTGTCTAAGAACACAGCCTCAAAATACATGAAGGAAAAACTGAGAGAGCTGGACGGAGAAGCAGAAAAACCCCCAATTATAGGTGGAGATTTTAATACGCCTCTCGATAACTGATAGAAATAGATAACAAAACACTCAGTATGTAGAAGCTTTGGATAACATTATGAACCAACTCGGTTTAACTGGCATTCATAGAACAGTCCACCACCAGCAGCAGAATACACATTATTTCCAAATGCATATGAAACATTTATCAAGCTGGACCATATTCTGGGCCATAAAACAATTCGCAATACATTTAAAAGGATTCAAGTCATATAAAATATGTTCTCTGGCCATAATGGAATTAAATTGCAAATCAATAATAGAAAGGCCCATGACACATCTCCGAATATCGGAAAATTAAAGTATGCTCTGGTCAAAGGAAAAATTAAATGAGAAATTAGAAAATGTTTTGAACCAAATTAACACAAGAACACAATGTATCAGAATTTTGGGAGATGCCACAGAGGTATAGCAATAATTGCCTACGGTGGAAAATAAGAAAGGTCTAAACTCCATGTCTTCAGTTTTCACCTTAAGAAATGAGGAAGAGGAAATCAAACCCAAACTAGTCAGAAGAAATGAAATAACAGACATCATACTGAAAATCAATGACATAGAAAATATAAAAACAATAGAGAAAATCAATGAAGTCAAAAGCTAGTTCTTGGAGAAGATGAATCAATTTTATAAACCTCTAACCAGACTAATTAGGGAAAAAATGGGAGAAGGCACAAATTCCAGTATCGAGATTTTAAAAGGTGACTTCGCTACAGAGCCTACAGATAATCAAACAATAATAAAGGAAAACCATGAACCAACCTTTACCAATAAATTCGAAAACTTTGATAAAATGGACCGATTCCTTGAAAGACACAAACCCACTCAAGAAGAAATAAATAACCGAATAGCCCTATATCGATTAAAGAAATTAAATCTGTAGTTAAGGACTTTCTCACAGAGAAACTATGGTCCCAAAAGGCTTCACTGGTTGATTCTACCCAGCACTTAGGGAAGAAATAATATCAACATCAATTCTCTACAAACGCTTCTAGAAAAGTGAAGAGATGGGAATATTCTCTGCTATGGGTTGGATATTCGATGGGGGATGTAAACTGGTATGATCACTTTGGAACAAAGAGTTCTATGGTTTCCTAGAAGTTAAACATACACTGACCCGATGATCCAGTATCCTCCCCAAGAGAAAGGCACATGTGTGTCTAAGCAGACTTGCACGTGAACACGTAGATAGATAAACAAATCGTGGGACATCCCACCCACCTGATGGAACCTGAGTCAGCAACGAGGAGGGACGATTATGGGCACAAGCAACAGTGCGGATAAATGTCAAGTGATTACAATGTAATTACAAAGTAACTACATTGTGCGGAGGAAGCCACTCGTCAGAAGAGCCGAGGCGGCGGTTTCAGTGCGTGTCGACAGAATATTCATTCCTAGAACATAAGAACACCCACGAGTCGATGAGAAAAAGACAGAAAAGCCCGAAGGAAAATGGGCGAAGAGTTTGAATAGCCAGTTCACAAAAGGGGAAACGAAATGGCAAATAAATATATTTTTTAAAAGCTTGGTCTCGCTATTACATAGATAAAATGGCAATGAATTCGAAGAGACACCATTTCGCACCTAGCAAGGTTGGCCAAAGCGGGGAGTCAGGCGGCTGCAAGTGATTCGAGGGTGTGGGACGGGGGCCCTCCGACCCACTGCCCTTGAAAGGACCCCGGCGCCTCCACTCTGGAGAGCTATGCACCGGCAAGGTTGCTGGAGGCCCACGCCCGGCAGTGCCGCTTCTGGAAATTCCTCTCCGGTGCACAGAGGTGTGTACAGCGGCCTGCAGCCCACCTCCGGCCCAGGAGGATGGCTCGAGACTGAAACGTAGTCGGTAAAAGGCCGGGAGGAGGGCGGTCGGCAGATTGAAGAGAACCCCCCTCATCTACGCGGATGAAGCTCCGAGTGAGAGCTCGGGGTACTGGCGGGGGTGGGGTGGGGGTGGGGTGGGGGGTGGGGGGTGGGGGCACTGTGCCACGCCGCTGTTCACGCAAAGGCTGACGCCCTGCAGAAACAACATTCTGCACTATTTACAGGAACATAAAGGTGCAGTAAAGATGACGTCTCTGGGAGGGGGCGGGGGGAGATGGCAAGGTAGCAGAGGCCACCAAGGCCACCTCTGCTGTGACAGGTCGGCTCCGGGTCCCCAGACCTCTAGGCAGGGGCCTGGCCTGGAAGCTGGGTGGCAACGGAGAGGGGAGGGCATTTCCTGGAGAGAAGGGCTCCGGGCGGGGTCTGGAGGGGGGAGGTCGACCGCTGGGGGAGATGCAACCTTTCCCCGAAAGCAGGGCAGCTCCAGTGACACGAGGTGAACCCCGAGGCGAGGCCGAGGGCCTTGGGTTGTGTGAAGGAGGCCAAGGTAAGACCGTGGAGAAGGGGGGGCGGCAGTGGAGAGGGAGCGCCCAGGCCCAGCTGCCGCAGGCCGCCGGCCCCGAGGGGGCCCCAAGGGCTTGGCTTCGCTATTAACACAGAATCTATTTTAATTCCCTCGGGCCTGCGTGAGCCTCTCCTTAGGCAGAGCTGCTGCTTCTAATTTTCCTGGTTTCGGGGCGCCCGGGGCGACAAGAGGAAGGCGAGCTGCGGCTGGCGCTCTGGGGTAGCCCCTCCCCTTCTGTCTCCCTTTCTCCCGAGACAGGTGCTGGGCTCAGCCACGGTTCAAGGCCCGCTCTGGGTGGAGCCGCTCACAGCCGCTCGCCGGTTGCGTGGGACTGAGGTGCCCGCCCTGAGCGGGTCCCCTCGGAGTGACCAGGGACGGAAGTGCTCTCCGGACCCTCCGGCACTACCCAGGGCGCACAGCCCTGTCCTTGGCACTGCCAGCTCCTCTCCACCGCCCAGGAGGGCCGTTCCCGCCCCCACTTCGAACCCCCGCCCACCTCTGTCCTACCGAGCAGGGCTGGAGGACCCCGAAATCGCTCCTCACCCTTCTCGGGCCTGTTGGTGCTCCGACATGCCACAGCTCTGGTCTCAGGGACCTTCACGTTGAGAGTGACGCCAGAGCCACTTGCCGGAGAGGCCGCCGGACACGGGGCATCAGCTGACCTCGCCCGCCCCTCGGTGCCGCTCACTGTGGGGCGCTTTGGGGGCGGGTGGTCGGTGGCGATGCGGCGTTGCAGTGCGAAGGCTGACCCGCACCCCTCCGGGCCCGCCGAAGCGCCCCTCCTCCCCGCGCCTGTCCGCACGACTCCGGGAGCGCAGGGTGGGCCCAGGTCGCCACACCTGGCCCCTCGGCCGCCAACCCGGGCTCCCTGGCATGTGCGGAGCGGGCCCTCCTGGTGGGCAGAGGAGCCACGGGGCACCCTGACCCCTCCGCGCGTGCTTTCTGCTGCGCTGTCACTCAAAGCAGTCTCTGTTGTCGCAATGTATTATTGCCACGGACACCACATGTTAGAGCTCGGTGTCAGCAAAACGATCAAGGAAATTCATTCATTATTAACTTATGATAGATGTAAGGCTGATAGCTTTCCGAGCTCCGGGCCCCGGGAGAGATGCTTTAAGAGGCTGCCACCGTTCAAGGCCGCGCTCCCGCCCCAGCCACGGAGGGCGGGCGGGCTCGAGGCACAGCTGCAAACCGGGAGCCTGGAAAATCGCAAGCACCGGGCATCCTCGGGCCAACCCAGCGAGCGTGCGCGCAGGGCCTCAGCTCCCGTCGGCGGCGAAGCCGCGAGATGACGCCAACCTCGCCACGCCGCCGGCGCTCGCAGGTGAGGAGACCCGCCCCCTTTTTCAGGTCACGTGAGGAGGGACCCGCACTTATCTCCCTTTCCGTCCCCTCCTGTTAGCGTCCACCCCCAAGCTCACATCCCTCCAGGCGCAGGCCGACCTTCCACGGGGCCTCCCGAGCCGGCCCCTGCACCCTGTCCTGCCCGCACTGGCCTGAGAGGTCTCCAGGCTGGAGGCTGTCTCGGTCCCGGCCCATCGCGCTGTGCAAGCGAGGGGGGCTTCGTGGGCGAGATGCCAGCGGGGCTGCTGGGAACCACAGGGTGCGTGCGGGCGGCTGCCTTGGTCTGCCCAAGGCCACCTGGGTCCCTCCAGGCGGCAGCCTGAGCCCTCCGGGTTGGTGGGCTTGGTCCCCAGGTGCAACGGGAGGGGCTAGGGCAGTGGGCGGGGCTTGGGGGGCAGGGCCGGGGCTCCCAGAAGCGGGAGGGCAGGAGGGCAGAAGGGCCAGCGGGTCGGGAGGATCCGAGGAGCATTGTGCCTGAGTCCTCGCCGGGGGAGGCGTCTCTGGTCTCCTGGCATCACGGAGAGAGGCCAGGGGCCGGGAGTGGGCGCAGGGCTGGGGCTAGGCTGAGGCACCCCCACCCTCGGTAACCAAGACAAATGGTCTTTTAATGCTACATTCTAAAACATCAAAATAAGTCCAAAAATATCCACATGGAACAACATAAAATTTTAAATCGGGACAGCTTCAGGCAGGGCGCGGTCAGGGCGAGGGCCCGGGGCCAGCCATGGGGACCCTGTTGCCATTTAGCTCCTGCGGATGCCGTAGCCAGCGCTGAACCCTCCTCCCCCCTCCCCCCATTGCTGAGTGTTGCGCTCACCTCTCCCTGATCCCTCCACAGTCGGTAAAATTTGTTATTTTGTTCACCTTGATGTTCTTGCACTATTTAAAAAACACTGCATTACAATAGTATTTACCTGGATTCTTGAGTGCCCAAGGGGAGCGCCTCACTGGCCACCTCGGTCCCGGCCCTGAGAGCTCTTGGGTGCTGAGCTGACCAGATGGCGCTGACCCAGGGTGCAGTGTCACCCCCCAGCTGGACTGGAGCCATGGCCCTGCTGTGGCCTACGCGCGGTCTGCCAGCCCCCGGGCCCAGCCTCCCCAGCAGAGTGGGCTGTGCCCTAGGCCTCGCCTCTAGAGCCCGGCTGGTCCGAGGGGGTGTGGCTGTTTTAGGCAAGCTCCGCGTGATTTGGGGCAAAGACACCCCTCTTCAGGGAGCAGTTGTACAGCCGATGTGCGTCAGAGGGGTGTGCAGGGAGAAAGGCATGGTGACCCCCCACGGCCGTCCCCGTGGTAACCCCAGCAGCTGCGTCTCTGCACTGCCTCCCTGGCAGCGGCACCCAACACTGTGGGTGCCAGAGGGACCTCGGTGCCAGACCCCGTAAGCCTGGAGCGGAGCCCGGTGCGCAGAGCGAGCACTGCACGCATGCTGGGGTCCTCACTGCTCATCACCCCTTCCCTTCGGAGCTCTGAGCGCCTGCCGCCGGGCGCCCTGCCCCCGGCCGTGCCCGCACCTGTGGAAGTCCCCCTCCCTCCCTCCCCTCGTGCTTCCCTGCCCGGTTCATTCGGCTCCGTAACAGGCCTCACTACAAGCTGACTAGCCTGATAGACACGCTCGAATGAGTCTCACTCTCGTCCAGAGATGTGGATGGGAATTAAACAGCGGTTAAATTAACCACAAGGCAGGGAGGGGCTTTCTCTGCACTCGAGAGGTGGGGAAACTGAGGCTCACAGCTAGTGGCAGGGCTGGGGCCTTGAGCCCGAGGTTCTGACCCCAACCCACACTGTGCACGCAAAGGCCGTGCCAATAGCTGCCCCCTTATTCTGAGGTGAGACGCGGATGGGTAGGAGTTAAACAGCTGAGCTGCCTTCCCCACAGCAGTTAATCACAGAATTGGAGAGGGTGCCCAGCCGTCACCCTAGACAAAGGAGCCGGGGCAGGGGCTTCAGAGCCTCACGCTGAGAGATTAATAAGCGTTCGGCATTTGGCTGGCACGCTAAGACTGGCAGCTCTGTCATCAGGCCCTGCTCCGAGGTGCCCCCTGGGATATCCCGGGACACAGGTCAGGATTTCGGTGGTTCCCCGGCCACAGCCAAGCTCAGTACACAGGCTGCAGCGGGGTGGCCAGGCCCAGGGGACTCCCACTTGTGCAGCGTGCCGGCGGCTTCTCTGAGGGAGTCAGGGGCCGGCGGCGGCCTGGGGAGTGGCGGTCGGGCCTTTCCGAGATGCAGGCGGATCCCAGCCTCAGCCCCCGCCACCTCATCTCATGGAGGGAGGTGAACCCCGTTAGGCCTGGGCGTGGGCCCAGCTTTGCCACTTCCTGGCTGGTGACCCCGGACAAACGTCACTCGTCTCTGTCACCAAGTGAGGATGGTAACGCTGGGCTGGCTGGCCACGCAGGGTCAAATGAGAGGATGAAGGACAAGCCCTCGGCACATCTCCGGGCCCCCAGCCAAGCCTGTTCCTTTACCGGCCACGCCGGCCAGTGGTATAGCCACCCGGCCTGGCCAGCAGCGCCCTGAGCACACCCTCTGCCTCAGTCAGACCTCCCGCTGCACCCCGGGGCGGTCCCCACACCCCCACCTTGTCCTCCTGGGAATATCCAGAAGGTTCTCGTCACCCTGTCCTCATCCTGGTGTGTCAAACCCTCCGTCAGGACGAAGCAAATCCCTAAGGAGAAGGCGGCCCAGGTTTGGGAAGAGGGGGTTGGGGGGAGTTGAGTTCGCTCGTTGATTCGCGCATCCACCCATCCATCCATCCGCTGTGTCCTGAGCCAGGCTCGTTTGCCCAGGTGCCTTGATGGACCGTCTGGCCCTGCAGAAACACTGTCTTTGCGGACCGTACACTCGAGACAGGGACAAGCAACCTGAAAGTTGACAACGTGACAATTGCGTTTCAGGTGAGGGTTGCTTTGCAGCGGGAGGCAGCGAGGTCCAGGAGGGTGATGACAGGGAGCCCCTCCGTCCAGCTGGGGGGGGACTTGTGCCAAGGACTCGGGCAGGCAGCCAGGCAGGTGCTGCAAGGCTGCGTGGGGGAGGGGCAGAGGCCAGGGGCCAGAGCTGCTGGGCGGGGCCCGATCATTCCCGGCCCCACGGGCCACGTGAGTTATGATTTAGTGCCCAGGGCCACAGACGCCTCTGCGTGGCACCGTCCTGCTGTGTGGGAACAGAGGGAATGGCAGGGACAGCTGGCCTAACGGTCCCCAGAGCCCTCCAGCACCGAGGCCCCTTCGGGAGCTGGGGGTGGGGGCCCAGTGTCCCAAACAGAAGCGGTCTCCCACGCAGTGGTGGTCAGCTCGGTGTGGGCAGAGGCCATCCCGGTCGTCCCGCCCCTGCAGGAGGCCCAGTGGACCCTTAGCTGCTACAGAGCACGAGGAGTGTGGACAAAGTGCCGACCCCCCAACTCGCTCAGAACTGCCCATGCATCTGGGGAATCACGCACGAGAGTCCAGCCCAGGCCCCAGCGCAGAGCTGTAGCAAAGCCCCAGTCAATGCAGATGGAAGGACAGACACGCAGGGAGAAGTACAAGCCACCAGGCCCTCTCAGGAGCACCGAAGCCAGCCTGGCACACCGCGCGGGGGGAGGCTCGGTCCGTCAGGCCTCCTCGTCACCAGGGCTCACGTCCTGCACAAGGCCGCTGGGCTTCCCAGGGGGAGGAGGCCTGGTCTGGCTCCACCTGCGGCCTCCTTCTCCTGGGCGCCCTGGGGTGGGGACCAGATGCTTATTGGGGTTCCCGTGAGTGCAGGTGCAGGGTGCCAGGGCTGTCCCCACACTCTGTCCCGTTCTGTCTCCTGGAGGGAGCTGTCGCCATTTCTGGCCCATGCGTCCGAGTGGTACCTGCTGTTCCAGTCTGGCCTTGGGACGTGAAGACCCCACTGGGCCCTATGCCGGCAAGAGGGACAGGGCTGGGAAAGAGTGATGACCACGGACGGCTGCGGGGGACCTCACAGGAAGACCCGGCTGCAGCTTCTGCAAAGCCGAGTTCATGCCCCGAGGAGACCCCTCCCCAGGGGACTCTACAAACGGAGCCACATCCCACAGGGCATCCGGGCCTGGGCCATAGCAGGAAGGGCCCAGCTGTACCCAAGGACTGTCCCCCGCTTCGGGCCTCCAGCCTCACACTGTCCCCCAGGCAGCACCTGTGGGAGGAGGTCAGGCCCGCGATGGAGGAAGCAGCAATTAGTCCCAGCGTTTGCCGAGTGCCTCCCTCTGCGGTCCCCAGCCTGCGGGCCTCTGGGGCCTTAGAGGGACACCCTCGCTTGCTCCCTGGAGCGCCCTCCGCCCCCTTCGCGTGGGGAGTGGCGGGAGGCGGAGAGATACCATTTGCTTCGCTGCTCATATCTCTGTGCGGCAGACGCGCGGGGCGCTTTCAAGCCCCGACCGGAAAGGCTGGGCCCCCCGGGCTGCGGGCAGATGCCTTTAGTTCTCGTTTCTCCCTCCCAGGCCTCACCCCTCGCTGGCTGGCTTTCTATTTAATTAGGGGGAAGAGAAAATTGTGACATCAACTCAAGGGCATCACCTTCCCAGTGTGGCGAAAGCAGGGAATTAATCCCAGGCCCAGCGGCGTGTCCCTCTGCGTCCCCCGCCACCGCCCCCCGCGTCCCCCCCCAGCAAACTTACTTGCAGATTTGCACAGCTCGGACAAGGGGACAGGAGGGAGGGGCGGGCAGCTTGCGGGGGCCGCAGGCTTCCAGAGCCAAACGGAAGGACTAAGGGAGCGGCCAGATGCAGAGTGAGGGGCGGAGGCCACACGCCCCCCACTCCGGGCTGCGGCTGCTGTGGGCTGTGGGTCCGGACCGGCTGGGACCGGGGAGCAGGTTGCGTTCATGGTTCTGGGAACCTGAGATCTGGAGTAGGCAGAGGGCCAGGGCCAGCTGGGCAGTTGAAGTGGACTGGGAAATCTGTTCATTTGTTCATTCGTTCATTCATTCATCCGTTCATCCATCGTCCATAAATAAATCAAAATCCGTCATCCATCCATCATCATCCCGCATCATCCATCCATCATCAAATCATCCGTCATCCATCCATCATTCCATCATCATCATCCAAATAAATCATCATCATCCATGTCCAGCTGCTCTGTCCCTCCTCCTATATAAAAATACTTGCTAAATGGTTGGTAGATTAAAGTGGGACAGCCAGGTGGTCGGGTAGTTAAGGTGGTGAATTGGTGCATTAAAAGTTTGATAACATTAAATTAAAGTTAAAGTTAAGGTCTGAGTGGATTAAATTAGGTGGTCAGTGGTCGATTGAATTAAAGGTGCGGTCAAAGATGAATTGAATTAAAATTAGAATTAAAGGTCATTCATGAATTGATAAGTAGATTAAAGATTAAATTGGTGAATTAAGGTCAAAATTGGTGGTCGAATAAGTGGGTGAATTAAATTAAGGTTAAGTCGAATTGAATTAAATTAGACAATTGATAGTGAATTAGGTCATTAAGAATGAACAATTAAATTCACGGGTGAATTAGGTGGTGAATTAGGGTCGTTAGTGAATTAGATTAAAATTCGGTAATTAGAAAATTAGTAGGTAAATTAGGTGGTGAATTAAGTGTTCGTTAAAAGTGGTGAATTAAGATTAAGGTGATTGAATTAGGACTTGGTGAATGAAATTAGTGAATTAAAAGTGGGTAGTCGTTAAAATTAAAAGATGGTAGTGGTCCCATCATCCATCCATTCCTTCAATACTTCATCAAATCAAATAAATATCCATCCAATCCATCCATCCATCATCATCCATCAGGTCATCATCCACCCACTGACCCACTCACTCATCTGTCTGCATCCTCCATCATCAACATCCATTCATCATGCATCTATCCATCGTAATGTTACCATCATCTTACATCATCCATCCGTCATCCAACCATCATCCATCATCTTTTCATCCATCCATCCATCCACCCACCCATTCATTCAGTCGTTCATTTGACACGTGCTTATCCAAGGCAAGGCAGCCTTTAGACCCTATTCTAGGCATAGGGCTCAGGGCCAAGCAAGGTGGCCACGGTCCCTGCCCACTGGCCATACCAGTCCCCAAGACCAGCACCAGCCCCTCACAGGTCTCAGTCTCGTGGGGGTGAGAGATCTGCTCCTGTGGGTGATGCTCAGACCCAGGGCCACACGGGGGACGGGGCACATGATGGTGGTGGGGGCCGGGGAGCAGGCCTTCAGAAGAGATGGAGCTTTGAGCCAGTCGCAGTCGGCAAGCCTCCGCAGGCCGGGCAGAGGGAGAGGCAGTGTGGGTGGCTGTGAGTTTGGGAACCAGGAGGCGCTGTCCCTACAGATCGAAGGGGCAGCAGGGGGCCCAGGCTCCGGACCGTGAGGGGCAGTGAGGGTTTGTCTTGCCCGGCACAGCAGTCAGTCCGTGAGGGGTCATCAGGTTCGTGGGGATGAGGATGGGGCCGGCGCGGGGCTGGAGCCCTTCTGTGTGGCTCTCACTCTGCTTGCGAGCTGTGACCTGGGCAAGGCAGCCGCCCGCACCGCGCTGGTCCCATCTGTAGACGAGTGTCAGGTGGAGGGGCTGCTCCTGCCTGGGCACTTGGTGCCATCAGCCCGACCCCCTGTCACCAGGGTCGCCCTCCCTGCCTCCCTCCCCCACCTCAGGGGAGCTGGGTGGTTTGTAGAAAGCCTGTCCTGTGTCATTCCTGACTCAGGCAATTTCACGTGCTGGTCACCAACTCGTGGTCAGCTGACCGTGGAAGCCTTGCCCCGCCGCGTCCTCCTGCACCCCATCTGGACCGCATGTACCCCAAAATGGGGCAGCTTAAAATGACATATGTTCCTTACTTCACAAGTGGTTCCGGCTCGGCCTTGTGAGGTTGCATGAGGATGTCACCGGGCGACTGTGCCCTGGAGGCTGGGTGGGGCTGGGACCCGCCTCCCACAGGCTCCATCCTCCATCAGGCCTCTGCCTAGAGCTGCTGGAGCGTCCGTCCACACACGTGCCCTGGCTTTCCCCGCGACGAGTGATGGGGACAGACGAGGAGGCTGCGGGGCTTGTTAGCAGCCAGTCGCCGGCTCAGACCCATGCTCGCTGAAGCGGGGTGCCTGTCGAGTAGTGTCCCTCCTGCCCGCGACCTGGCCCCCAGGACCAGCAAATGTTCTTATTTGGAGGAAGGGTCTATGCAGGCGAAATCGAGCTAAGGATCTCGAGATGACAATAATCTGGCTGGACCCTAAATCCAATGACAAGTGTCCTTATAACAGACAGAGCGGAAACGCAGGGAGAGGAGGAGGGGCCGTGTGACGGAGGCGGAGGGAAGTGACCGCAGACCAAGGCGCCCCTGGGGTCACCGGCAGCTGAAAAGGGCAGGAAGTTCCGTCCCCTGGAGCCTTGAGAGGGGGTGCAGTCCCGCCCACACCTCGAGGTCACCCTTCTGACCCCGAGCACTGGGAAGGAATAGATTTCTGTTGTTTCGGCAGTGGTTTGTGGTCACCTCCCTCCCCGGTCATCGGTCACTGTGGTATTTACTGCCACGTTTCTAAGTGGCCCTCACATGTTGCCTCCCGGTTATCTATTGACTTCCACCGGGGGGCGGGTGGGTGAGGGTGCTGCGCCTGCTCCATCGCCTGCCCCCGCCTGTCTCGCCCAGCTGCGACCCCGTATCCCCCTGCCCCTCCGCCCCCTCCTGCCCCCACTGGCCCCTCCATAACGATGCCATTTCTGCCGGATCGATGCTGGAAACCGAGCCCACGACACACAATTTCTTTCTCCTGCACCAACGCTTCGCTTTCCCTGGAGCTAGTAATGGTTTCATTTCTTCATTTGCTTGGTTTTCTACACACTTAGCACTAACTCCATCTCAAATCCTCCCCTCGCTCGGTAAACATGTCAGGACGTGTGAGCACATAAGGTCTGCTTGTCTCTTTGTGTCTCTGCAGGTGTGGCTGTCACCTGGCCCCGCCGGCTAATCTCAGCACCTGGGGTCCGCCCTGCCCCGGGGCTCCGCGGGGCTCCCTCACCCGCTTTGTGGCTTAGGAAGAAGTTGTTTAGATGGAGCAGATTCTTCTGGAAAGGGTGTGCGGGATACCCGCAGGTGGACTTTATCCTGGCCTCGCAGGAAGTCATGCCCCACGGACTGGGGACCGGGCGGGAGCCCAGTTGCTTGGGGGAGCAGCCGTTGTGCGCTGCCTTCCAGCCCCGCCGGCGGTGGAGAGACCCGTGACATTTGGATTCTCGATCCTTTGCACGAAGCGTGTTTGTCTACGCTTTGGTCCCTTGCTCTCTCCGGGAGCCGGTCAGACGCTCTCTCTGTTTCTGGGACGTCATAATCGCCAGCCTTGCTGCGGGTCGATTTCACGGAGGTGCTGAGTTCACGGCGGGCCAAGTGGACCCGGAAACTCAGGCCCGCGTTCGTCCACCGGGGCGGCCGGAATAGAGTCCCAGGGGCTGGCGTCTTAAACAACAGAGATCCAGTCCCCAGAGTTCTGGAGGCTGGAGGTCCAAGGCGAAGGAGCGAGCGGGGCTGGTCCCCCGAGGCCTCTCTCCTGGGGCGTAGACGGCTTCTCCTCGCTGCGCCCTCCCGCGGTCCTTCCTCTGCGTGTCATGTCAGTGTCCCAGCCGCCTCCTCTCCCGAGGACACGATCACAGCGGATCAGGCCCCCTGCCGGGGCCTCGCTTTCCCTTAATCACCCCTTTAAAGGCCTGGCTCCAAATGCAGTCGCATTCCGAGGTCCCGGAGGTAGGACCGGGACGTGTGGATTTGGGGGCGCACCGTTCAGCCCCCAGCAGTGCCCTTCCATCCGGAGCGTCTGCCGAGTTAGTTCTCGGGTGGCTTCTCCCTCCTGCTTTCTTGGTTTTCTCTTTCTAGAATTTCTGTTCTTAAAGGGTTGGGCCTCCCGGGCCGGCCCCTCATTCCCTCCACGGCCCCGTCTCCCCCCGGCTCCCGCTCCTCTCCGGTGTCTTCCGTTGCTGAGGGCCGGTGATGTCTCCATGGAAACGCATGTCTTATCCCACTTTCGTTCATCCGTCTGCGAAATACCCTCCAAAATTCTGTGCTTTGCACGTTTGTCCCGTAAGCCTAAAAAGTAAAGTCCATTAAAAGCATGTGAGCTCCTTAACAATGGCGCCGGAAATAGCATGTCCACCAGGCGCTTTTCCAAATGCGCGGAAGGTGGCTTCTCCTGCCGCGGAGGGGCGGTGGCATCGCAGGTCCCGCCCGTGCAGGAGGCCCCCTGAGCCCCTCCCGCGTTCTGCGAGCTGTAAGCTCCTGTACAGTGATGGTGACGCGGACGTGACAACCTGGCCTTCGATGGCCTTTTCTTTCTGCTCCCAGCCAAATGCTGACCTACAAAACTCAATTCCGTTTGGAAGTAAGTCAAGCGCCCGTGTGTTTGCTTCGACCCCTTCCGGAGGCAGGGTGGCCCCTCCCGCCCCTGCCTCCTTCCAGCCCCGGTGAGAGCTGCCAGGCACGAGGCCAGGTAGCCGAGTCGACCCAGAAGGGGTCGCTGAGCGAGGGGAGTTCCGAACCCCGATGGCCCGGCACGGGAGGGGCAGGCGCGGCCAGGCACAGCGCTCGGTGCCGGAGTGAGGGGTGCAGAGAATGGGCGACGGGCTCTGATGGCCTTCGGGCCCGTTACCCCGTGTCCCCGCCCCACCCGGCGAAGGTGGCGCGAGAGAAAGGAGGTCGTGGGAACTGACCCAGAGCCTGAGCTGTCGCGAAGGCGGAAGCGTCCAGCCCGCTCCCCGCCTCTGGCCCTCAGCTGCTGGCCGGGCTCTGGGGCTCAGGAGCCCCGGGTCCCTTAGCCGAGGTCTAGAGAGGCCTACCCCACTCATGGAGTATCCGTTTCTGTTGAGATTGGGGATAATGAAACCTATTCTGGGTTTTTCAAAAAGATGATTTTACCTAATATTTTATAACGCTGATTGATGGTTCCATTTTAGTTAATGATGGGTCCTGAGGCGCTTTCACAGAAGGAAGAATACGCTTTCATCGAAAGGTGTCAAACCCACTCCCTACAACTGGCCTGCTCACGGGGGGCCTGAGGAGGTGGTGCCTGAGCTGATGCAGGAAACCATGACGATGACGATGACGATGATGATGATGAAGGAGGGGGCGGTGGAAACTGCCCCACGGAAATGCCGGCCTCTTGGCTTTCGTTCGTGAAACCTCCCTGCCTCCCACCATGGTGCCAACTCTCCTCAGTCACAGCAGAGATGGCACCTCCGCCAGGCAGTCTGCCGTGACTTCCATAAGCAGTCTCTATCCACTTCTTGTTTTCACGCATTGAAAGGGCAGAGGCCATGCTTTGCTCCTCCTGGGTTATCAGGGCAGAGAGCCAGCCCCAGACAGAGGTGGCCTGAGTGCGATCGGGCTCCTGTGATTCTCAGCCGTGTGGCCTTCGCCATGTCACTAAGCTCTCTGGGTCTCAGGTTTCTCGTTTATGAAGCAGGGACAATAATAGTCCCCACTGCTTAGGATCATTAGGAGGACAGGGGATGCACGCGAGGCACTGAGCGCAGCCCTCGTTACAGAGCGGACGCTGTAAGGAAGCGCCCGGTGCCGTGGGGTCTGCTGTCGCCGGCTCATTGCCGCGCGTGGGCTGTGAGTGGCACCGGCGTCAGCGTCGTCAGTCTCGTCAGTGTTGTGCGGACGTGTCGTCATTAGAGTGTCACTGGTGCCACGTCACTGGCGTCGGTGTCTACGTCGGGCGCAGGACTGATGTCCACGGTCCTCACAGCGCCTCGTGTCCCGGTTTACGCAGCCGTCATTGCTCTTTCTTCAGGTGAGGGGACGAAGCCGGCGCAGGTCTCGAGGGCTTGTCCCAGGTCACGTGGCGAGTGGGAGCCGCGTGCGGGCTCCTTCCAGCTCGGCTCTGCCTCCGCGGGTGCCTTAACGAAGCAGACTCCGGGGAGGTGCGGGCGGATGGCGCGGCGTTCTTCCTGGAGAAGCTGTCGCTCAGATTAGGCTCCGAGGGGTGAAGGAGCTCCAAGCCGGTGGACGTCGCTTAAAAACGATGTTAGCGTGGGCATCTCCGGAGGCATCTGTCACGTTGACGGACTCAGAGGACGGCCCTTCACGGTCGGGGTGGTGACCGTGGTGACGGTGTTTATCACTCCCCCCGCGCCGTCTGACCAGAGGCAGTGCCGACAGAGGGGAGGCCGTCTGGACCCCGCTGTCTGCGCTGCCCTGGCCTCCCCCAAGGCTGCGAGGGAGCGAGGCCTCTTCCCAGGGTCCCCCTCCGAGATGGCCGAGGCTGCTCGACCTTGGGGACGGCCAGTCCCATCGGTCCCAAGCCATCCCTGACGTCTGGCCTGCTCCACCCAAGGGGGGTGACTGTCTCTTTTGTCGCCCAAAGTAAAAGCGAAGCCCCAGCTTCCTTGTTTTGAGGTGGAGATGTACATAATTTTATAGAAAACGATACACTCAGTCATGTAACGAGCACCAGTCGGCCCTTCGAAGGCCAAGTACGGCATGTCTGCAGAGCTCAGAGCAGGGACCTGGGCTTGTCTGGTGTGTCAGTGACGACGTGCTCTTCAGGGGGCGTGGAGGGGAGGGAGGGGCGTCCAGGTGGAGAGAAGCACGTTGCAGGGGCCACCCCCTGCCCCCCTCCACGGTCCCCGCCAAGGCCAGACCAGCCACGCGTGCCCTCGAGGTCCCCTAGCTTTGGCGGGACCTGCCGTCTCCCGTCTTGCCACCGCGACGGCCACGTCTCCCGGCTGCTCATCCCGCTGCAGGCTCTGCTGTTCACACGCAGTCTGGGCCTCTGACCTCGGGGGCCAATGACCCGGATTTAAACAGCATGGCGTTTGCGGGAAACGGAGGCCGGGCCGGTAGCCGGTGGAGAGAGTGGAGTCTGTGCCGGGTGAGCTCTTTGGCCAGTGAATAGTTAAGACACATCTCAGGCTGTAGGGAGGCAGAGTGGCTTCTGACACAAGGACAACCTATAGTGCCTGCACGCTCTGTCTCACAGGAGACGGAGCTGGAGGCGTCCTGCAGAGCCAGGCAGGGCGCTGGCCACGTCAGCGAGCCCGGAGCGTCCAAGTGGGACGAGGTTCGGCCGGCAGCCCTCACCCCACGTCGACTGTCCATCTGCAGACTCATGTTCCCCGCCCTGGCGCCAACCACGCAGGCCCCAGAGCAGAGGACTTCGGCGTCAGAGGGTCCAGGTTCAGAGCCCGGCTCCCTTTCCACGACCTGTGTCCCTGTGTTCACACACTAGCCAGCGTGCGGAGCTGTCACCAGGTGCCGGGTACGTCCCAGCCTGGGCGTGGCATGATGCGCAGGCCAGGCACGCTCCTGTCTTGGGGAGCTGGCCGTCTGCAGGGGACTGTGAAACATGCGGTGAGCAAACACACGGGGCCGAGATTCTAGGTTACGGCCCGTCCCCGAGGGAAGGACAGCCTGAGGTCCCGGAGGCTGTCCAGCCAGGACGGACGGAGGGTGAGACGGAGCAGGCTGGACGGGGCACACAGGCGGGCCACCTGCCACTCAGTGCCACGGGAGGGACGGTGACAACCCCCAGAGCGGCGGGGAAAACGAGACCGGAGCCTACGAGTGTCAGCGCCGAGGCTGCCGTCGCAGAGTGCCACGGGCCGGGGCCTGCGAAGAGCAGAGTCTCACAGTCTGCAGGCTGGACGCTCGAGATCAAGGCCCCGCAGACCGGGCGCCTGGCGAGGGCCGCTTCTGGGCTCACAGCCGGCTGCCGCTCACTGAGCCGTCGCTCGCTCGCTCGCTCGTTAGTCGCTTGACCCAGCAGAGCCGCCTTCGAGCCCTAAGTCTGCGGCCGGTACTGTCACAGGTGCCACTTACCCTGTGAGCCAGGTGAGGTCCCAGCTCTGGAGGGCTTAGGGGTCCCCTGGGATGGGCTCGACAGAAGAAGCCAGGCAGTGCATAGCAAGACGGCTCGGGGGGAGCTGAGCGCTGCGCCAAGCCGTGCGAGGCACAGAGCGAGTGGCGTGGCAGGAGGTGGCATGGGGGCCGGTCGAGCCGTTCACACGGCCGAATTGTGTCTCCTTCGAAAGTCATACATGGAAGTCCTAACCCCAGGACCTGGGAATGTGGCTGGAGCTGGCGTCCTTCCGGAGGCGACCAGGGTAAAGGAGGTCCCTGGGGCGGGCCCTGATCCAGCGTGACGGTGTCCTTATGAGAAGAGGAAATTAAGACAGACAGGCGCAGAGGGTGGGGCATGGGAGGACCGGGGAGAAGACGGGGAGAGACAGCTGTCTACCTAGGAGAGTGGCCTGGGGGCGCCCGCCTGCCCGCCCGCACCGCACCGATCTCTGGCTTCTGCCCTCCAGGCTCTGGACGCGTAAATGTCAGTCGTTTGGGCCACCCAGCCTGTGCCTCCGTGACAGCAGCCCAAGCTGATTGACACGGCAGGCTCCTCTGAGCAGCTGCTCTTTGAGCTGAGGTCTGGATAGCGACAGGGTTAAGGGATGAGCCGCACGGGCCAGCCCGTGAGGGCAGCCGGGGTGCGGGTCTGAGGCACCGAGGGCCTGCGCGGCTGGCGCTGGGCTGCGAGCCGTGCGGGTGGGCCTCACGGGCCGTGGCGCCCCCCGAGCGTGCCTGGACTCCTCCAAGGGACTCCGCCGAAGAGAAAAATATCGACAGCAACAAACCCCAGAAAACCAGAAAGGAGCCCGTGGCAGAGCCCCACGTCTCTGCCACCCCGAGTGAAAGAAAAGTCACACATTGGGAGCAAGTGTCCTGCTTCTTGCTCGGCCACGTGCGTGGACCGCAGCCCAGTGCGCTGCTGCTTTGTGAGCTCAGACACTCACGTAGCGGGAGCGGGGAGCGAGCAGTGAGCTGGAACCCCCTCTTTCCGTCGGCCCATCGGCGTGAGCGCGTGGGGCCGCTCCCCCCGTTCTAACGCTGCGGCTTCTCCGCCGTGAGGACGCTACACGCGGGTCTCGCCGCTGTGTGGACGGGCGCGTGGCTTGTCTCCGGTGTTGTGTCCCACGGACGCCGCCACCGGGAAAACGGTCGCCCTCTGCCGGGCTCGGTGCCGGCCGCAGGCTGATCCAGACATTTCTCCTCCATCTCCTCGTGGAATCGGCAAGGCGTTGTCCCGAGGGAGTGCGCCCCTCCTGTGGCTAAGGAAACCGAGGCTCGGGAAGGCGCACGGCTCACCGAGGCCGAAACCGCCAGGGCGCATCCCAAAGCCCGAGGCCAGGCCGGCTCAGCCCGGGCGTCGTCGTCCGTCGGGCGCCGTGGGGGACGCAGAGCCGCAGACCTTGCTCGGACTCGCCAGCGGCATCAGCGGGCGAGTGTGCATCGATCCCCCAACAGGTGCACGGCGCCCCACACCCCGCACACACCTGCGCTGGGAACCCTCGGGCTGACAGACGCCAAATGCTGTCTCAGCGAATATTGAATTAACCGTCCGTTACTATTGAACGTGCTTTAATACGCGTTCGTGACTTGTTAATATATTGATACCTATTTGTGGCCCTTTTGCAAATCGCCTGTTCGTAGGTTTTGCCTTCTCCCCCCACCTGCCCGGGGCGTTTTTCTTCTTACCGATTTGTAGGTGTTCTTTATTTATTCCGGATATCGATCCGTTATCTGCTGTATGTTGCAAGAGACTTTTTTCTTGGGAAGTCACGAGTCTTTTAACTACGCTTATGATCCCATTCTATATGGAAGTTTTCAAATGTGACATACCCAAATCGATCATTTTCCCCTTTGTTTTATTTTAGAAATTTTTCTTTACTCTGAGGTCACAGAATATGTCTCTACATATTAACCATTTTAAACTTTTTTTTTTTTTTAAATCACATGGAGATCTTTAATTCTCCAGGATTTTGTTTTCTTCGATACGTCTAGTGATCCGAGGACGTTGACATTCGGCCTTCAAACAAACACGAGCGGGCATTCCGTCCTCATCCCTCACCCCGGGGGAAATGCCTCCGAGGCGTCATCGTGACGGTCGGTGCGTACAGGCGGGACGGAGCCAGCACTGGCCCCAGAGGTCAGCTGCGGACCTCCAGGGCGAGGTCAGGCTGTGGGTCCGACCTGTCCCCAGACCTGTCCTCTGCCGAGGCCAAGTTCTAACGCCCGCCAGCCTGGCCCATGTGGTCCGCCGTGTGGGCGTTCGCAGGGGCGTTTCTTGCTCACCCGCCTCATCCTTTACTGCACAGGGAAGTGAAGACCAATGTCCTACACCCTAACTTCGGGCACCAGCTCCCTGGAGGCCAGAGCAGAGCCTCCCTGGGTTTGTTGTCTTTCTGCTCCGTACACTCATCAGGAGACCAGGAGACTCCTGGGCTCTCAGCACCAACAGGAAGCTCTGGGGGAGACCCCTCCCCGCTCCCTACTGCCCACTGGCCGGGCCCCCTCCTGCCACAGCTGGGATGCCATCGTCCACTGTCCACCCCGTGCCCCAGAAGGAGGCCCTCCTTGCCGTCCGTGCTGCACCCCCACCCAGCTGAGTGCCGACCCGGGCTGTGTGACGAAGGGGCTCGGTGGCATGGGTTTCCGTGACGAAGCCCGTCACCCTCGCCGGTGCTCCCTTCCTGCCCCGCCGTCCCCTCCCAGCCGTGGCGGTGGCCGACAGGCGGTGGTGCTCGCCCTGCGTGGCTTCAGCCCTACCCCCGCGAGGCTCCCGCGGCTTAGCTCGCCTGTGCCGGCTGAGGACGGTGCTCGGGCAGGAAGCCAGGCCCATGTGCCACCCTGAGCGCAAAGTGCCAATGCCTCCTGCGTGAGGGGCGGCTGTTTCCCACGGCGCTGAGGCGGGCCCGCAAGGCCACCTACACGCTGCCACATTGACTCCCCACCCCTGGGTGCGTCTGCCACTGCACCCCGCCTCCCGCCTCCTTGCAAGAAGTGGTTTCAGTGCCTCAGGCGGGGTCTCCCGGGACCTGGGCAGGAACCCTGGTGGGGTCAGGGGCCATCAGTCGCCGTGGGTGGAGAGTGCCTTCCTGTGGGGACCGGACAAGGGGGCAGATGGGGGTGACACCACCAACCGTAAGCCCTGGTTCCGCAGGGCGAGGCAGGGAGGGACGGCACACTGCTGGGCGGCTCCAGGAACACGCAGCCCGCCCCGGCTCATCGGCAGCTGTTTGGCACTGAGCCAGAGGGTCGGGCTGCGGGGCCTTCCCCCCCCAACCCGCAGATTACATGATGCCTGTGGCTCACAGATGTTGCAAGCCCGGGCTTTCGATAAGCTAAGATGCTAGGCTCCTAAGACAGTGTCACAGATTAGATTTACTTATTTTACCCCAAACTTAATCAGAATGAAATTCGAGGTGACTTCTGAGCGTCTAAGCTGTCGAAAGGATGCATCCTTAAAATTCTAACACCCTAAGCTCATTTAGGGGAAGATGTGATGATTCTGGGCTTCTGAAAGCCTGTGCTTCTGAGAGCCGCACACTCTCTGATTCCTCGTCTCCGGCGGGGCCCGGAGTGGCCAAGCGCAGCGGATGGGCGGCTGCTGATAATCTTCCCTTTGAGGGGCTTTGATGAGCTCGGGGGCGGACGCACGGCCGAGCGCAGCTGCTTCCATCAGAGGGGATTTTGCTGAGCACTGGGGATTTGAGGCTCGGGGGAGAAGCTAATAGCAGCTGCTTCGTGGAAGGCGCTTTGAATCTGGAGGAGAGAAAGGCGTTAATAAAAAGAGGTGTAGAAACTCAAGTCCCAGCCCCGGGAAGGCGGGCGAGTGGAGAAGCTCGGCCGCGCTTCCTCTCGGCACGTGTGCGCACGCACCCCGCACCCTGGGCCCCGAATCCCTCTCCCAGCACACCCCTGAGACCGCCGGTGGCAGTCCTTCCGACTGTGGACCTGCCTCAGCAGAGGGGCAGCCGGGGAGCAGCCTCACTCCCCAGGACCCCCACCCAACAGGGCTCAGTGGAGAAGGCCCCTGCGTGATCCCCAGGAGGGGAGATGGGCGGATGCAAATCCGGCAGCCACCCCCAGGGCGGGCGAAACGATCCTCCAGGCTCGGATTCACACGGCCAGCGTCGGAGCCGAGGGCTCACTCGCGCCCGAAGCTCTGTGCTCTCCGGGCACGCGGCGTCCGCTCGTTCATGCTCTCGTTCATTCATTCACTCGTTCCTTTCACGTCTGCATTTGTTCATTCACGAGCTCATTTAGCGCGAACTGTGGCCCAGGGACTGTCCCAGGACAATGAGTTAGAGACTCCAGTGCAGCATTATTTACAATAACCGAGACATGAAAACAACCTAGGCGTCCACCAGCGGATGACTGGACCAGGAAGGCGCGGTGGGCACAGACAACGGCACCTCACCCGGCCGTGGAGGCGAAGGGAATCTTGCCGTTCATGGCGACGCGGACGGAACTCGACGGAATTATGCCGAGCGAAATAAATCAGAGCAAGACAAACACTGTGTGATCTCACGTATACGTGGAACCTAAAAATAATGCAAAGCAAACTCGGAGAGAGAGATCAGGCCTGCGGTCACCAGAGGCAGGCGGTGGACGGTGAGGGAATTGGAGGAAGGGGCCAAGGGACAAACGTCCAGCTGCACAGTAAATAAGCCCTGGGGGTGTGACATGACGCCTGGGGACCCAGCGTCTAGCAAAGCAGAGCTCAGGAGTTCTCGCCCCGAGGGGAAACTTTGTGCTCTTTCGTCTCCCTGTTTTGCACCTGTGTGGGGTGGGGGATATAAGTGAGCGTGGGTGCTCAGCACCACACCGAGGTCAAGGCCAGCCCTCCGGACGCCATCCCGTGTAAGGAGCGTGATCAGCGGGAAGTGGCAGAGGGGACGGAGCCTTCTGACCCCGATTCTCCAGCCCGGGGAGGAACGAGGGAGAAAGCAGCCATGTGCCAGCTTGGGCCCTGCAGCTCTGGGTGCCGGGGTCCGGCCGGGAGCCCCGCCTTCTGCTCAGGCAGCTCCAGAGCAGGGGACTCATCCGTCCAGATGTCGCTCCGCACCCCCCATGCAGCTGGGTGGGGCCCGCGCATCGCTGGGACCTCGTTCTGCAGGGGGCAGGGCCTCTCGCTCCCTGCCCGGGCTGGGATGGTGCCGGCTCGTTCTGCGGCCCGAGTCCCACTAGGCACACAGGTTCCCCGGGCCGTGTGCACCTAGGCGGCAGAATCCTGTTTCTAAGGCAGCCCCACCCCCACCCCGCCTCCAGCCGATGTTCTCAGGGGGGCCACCGTGTGCCAGAAAAGTTCCCACGCCCGGTCGCCCCGACAGGGCTGAGGTGTCGAGGAATCCTTTGGTGACGGGACCATTCTGTCACGCGTCCCTCAGGGGCTGGCGCTCCACGGCTGTGTCTGTGCATCTGGCCTGGGATGGGGGGCCTTACGGGGAGGTGGGCGGATGCAAGGAGGCAGAGTGTGGGCTCTATGGGGGGCGTGAGGGGACACGGGGAGTGTGGGCTCTATGGGGACATGGGGGGACATGCAGGGCATGTGGGCCTTATGGAGAACGTGGGGGCACACGGGGGAGTGTGGCCGTCGCATGGCAGCCTGGCAGACTTACGGCCTCACAGCTCGGTTCCCTTGCTCAGCTCTCAGATCAGCCCCTTCCAGGATGGAGGCGGAGGGAGGAGGGGGTGCACGGAGCAGAGGGCTCCCGTGGGTGCGCCCCCAGACCCTGCCGGGGCTGCGGCTGCAAACGCAGTCGGCACGGGCACCTCACAGCCCGTAAGGAAGGGCGTCGGGAGATTTCTTCAGCTGTTAGAATTTATCTGACATCCAGGTGCCAGGTCTGAGATCGGCTAATGTCTGTGGAAAGGAGGTCGCAGAGGGCTTGCCCCAGGCGAAAGCTCTGTGACCGCTGGCGATGACCGTTGGCGAGCATGTCCGCGTCACCGTTAGTGCGATGATGTCGGCAGCCGGGCCCCGTGTTCCCGCGTCACAGGAGAGGATACGGCGCTTCGGCAAGTCCTCAGCCTCCCGGGGTCCCCTGTCTGTGACGCTGTAAAACCGGGCCCTGAACACGGCCAGTCCCAGGGGAGGAGACACCTGCACACGGCCACCGCAGGACGGTGGCCCCCCCAATACGATCCCTCTGCTCGGGGCTCTTCGCCCGGCAAACGCGCGCCCGGCAAGCTCCTGTCGGGGTGATTTTACCTCATTTACCAGGTTTTCTGCTCCCGCCTGTGCCTCGGGTAGAGAGCGTGGGAGGGGAGGGGGAGCGCACGGCCTCCTTGTCCTCAGCGGGCCGAGGGGGAGCGGGCCCTGGCCGCGTCCTGCGGCGGGCACAGTGCCAGTCTGCATGTCCGTGAGGGCAGGCTCCCAGGAGGCGGTGTTTCGTGGCTTGTGGGGACCGTGCAGAAATTCCACAGCGTGATAAGGGCAGGAAGGCTCGGAGCAGGCGGAGCCAAGCACCCGGCTGGCACTTAGCACCCAAAGGCCTGAAGCCTGGAGGGCAAGGCGGGCAGGGGGGTGGGGACAGCGGCGGCCTCACTCTGCTCAGCAGCTCTGCAGTGAGGCTCCCCGTGGCCACCCATGTGGGGCATATGAGCGTCAGAGTTCAAGTTCGGCTCTACCACTGAGTCTCCGGGAGAGAAGGGCCAGCTCAGACGCCCTGTCCTGCTGGATTTTAGGGTCGTTCCTGGACAGTCCTGCCCTGGTCTGCCTGCAGTGGGCATTCACCCCACGCTAAGGCGTCGCTGTTGACACACATCACAGCCATAAGCCTGTCACAGCCACTTCCCTGTCCCCGTTCCCATCATCAGTGACTCTGGCAGCATCAACAGCGGGCTGAGGAGGCCACCGTCACCTCTCACCTGATCGCTGGCACCTGTACTCCCAGGTAGCAAACTGAACGCTGAGCTGGCGGCAAAGGCTCCCAAAGCCACTTCCCCCTGAGCTGTCACACCCCCGACAAACGCAGCATGGCTGTGCCCGGAAGTCCGCCCCCGGCTGCCTGCAGAAGGCCCCCCTCCCCGCCTGGCCCCCGGAAGCCGGTAGGAAGTGGGAGACTCTCCCGGGCCCCGCCGGCCTCGTCAGCTCTCCTGTGGGTTCTCGGGGGGACTGTGAAAAGGCCCCGTCAGCCGCGCCAGTCAGCACTGAAGATGGTCAGAGCATATGTTGTGCTATTTCTGTTTTTCAATAAAATCAACATTAAATTTTTTTTTTAACAAAGCACCAGGCACCACTGAGAGCAATTAGCATCGCATCGCGGACCACACGGTGGCTTTGCAGAGGCGGCTGCCACGTGCCGCGTGCCCTGGCACGTCCCTTGTGCTTCATGTACCTGCTGTGGGGGGCTAAGCGGGGGAGGGGGGCCGGGCGCTGCTGCTGCTGGGGGTCCCTCTGCACAGCCACCACGGTCATCGTCCTGATCTCCCCCACTAAAGCAGCATTTCGTAGTCAGGAGCTAGGAGGGTTCAGGAGGTGACCAGGACTCAAGGCTCAGCCCCTGATGAGTGACCAGAAATACATCTGTGACTAGGGAGGGGGGCTCAGTCTGTGACCAGAGACATGACTTAGCACGTAAAGGATCAGAGCTCAGAAGAAAATCTGGGCCAGGGCCCCATGTGACACTAGGGTCAGGACTCAGGGTGTGACCAGGGCTCAGTCTGTGAACTGAGGTCAGGGGTCAGTCGGTGATCGGGATCAGGGCTCAGTTGGTGAGAATCCAGGATCCCGGGAGGGCTCAGTCCTGCTGAGCAGGATCCCAGAACTCAGTCTGTGAGCGAGATCAGGAGCTCAGTCTGGCCCGGGGAACAGGGCTCAGTCTGCGAGCGGGATCAGGGCTCAGTCTATGAGCGGGAACAGGGCTCAGTCTGTGAGCGGGATCAGGGCTCAGTCTGGATCCTCTTCGACTTTATCTCTAACCCCTCAGACCCTGATTATGCCCCGGCCTCACTGGCCTCCTCCGAGATCCTTGAGCTCACCAAACTCTTTCCCGATGTGGAGGCCTTGGCAATTTCTGTTCTCTGCCTGAAAAAAAATGATTTTCCCAAATGAGTGGATCTTTCTTTTCTTTCGTTCTTGGCTTGAATGTCACGTCCTGTCCACCCCCACAGCATCCTCGACGTCCCTCAGGACACTCTTCACAATCCAGTCCCAGAAATACCCCTAGGACGTCTGGGCGAACAGCCGAGGCCAGGGGCCAGATCCCGGAGACGGAGCAGAGTGGGACAGTGGCCCTGGCTGAGTCCCTGGCCGCCTCTTTCCCTGTCCCCTGCTAACCGGGACGGAAGCAGGCATGAGAGGCCAGCACAGGCAAGGCCGGGCACTCACAGGAACCAGGCTCTGTGGGCCGGCCCATTCCGGTGGGGGAGGGAGGCCGTGCGTGCAGGGTGGAGCGAGGGTTTCTAAGGAGAGCCATGACCCGGTGAGAGGCCCCGGCCGCCCAGCAGGCCCACCTCCTCCCGCTGTGGCCGTCTGCCTTCCGGGCTGACCCTCCCACCGCCCCCGGACCTGGCCTGCCAGCCCAGGAGCGCTGCGTGCTGTGTCCCAGACCGGGCACGGGGCGGTCCCAATCTTCAGCAATCTTTGTCGTTTTTAAAAATTAAAAAATTGTGAAACAATGTTCTTAAAACTAAAAAAGTAAAATACATGCAAAATGCAGAAACATATAAGCTATAATGTCATTGACACATATAAATGCCACTGAAGTAAACGGAGGACACGCCCTCCTCCCCCTGCAGGCCAGTGCCGTCCCGAAGTCAGAGTCTGTTCATCGGCAACACACATCGCGCTGTGCACATTTCAGAAATGACACACGGGGGTGATCCCGCACATAGGCTTTTGTTACCTGCTTTTTTCTGTTTCACTTGGTAGACTGTCTAGATCTGTGCATGCTGATGCATCTCGCTCGCTGAAACCATGCTCTGGTATTGCATTGTATGAACAGTCAGTGCTTACCCAGTCCCCCAGTCGGAGGCCAGTTACGGTTGGCGGTTTGCTCTTACCGACGACTCTCCACGCACGTGTGCAGGGACAGCCGAGAGAGTCACCGGAAGTGCACCACCTGGGAAGCACGAACACTTCCAGCCTAACTGCCCTCCGAAGAGGTCACGGCCCTTTGCCTGGCCACGAGCGATGCAGAGAGTTCTCGGTTCTCCACGTTCTGGCCAACCCGTGGCGTCATCGGGCTCATCCCCCGTCGGTCGATGGGTGTGACATGGTACATGCCTACGGCTGTATTCTGCTCGTCTGATTACCGGCATGGGTCACCTGTGCCTTCATCCACTGCTCAGGCTTCCTCACCGACGAACTGCCCGTTCCTGGCCATTTTTTGATTGTTGTTTTTTCTTTCTTTCTTTCTTTCTTTTTTTTTGGCTTCTTCTGATTTGTGTGTTTACTGTATTGTCCCGCTCAAGATGCAATAAAAACATTCTCTTGTGCTTTTAAAAAAAAGTGTTTCCTTTTACATCTAGGTCTTCGATCCATCTGGAATTCATGTTTGTTTGCGATGAGGTAGACATCTAATTTTATCTTCTTAGTCATTTATTTTCCACTGTTAGGGACACACGCCAGGACAAACGTTTTTGACATGGGCTCCAGTCTCGGTGGGGGGACCGTGAACCCTGAAAATCATGAGAATCGTCAGCATGGGTAGGTGCGTGTGTAAGTCTACTTTAAAATTAACCGTACTGTTAGGTTTACGAAATGTTGCGACGATAGTTCTGAGTTAGACAGGTGTCTAAAGGGAAAGGGAAATGACCTGCTCACCCTCGACAGGCCACCCTGTGCCTGGGCCACCGCGAGGACCCCGAGGACACAAACAGCTCAGCCCGTGGAGAGCCTGGTGGGAGGGGAGGGCCGTGTGCTCGGCACAGTCTGTGGGTCCCGCACCGTGATAGCTTCTTCCGCTGCAGTAGGTGGTCAGCATGGGGCGTCCCAAAGCCTCCCTCTGCCCTGTCCTCCTCAGACTGTCACCTGGTCACGTGCATTTACGTGTGGCCCATCCTTCTCTGCAGAGGAAGAAGGGGACCAACATGAAGTTCAGGAGAAACCGTAGTCGCTTTCCGCGTGCGTCAGATCACACCATCACGTCTAAACGCGCCCGAAACCGAAGTGCGTGTGACAGCGGCCAGCCCCCCGACGCTGGGGGTCACAGCTTTCGCCCAGGGGAGCCCGGGCGGACTCTGGCTGAGCAAGCCCAGCTCCAGCTTTGCCGTCCCAAACGAGCTGAGGCCGAGGCAGGCTCTCGTCAGCGCAGCATCCGTGGGCTCGAACATGGTCTGCCTCTGCCGCCCACCACAGCTATTATGAAATCAGCGCCATGTCTTACAATGCGTCAAACACGAGCCAAAACAATACATTTCTGCAATGGAAGAAAATTCCAAATTTGTCTACAGCATGGAACTCGGCAACCCTTCCCCCGCTCAAGTCAAGGTCGCCCCACACAGACCCGGAGTACCCCGCTGCCGCCTTCCTGGTTCCTGCACCCCCAGAAGGGTCCACAGCCCCAGATGGAGCTGGGGCTCATTAGCACCTACGGCCTGGAGAGTGGCCTCAGGGAGGGGCCAGGGGCTCCTGACCCCACTCTGTCCCCTGTCACCTAAGTACCTTACAGCCATCAGGACACAGAAGAACACGTCAGCGCCAGCCCCACAGCCACCTCAAATACTCGCCCATGTCCCCGAGGCGGATGTGACCCCACAGCAGCTGTAATGTAAGCCCCCTTTTCTTCCCCTCGTCAAACTAGACAGAGCCCCAGGAGGGGCCGCCACCTCCTGGGACTGTCTGCCCGCTCAGCCCGCACCCCAGGAAGGGGGGCCTGAGACTGGGAGTGAGGGCCAGGGCACGGGACGCCGTGCCAGGGCGCATAGCCGAGCCTGTCATCACCGTGGGCAGCTGGGGCTCGACACAGCCGGGACCCTATGAGAGGCGCTGCGGGTCACGCCTCCGAACTGCCCCCCGGGGGACGGGAGAGGGCTGGTTACGCACCGGCTCACCTTCCCCTGGGCGTGGCTGTCCGGTGGGTGCCAGTGTCCCCACCTTCTGGGTCACACACAGCCAAGGCCGGGCAGGACCCTGCCCGCATCCCCGTGTCCCAGGGCGGCCGTGACGAAGCACCACAGGCCGGGCGCCCGGAACCAGACTTCGTCTGTCCTGTGGTCCTGAAGGCCAGAAGTCTGACGTCAGGGACAGCGAGGCCGTGACGGAGGGGTCTGGCCCAGGCCTCTCTCCTTGGCTGGTGGACGGCCATCTTCGTGTTCGCCCATCTTCCTGTTCGCACGGTGTTCTCCCGGTGCCGTGTCTGCCTCCGCATGTCCCTTTGATAAGGACTGAGGAACAGTGACAGGGGCGCCAGGGGTTCCGGGGTCTCCGAGATCAAGATCACCACCTTAGCCAAGGAGAAACCGCCCCTGGCCACACTCCAGCCCCAGCAGGCGGAGCAGCTGCAGTGAGCTCCAGCACCCAGACCCGGGAGCCACAGGCCCCTCCCCGCCTCCCCCCAACTGCCGGCTCCGCACCCCGCTGCACCCCTGTCAGCTCTGGAGCACGGCCTTCAAGGGTGCTTCCCAACAGGCCATGGTCCCTCGCCCGCGGTTAGAGAGGATGGCAGGCAGAGAGTGTGTGTTTGTGTATGTGTGTGCGTGCGTCTGGCTTCCTATGCTGCTAACGCCCTGACGTGCTCGGAGTCCTCAGGAAGGCTCGCAGAAGGCCCAGGCGTCCGCGTGTTGGGGAGGGTGCAGCCACCGCGCTGGTCCCCTCCTTCCCCGTAAGTCTGTCTCGGAGCCCCCACTTCTGGTCTCGGGGCTTCTATGCAAACACAGTTCCCTCTCGCCGGCCTTGGATCTGGTCCTCTCCCACGGGGGCTTCCGCCAGCCACAGCGAATCCTCAGCATGTGTCCCGTAGGCTGCACCAGTGTGTAACATGCGTCATGCAAAACCGGCCTCTTCCCTCCACAAGCTGGCTACCTTCCCCCAGGCCCGCAGTCCAGGGGCCGCTGTCCCCAGCCACAGCCGCTCAGCTGTCCTCTGCTCCAGACCCGAGTGAGCAGAGCTGCCCACGTTAGTGCGCTTGACCCTCCTGAGCGCCCCGGTGTCCCCTGCAGCGGGGTGGGGGGGACTGGAGGAGGATCAGGTGCAGCGAGCTGTGAGCTGTGAGCTGTGAGCTGTGAGCTGTGAGCTGTGAGCTGTGCTGGACGGCTCTGCTCACAGGTGCGGGGAAGAGCGACGGCAGGACGTGGGGGTGAAGACGCACCCGTGGGAAGGAGCCCGGCACGTGCTGGGACGGTGAGCAGATCAGCTCGTCCGTCCCAGACGCGGAGCACGGTTAGCAGGGCAGACGGAATAAAACTTGGGGTGAGACTCGGCAGAGAAGGCTGCGAAGGTCAGGGGGCGCCTTGGACTCAACAAGGGAGTAACAGGTCTCGTGTCCACGCGTCCTCTTAGCCAGACAGCTGGCGATGGACGCCGTCTTCTGCCGGTTACGCTGGCTTTGGCCCGAGAGGCGATGAGCAGTGTGGATGTGGGTGTGGAGGTGGGAGGCTGACCCAGATGGTGTGGCACGAGCGAGGCTGGCGGTGTCCCCAGTGTCCCCAGGGCTGGGGGTGCTGTGGTTTGTATACATCACTTCTGAGATATTCCCCGGTAAATGATGCGTGAGTCTGGATGGTGTTTGGCAGACGGAGCCTTTTCAGAGCAAAACGCTATGGCCGACGACGTTCGGTCAGACCCAAGGGGCGTGGCAGAGGGAGGGGCAGGGTCTCTGCAGCAGCCGCAGGCTGCCGGCCCTGCCGCTCCCCAAAGTCGGCCTCTGCAGGGCGAGGGGAAATGAAGACGCGGCCGAGCCTGGCTCGCGGCTCTGAGCGGCCCGTCCGGGCTGTGCTCGCCGGCCACCTCGCCGCCCTGAACCTCGACGCCCCCGTCTGTCAGACGAGCCCGCGGGGTCTGCCTCCCAGGTGGTGGCGAAGGTGGAACAGAGGGGTGTGTGGCCTTGGTCCCCCGGGTGCCGATCGCAGGGTGCCGTGGACCGTGGGGCTCGTAAGTGACAGAAACTGTTTCTCATGGTTCCGGAGGCCGGACGTCCGATTTCCATAACAAAGCAGAGAAAATGCAGACGTGGCCTTTCCCCACCCACCTGGACCTCGACGCCCGGGCGTCTCGGCGAGGGCACGTGCTCGGACACCTTCCTCTCGCGGGCTTCGTCACCGGCAACGTGCCCCGGTCACCAGGCTGGTGTCAGGGGTTCAGAACCACCCCAAAGTCTTCGAGGGGTGGCCATGAGCCGTTGAGTAGCGGCCGGGGAGTTGGGCGCTGACCGCCGCGGACGCCGCGATGCCTCGGTCCCCACGAGCCCCACGTGGGCGTTCACCCCGCAGCGCCGGGATCCCCGAGCGTCCTGGGGTGCGGTTTTGTCTGAAGGTCCCCGCTCGCTGTGGCTCCGAGCCCCGTTCTCTCCCAGTGACGCACACGTGGCAGCTTTCGACGTCTCACAGTTCTTGGGGGTTTGCTTTTTGTCTTTGTTCTTTTTTTCACTTTCACAGTTATTTTTCTCTTTGATTTCGGTCTGGAAAGTTTTGTCGACCTGGCTTCAAACTCGCCGCCTCCCTCGGCCGTGTCGCCCCCATGTCCTTCCGCGCTGCCTGTTTGTCCCGTGAGCGCCCTTAACATATGAGTTATAGCTATTTTAAAGTCCCTGCCCGAGCGTCCGAACATCTGCGTCGCAGCCGAGTCTGGTTCTGACGATCTCTCTGTCTCTCGGGCTGTGCGTTCCCTCGCTTCCCGGCACGGCTCGTCCTCTGCGGGGACCTGGCACGGTACGTCGGGCCCGGGAGCGGGAGTCGAGAGCTTGGGGTGTGCGGCTCTGTGTCAGTCTGCCTCGGAGCTGGCTGTGCTCAGTGTTCGACGTAACTCTGGGGACCAGAGGCTGGGTGAGCGTCGATTTGTCTTCTTAGCTCCTTCTGTCAGATGTCAATAGGAAAAAATATATTCCTTCAACAAACAGTTGCTGAGGCCAAGAAGTCCTCTCGGCCTGGGAGCCAGTGCCGAGGAGATGGTCATGCCCTTCTTCCATCGGAAGGGCCCGCGTGTGTGTGGACGGTACTCGCTGTGCCCCACTGAGCACAGATGAGCTCCCGTGTGAGGCTGGGTGAGAAAGCGCCTCACTTGGAGGGAGAGACAGGCGCCAGCGTTTCGTGGCGGTGACCCCTGAATGAGGCGTCGAGGGTCGTGTGGGACTCAGAGCCGTTATACTCGAGGGGACTCTGTGATGCGGGTCATGAGAGCTGGCACGAGGCGGAGCTTCCCGGGGTGACGGGTGGTCCCCTCTCGGCAGCACCCCCTCACGGCTGTCTCCCCGCTGACTCGGGGGAACGGAGCTGGCGAGTTCCCTCCGCACGGCGTCCTCCGAGCAGATGCGAAGTCGCAGAGCGGGGTGGTCTCAGTGTTAAAGCAGCAGAGGAGAAGGTGGCCTGCCGGAGACGGGCAGACCAGCCCCGAGGGCCACAGGACTGGCCAGAGGCCTTGGAGATGGCCTCGAGCAGGGAGTCCAGGTCGATGCCTCAGAAGCCGCGGCTTCCCACGGTCTGCAGAGGGGCTGCGGAAAGTGCCTCAGCTCAGTGCCTCGGCCGTGACCCTCCGAAGAGTCAGGACCCCCTCGCACCTGCCGCCCTCACACCTGGACGCAGCCCTCACACCTGCCGCCCTCACACCTGGACGCAGCCCT
>NW_024351731.1:6331493-6333079 GCF_902729225.1 Pteropus medius
ACATGGTGGGCGCTTCCTGGGGGCTCCTAATCCCACCGCCTTTTCACAGTGGGAGAATCAGGGTGCTCGGGAATCGAGTCTGGGGGCTCCGTGCTGGAAGACAGGTCTCCCGTCCCTCAGAGCTCACCGCCTGCAGATGCTGAGGGGGGCCCCGTGTGCTCCGAGCTGTGTGCTGGGTTTGCAGGAATAGACATGAGGCAGAGTCCCTGCCCTGCCCGTGGCCTCGCACCCCAAAAAAGTGAGTCCATGAAGGTGCGCGAGTGTCCCGTTAGCAGAAGGTAGGGCGTCCCCACCTAGTAGCAGTGACCTGAGCTGTCTGTCAGCCAGGAGAAAAGACATCCTGTCCAGACCCCGTTTCCAGCCGAGTTACCTTCCCCTTCTCTGGACTCTGCAGCTGCCTCCCCCAGGGGACTCGCGAGGGCCGGATCTGCAGAAATCATACGCAACGGATGTCGGGAAGGGCCCCACCGCGCGCGTGAGGGACGATCTACCCAACCCTACAAACGCGCGTGGTGGCCAAGGCCTCTGGGGGCAGAAGTGCCATAGCTGGGAGTGCACCCAGAGCCCTGACTGGTCACGGGTTTTGCATTATCCCCCAGATTACACACGCATCAGCGGCCGGGTCTAGTTATGACGAGGCGCTAAGGCTGGCCGTTCCCAGAGAGGTGCGGGTTAGGACTGGGTCCCAGGGGCCGTGGGGGCCGGCTGATGAGCCAGGGGAACTCGGCACCCCACCTCATTGCCCCCCACCCCAGCCGAGCTTTTTCTTCAGAATCTCTTCAAAATGAGTGCAAATGACCCCGAGTGGCTTACCGTCTGATGAGAGCCACAGACCCTGAGGATGAGGCAGGATGGAGCCCAGCCATCCTGAGAACAGAAAGCACCTGAGTGCACGGGAACCAGGCCTCGCTCCCTGCCCCGCATGAGTGTCCCTCCCATGGGGCTTCCCTAGTGCCCTTCGGCTGGACTCTGGCCTCCCTGTGCTAAGGGTCTGCATGTCTTCCTCTGCCATGGGTCGCGAGGACCCAGGGTCCCAGCCTCGGCGTGTGCTCTGTGAAGGGACAGCTATGGCTCGTTTGTTTATCTGTTTTCCCTGTGCATGGGGTTCAGACCTTAGCGAGTGTTCAGCAAAGCCTTGTGGGATTACGAGGTAAACCTTAAACGTAATCTTGGACCTAAACTTACCCCAAACCTTGACTGTGTTCATGGCAGGATGAGCTACCCGGCGAACCACCCCCTACCGACAGCCACAGGACAGAGGAGGGGTGACCCGCCCCGCTGGGCGACAGCCCCGCCCCATGGAGCAGCCGGACCCCAGGGGCCGGAACGCAGAGATGCTCCGCGGCTCGAGGAGCGAACGGTTTCCCCGGACTGGCAGCGCCTCGCAGGTTCCAGATCGCCCCGAGCTTTCCAGCAGCACCCCGCAACGACCAGACCCCTCTGTCGTAATCCCGTCCTTCCAAACGCGTCTTCCTGGTCCTAGGCTCTCATTTCGCAAGCCTGTGCTGTGAACGGCTGCGTCTCAGGGCTGGTGGGCGAAGGGGGGCGGATCAGCGGGAGTCCTCGCCCCGGGGTGCTCACAGTTC
>NW_024351731.1:6333526-6350487 GCF_902729225.1 Pteropus medius
GCCTCCGGCGGCCGCGTCCCAGTCTTCACGTGAAACTCCTCAGGAGCGGAAGGCGGTGACTCTGGAACCAGCCGCCCCCCGCCCCGCCCCCGCCCCCACTGTGCTACGAGGCACCGCGCAGCGTTTCGGGCCGGAATTCTGACTCTGGTCCGGTCTCTCATTCCCCGCGCGGCCTTGGACGGTGTGGGCCTTGGGCTCCTCGTCACTGAAGTCAGTGCCCACCTTGCCCAGCTCGCAGGGCGGTCATTAGGGTCTGACGGCGAGTAGGTTCAATGGTAGTCGGCTCTGTCGACGTAAGAGGTTATCACTTTTATTTTATGAAAACGGAGCTCTCTATCGCTCGAACGCAAACAGGCGTGTGAGCAGGGCGTAGTTTGGACACGGATGGAGCAACCGTCCACTCCAATCCCCCTCCACCCGCAGAGAGGACAGCGAAGTCCGGAGAACGTGCCCCCGCCAGGTGCACACACACCTCACACTCGCACCGGGACCCAGTCTCTTGCAGTGGAGGAACCCCCTGGAGAATCACTCATGTCCTGGGGCTTCACAGCCAGGGCGGACACAGGTCTGAGGCCGGGGGCTCTGTCCAAGGTGCTGACCCAGGGTCCATGCGCAGACCAGGCTCCCTGGTCGGCCGGGGGCTCAGCCCATGGTTCTGCCCATCGTATATGCCGTTCTTCCCACATATTCAAGAAGAATCTGCGATGAGCCCAAATGGCCGGAACACCCCATTCCCGAGCACATTCACTAGAGGACGCATCACAGCGTCTGTCGCCCTGAGCCCGCTCTCCCCCAGTAGATTTGCAGCTCACGAACACGGACGTTGGAGCCGAGCGGACAAAGCCAGGGCCCGGAGCGCCCGGCATTAGCCGTGCACGAGCAGGAGAGCTCCCAGCATCTTGTGTCCTGGTTCCAACCGCTTACGAACTTGCCTTTCCCAGGGAATCGTTTTCGGACGCGCCCCGTTCTCCCTCGTGCCGTGCCCCCATTTCGGCTCCCACAAAGCAAAAAAACGAACCCTGCTCCAAGGGCTTCAGCTGCTGCCCCGGACCCTGATCGCACTGCGGAGCTCGTCTGCGATTCTGGACTTGTTCCCGTCCACGGTCCCCCGTCTCTGGGACTTCGCGTCACCGCGTTCTGCCTCTTTAGGACACGTCCTTTCCTGAGAGTTCTGTGCCCAGAGGGTTCCGGGGGCAAATTCCAACTCTGCAGATCAGTGGTTTTGAAACTGAGCGAACCACTTCAACTCGCTGCATCTCGAAGTCTCCTTTAATAACTGAGGACGTCGATACCCACGTCCTCGATGGCGGGGGAGATGCCGTGCGTGAACCGTCATCTCTCGCTCCGGGCTTATCGCGGGCGCTCACGAAACACTTTCCTTCGCCTGCCTCTTCCACGTCCTTGGGCTCAGGACACGATCCCCGTTCACGGATTAGTTTAGTGACGCATCGCTGCACGTTTCCCTGGGCCCTCTGTGTTCTTTCTCAGAGGCGCTGGTTTCTTCTCAGCGAATGCCTGGTTATGGTGGCCTTTCCACATCCCAGAAGTGACGCCATGCAAGTGGCGCCCTTTCCTGCCAACACGCAGACTCCCAGCAGGACACACAGAACCTGGAGAGCAGCTTATCTCCTTCCGGCTGACAGCGCCCTCCATGCCGAGAGGCTGCCGCTTCTAACTTCTCCATGAGGCTGAGAAAAGGCCCCCTTCTTCGGCTGGAATGGAACTAAACTAACCAATTCACAAGCCTGGGATATTGTCTGGGCTGCAGTTTCTGTCCTGTGACAGAATGAAATAGGCTCCCAGCACCCACCTGGCACTAATCACTCCGGTGCTGCTGGGACTCAGTGAAGGAGGTGGCCCGGGGCCCTGCCTGGCAGCGGAGCAACGAGATCTTCGAGCGGGAGTCGACTGGCAAAGCCTCCTCAATCGGGTCGTGCAACAGTTTGACCTTGAGCGAGTCACTCCTTGTCCGTGGCCCGCACTCTGCATCCCCGCGCCCAGCCCCGTCCCCCCAACGTGCCCCAGTACTCCCCACTAATACCTGGTCAAACTGGTCTTCCTGATCAAGCCCTGGTCTTGCCTGGACTCGTCTCCCCGTCTCTTCCACCAAACTTCGTGTCCCCCAGCGTGGCTCCTGCCCCCGGGCTCAGCCGTCACTTGCCCGGACTTGCCCCCGTGTCCCAGATCCCTCCCCTCGAAGTCACCCTCCATGTGACTTCCTGGGCAATAATTTATAAAAGGCGACTGGGCCATAACGCTTCACTGCTTCGAGTCTCCCCTGGCTCCTCGGTCCCTCAGAACGAGCCCCCGGCTCCCCCGGGCTTGCCCTCGAGGGCCTTTGCAACGTGTCCCAGACTCCATACGCCCAGCGGGTCTCCACGCCACCCCTTGCGTTCCGAATCCCAAGGATCCCGCTACTTGTCTTTTTACACTAACTTCGCAATCCGTCTTCTCACAGTCTGATCCACGCCTCCTTCGCCCGCTGCTGCCCCAGACTCACCCTCTAAAACTGAGTGGAAGCGCCACCTTCTCTCCAGAGCCCTCCCGGACACTCCTGGGCCAGCCTGCAGACGCTCCCCAGAGAATTTTCCGAGCAATAGATGTTCCCGTGTGGTCCCCAGAAGTCTGACCCAGCGAGCAAACCTTCCAGTAAGAGCAGCCACCTGCCGCCTGCCGCCTGCCGCACCCACAGTGACCCGCCAGGCCCAGGGCGCTGGGTCTTCTGACATCCGGAGCCGCCGCGGCTGTACGGAACAGGTACAAAGCCGTTCCCGTTATTGCCAGAATGACGGGGACAAACTCATTCCTCGACACCAAGTTGCCTTTAGCAATCGCCGCTCAGGGCGGCCGCCGCATTCTGAAGGCATCCAACGGCCCCGGATTCACACCGCCTGGTTTCGTCACAGGCCCGCCACCACGGCCACGGCCCCATCCGTGCGCGGAACGCTTGATTGTCACCAGGGAGTGTCCACCCCGCCCTCCCCAGCTAAGTCCAGAGCTCCTGGAAGGCCAAGTTCACGTCGCTCGCTCCGCCTCCGAGTTTCCCGTGGTCTCCAGGACTGCGTCATTAACACGCGCTGAGTTGAATTGAACTCTAATTACACCTCACAAGCTCTTCTGCCCTGGAGCCGGAAGCCACACGAGACGGACCCGCTCTCTGCCTTTGGGAGACAACAGGGTGCATTACCATGACCATGACCTTGGAGTCTCATCCCAGTCACAGGAAGCCCCTGAATCCTGGTTTGGGTGGGTACAGTGGCTCCCCTGTGAATTCTTTTTGATAATTAAATAAGGTCATGTCTGTAGGAGGGATCAGCGCATGCAGGGGACACAGCAGATGTCACGCCCCCCCCCATTCTGCAAGAGGCGAGAGACCTAGCAATGGCAGGTGTCTCGCCAGAAGTGACGATGAGGCCGAAGAAAGCAGGGGTGCTGGCCCCCCCAGAACTGAGAGCCCTAAACCAAAGGCCTGTTAAACACCTCGGAGGTGTTTAATGGCCCTGGCGAGAGGGGAAAAGTGTAGTCCTAGTGACGACCCCAGTTCCGAGCTTGATGGCCTTGCTGGTAGCCGCGGGCTCAGGGCGCTGCCCCTTCCTCTCCATCTTCCTGCCAGAGGCTAATCTTCCTCACGCCCCGTGCAGACCGCGCTGCCGTCTCGCCCCTGAAGGGGCCTGGTGCCCGCTGGCAAGCTCATCAACTTCCATCTTCCTCACGAAGAGGAAGGGAGGGCGTCTGTTCAAGCCGAGTGAGCCCAGGAGAAAATCAGGATCCGCGCCTTGGCCAGAGGCGGGCATGGCCTTCCTACCGGACGGCTTGCTACCGAGACGGATCCAGCGAGTCGTCCAGCAACAGAGCCACACGGGAGATGGAGGGAGGGAATCGCCCGGTGGCCCCGGCCCGTGGCCCCACGGTCGGCACTGTGCCCCTCACCCCACTTCCTCTGGCTGGGCACGTGGGAGGGCCTCGCTTCCAGGTCCCATCCCCCTCACAGTGAGCTCGGGCACCACGTGCAGAGGCCGGGCCAACAGAATGTGGGCAGAAGCGACGTGAGCCATTCCTGGGCCTGGCTGCAAACGTCCCCCACGATGACCCAGGCCACGGTGACGGGGAGCCAGGAGCCCCGACAGCGGAGGGGAGCGCTGGAGGGAGCTGCAGCTCAAGGCAGACCTGCAGAGAAGCAGCCGCCCCGACTCTGGTCCAGGACGGGAGCGAGAGTCCGTGCGTGACCTTGTAGATGTGGGGCCTCGTTTGTCACCACAGCATAGTCGAGCTGCACCTGACGGATACACAAGGACCCGGATGAAGACATTGCCCAGGTAGAGGGTCCCACAGAGCCCTCTGCCAGGTCCTCCTCCCGCCCGTCTCAGCGTTGACCCCTCTTCATGCTTCGGGTCCCTACACGAGTGTCTTCCTTCCGAGGATTTCTCCCCGAGGTGCCCGTCCCACCGCACACACGGGGACTCTGCCATTCCCGTGGTCCAGCAGCAACTCCGACTTTGCAGACTCAAGGGCAGTGGCTGCTTCTGCACATACCGTGTATGCGCCTGGCTCCACAGCGGGAACGCGAACTTAGGGTCCCCAGAGGCCGCCTCCCCCTGCCCAGGTTCCTGGTGCCAGCACAGGGCCAGGGGCTCAGTGGAATCGGGCTGCAGACCAAAACCACACAGAACATTATGTGTGGTAAGTATTTTGACTATGCGTCTATAGGTTTCTTAGGATAATTGCTAATAAACTGCACATGTATCCTCACATTTAAGGAAGTTCTTTTTCAAAAGTCAGCTGCATCAAGGCGTAGCTTGCAGAAAACAAGACGCCCCCACTCAGAGGGTGCGTTAGGATTCGTTCCGACAGGTTTATGCGCCCGCGTGGCCCCCATCGCAACAATGATGAAGGACATTCCCATCGGCCCCAAAGTCGCCCTGTGCTCTGCTCCGGGCACCAGCCCCCACCCCGGCCCCAGGCCACCGCCACCCTGCTTTCTGTCACAATCGATCAGATGTGATTTTTAGAGACTCAGAAACGGGAAAGTAGGCGTATGATCTTGGTGTCTGGCTTCTTAAGCTGAGGCCGCTTTTCAGACTCATCTAGGTATTTTCATATTTCAGGAGTTTCTCCGTTTTTATTAAGTAATATTTCCATAGTATGAATAGACTATACTTTGTTTATCCATTCTTTTTTTCCATTTTAATAACGGCGTTATTGAGATATAATTCACATGCCATAAAATTCACTATTTAAAAATAGACAGTTCCATGGTTTTTAGTACATTTATAGAACTGTATAGCCAGTGAGCCCCACTGTCTAATTTTGGAAGATGTTCGTCGTTCCCACGGAAGCGCCATATCTATTAGCGGTCACCCTCCATCTCTCTCTGTCCCCCGCCGTGTGTCCATTCAAATCTTGCTCATTTGTATTGGGTTTCCTAAGTTCTTATCATCAAGCTGGAAATGCTTTATATGCCCTTACGAGACCTCGTCAGGTGTACGTACTGTATTTTCTTTTATTCCGTATTTAGCCTTTTTACATTCTTAATGTTTTTCAAAGAGCAGAGCTTTTAGTTTTGATGAAGTCTAATTTATTAACATTTTCTTTTAGCTTGTGCTTATTTAGGCTACGTAAGAAATATTTGCTTGTCCAAACATGGTAAATATTTTATACTACGATTTTGTCTAGAAGTTTTGTAGATTTAGGATTTACATTTAGGTTTATGACCCATTTCAAATAAATTTTTGTTAATGGCCTGACGTTGAAGGTCGTTTGATTTTTTTCCATATGTATATCTAATTGTTTGTTGAAAAGACTATCCTTTCTTCCATTGAATTACCTCGACATCTTTGTAAAAAATCAATTGAATCTATACGTGTAGGTCTATTTTTAGATTCTCCATTCTGTTCAATTTCCATGTCTAGTGTTGCACCCGCATCACACTCTCTTGATTCGTTTTGATTCAAAATTAGGGTGGTGTGTGCGTCCAGCCTTCTTCCTGTTTTACATTTAAGTAGAGTCGACGTATCGTATTAGTTTCAGGTGTACAGCACAGCGGTTCAGCATCGATCTACCTGACGGAGCGATGCCCGTGATAAGCAGTAGCCTGTGGCCGTGCAAAGCCATCACGATGCTCTCGGTCATGTTCTCCGTGCCGTGCGTTCATCTCACGACCTAGTTGTTTTACAAGCGCAAGTTCATTCCTCTGATTTCCCTCTTCTTGGGAATAGTCTACACCTTTGAGACTCAGTCGGGCGATTTCTATGAAAAAAAGGGACTCTCGACTGAGCTCGCGTCGAATCTGTCGATCCCCCGTGAGGGGACGTAACGGTATCGGCCTCGCGTTCCTTCGGCATCGTGAACGGGGACCGCGTCGCCCTCCTTCGCTTGGTCCCTCGGTCACCTCGAGTCCTTTCCCACGTCTGTGTCGCTTCCACGTATCTCATGACCCCACATTTCATGGTCGCTACTTTCACTTTCAAGGGGGAACTGTCTTTTAAACCAAATTAAAAATTAGGAAGAAAAGACGACTTTTGCTCGTTCTGCTGGCAGTGCCCTTTCTCGGCTTTTGTCTCGAGAGTTTTACGCCAACTCTGTTTTCGAAGGGCGTCTCCGCCGCAGGTGGAATTCTAGGTCGACAAGAGGTCTTTCAGCCCTGGAAAGGTACCATTTTGTCGTCTTCTGGTTTGCAAAAGTTACGACGAGACGTTCACGGGGTTCTGATCTCTGCTGCTTGTCCTGTTGCATCTTCTTCTCCAGCTGATGGTCGGATGTTTCTCATTCCGTTTCTCGGCGATGCTACTGGCGGTGGTGGCGTGTGTGCGCGTGCGCGTGTTTACCCTGCTCGTGGTTTCATGAGATTATTGGATGGATAAGAATTTTTTAAAAATAAAATTTGGAAAAAAAGCTGCCATGATCTCTTCACATGTGTTCTCTGTCTTCCTCTGTGCCACATTCAATATTCTAGGGTTACAGTGACCAGATGTCAGGCGCTCGATGTCATCCTACGAGTCACTCTGTTTATTTAGTCTTTTTAGGCTCTGTTTTGTTCCGAATTGAACATATTAGCATGTTTTCAAGTGTACCGGTGTTTCTTCCTTGGTGTCTAATCTGTTATTAATTCTATCTGGTGATATTATTGCTTCAGAGTTTATTGTGTTTCTCATTTCTAGAGGTTCCATTCGATTCTTTTTCTATCCTCCATTTCTTCGCTAATTAGTTCCATGTTTCACTTTACATCCCTGAACGTAGAAATCATAATACTTTTTATTGTCCTGCCTGATGATTCCATCATCTCTGCTATTTCTAGGCTTATTTCACTGGACCGATTTTCAGTACGGTTACGGATCAAATTTTCCTATTTTTCGAATGTTAGCTTTTTAAACAAAGAATCACCGCGCTGTGAATTTTATGTTCTTGAGTGCTGGGTTTTGCTGTATTTTTTTTTAAAAGAGTTTTGGGCTTTCTTGGCAGCGAGTTCTGTTACCTATAAGTTATTTTCATCTTTTCGGTTCTCGTTTTTTTGGCTCTTTGGGGATGAGTCCAGAATGGTTTATACTTAGAGTTAATTTATCCCCCACAGATTCTTCTGGGCCCTCTACGAACGTCCTGCTCACTCAGCGAGGTCTCTCCATCGTGGCTGGAGGGGACCCCGAGCTCTGTGGGCTCTGGGTGTTGTTTTGTTCATGTCTCCTTGCCTTCTACATATGATGGTTGCTGTTAAGCCAGAATCTAGGGACCCCTGTTTCTCTGCACGGCTCATTTCTCTCTGTAACTATGTCTCACCAGCTCCAGCTACTTTGTCCTCCTGAACACTGGTCTTCGCCATTCCCCTCAGCCGAGTTTCCAAGCTCTTCTTGGGCGTCCGTTCTGGTGCGTCTGCCTGGGTGTCCTCTTTGACAGACGTCTGGCTTGATGGCCGCCTCACCCCCTCCGTCTTTTTCCCTCTGGGGTCCCTGCCCAAGGCTCAGTCTCTGTAAAGAGCCGTTTCTTTTATTTGTGCTGTTTTCTGGTTTACTTTTTTTAATGGCAGGAAGGCAGTTCCGTTTCTTAATATTCCCTCGCGACCAGAGGTGGAAAGGGGACTTCGGTTTTTCATTGTTGATCTTTCATATTCCTCTGAAGGCCTGAGTGCCCGTCACACTCTGAGCTCTGGTTGTTAGTGAGAGGCGCCTGCACCAGGCTGGCCAATTAGCGCTGGTCGGGCTTGGGCGTGAGGACTGCAGAGTCCACATCCGCACCGGCTACCGTCTGTGGGATCGACCAGATTTCGTCCTGGGGCCGGGGAAGGGCCCACGTCCCCCCAGAGCGCTGGCTGCCACGAAAGTGCGTGGTCCAAGCTGAGGTTTGACTACGTCACTTGCAATCGCTAGAAAACTGCTTGAGTTCTAAGCCCCTGGACACCAAGAATGAGATGGTTTCCGTGGATTTGCGTGAACCCAACCAGAAAGCAACCCTGACACCATCCCGCGCCCAAAACCCCCTTCTGCGAACCGCACCTTAGCACGGTGTGCAAGTCCTCCCCGGCCTGCGCCCGCCACCTTCCCCAGGCTCCACCTCAGAAAACCTCTCATCCTGGAAAACACTGTGTTCACGCCCACGGAGCCCGTTCCCGTCCTGCTCCCGCCGTAAGGCGTATTGGACACGTTTCTATCAGCTCCTCGTCCCTGCTCATCATAGTCCCCTTTCAGAGTCTCGACGTATTTTAATCTTCCCTCATTAAAATCATGATTCACAAACATTTACTTGGTTCCTACCGGGGGCCCGTAAGCAGGCTAGGCACACTCACATTTGATGGGTCATCGAATTTTCACAAAAGCTCTGAGAAGTAGGTTTTACTCTAGGCATTTAGCCAATAAAGATAAAAGACTCCGAGGCCAAGTGACTTGTCTTATTTAAATAGCTTTGATACTTATCATTTTCTCCCTGATTTATGGTTTCTCGAACACGGTCGCTGGGGAGACAGTCTTTGGCTGCGCGACCTTGAGAAAAGTCCTTAAGTTCGTCGAACTCCAGTCTCTTCTCCTACAAAGCCCAGCTAATTTGACTCATAGCGACATGCCGCATGGAGGACAAAGCAGCTATTGTGCGTCCGCATGCTGGCGAACGTCCCCACATGCGTTCGCTGCACCCCGAGCGCTGGCCCCTCACTCCGGCCCTTCCCCGTTACATCGGCTCCTCCAGGATTTGGGGATTGCGTGGTGTCTCAATTACCTGTGTCCCCTGCAAACTCTCGGGCCGGCCTGAAATGTGCTAAGAGCACAGAAAGATCCAGTGGCGTGAATTGCCCAGACAAATCCATTTCAGAGAATAAGGAGGCAGTGCTGGGGTCACTCTGAGCCACCACATGTCCATGCTCTCTCCCCAGGACACAGAGGTTTAACACAGTGACACATCAGCTGCCCCCGAGAATGACCTCCCACTGAGGGCCCCAGACACAGGCTTGGATGAGTGATTCTAGGGACCACAGGCAGTGGATTGATTGTAGGGTCTCCATTTCAGGGATGACTCAGTGGAAGGTGGGAGTTTAGGTAACTTCCTCAAGGTCACGGAGCCACTGGGCACACGACCAGGTCCGTGTGACTCCAGCTTTGCTCTTTATGGTCAGTTACGCTCCTCTGCTTCGTGGGGAGGGACGTGCGGAGGTGGCACCGGGACATCCGTGCTGCTACCCCTCTGCCGGAGGGGGCGCTGTGAGTCAGGATGCACACTCACCGCCCATCAGGCACCATTTTTATTTCCATAACGACCAAGGGAGACGGGCAGTGCGGGGGCCGTACCCAGCATTTGGACAAGGAGACTGAGGCTCGGAGTGACCAGGAGGTCCGTCACGGTCGCGCAGGCCGTGTGACCTAGGCCTCGGTGACTCCCAGCCTGCGAGAAGCAGCTCAGCTCAAGGGCTCAGCTTCCTGCGTCTTTGCTGTGTGACCTTGAGCAGGTCCCTAGACTTCTCTGTGCTTTCGTTTCCCGTCGGTGCGATGCGGCTGCTGAGAGCTTCTGCTCCGTGAGGTTCTCGGGAAACGCGGATGGGTGCCGGGCGCGTGCGGCTGTCAGCGACCAGCTCGAAGCAGGGACGTCGGAAACGCCGCCTCCGCGGTCACTCCAGCCGCGGCCGGCCGGGCGCTCGGCGGGAAGCGGAGCCCGTGTGCGGGCCGCGACGTCGCGAGAGGTTTGTCTCTGAGCTCGGTTCCCCGGACCCTGCTCTGCTTGCCTGCTGCTCCCCCGGGGCCGGGGCTCGCGGGGGCCGTGGTATTTGGGGGGGCCATGCCCCACGCGAGGGCGCGTCCCGCACACCGCGAGATGCATAGTGAGACGCATCGTTTCCATTGCGGTGTGCGGAGGGCGACCACGCGCTGCGCAGGTTGAACCGTCCCGCGTGGATTACCGCGGTGTCGGGAAGCAGGAGGGACACGGCTTAGCCCACGTCCCCCGCTCGGGCCCCCCAGGCGGCCGGCAAGATGTCCCCGACGCTGTGCTCTCCGCGGGGGCTCGGCTGAAAAGGCTCCGTGTCCGCGCTCGCCGAGCTGCTGGCGGCGTTCATGCCCTCACAGTTCCACGACCCCGCTGCTCGCTGGCCCTTGGCCAGAGGCCACCCCGCTTCCCAAAAGTCGCCTGCGTTTCTAGACGATGCTGCCGGATCCTCGCCACCGGCCCTTCCCCGCGCGGCTGCTCGCTTCATCCAGCCGGCGAGCGGCTGGCGAGACCGTCTGGTTACCCAAGGTGATCGCAGGAGTGACAGCCCATCGCTTTTGCTGTCTGGTGCCCGTTAGAGGCAAGTCATCCTTCTGCCCACACCCGGGGACGGCAGTCTGCAAGGGCGTGAGCTGCACGATGCGGAGATCCCGGGGCCCCTTCGCCTCTGCCCGCCCTCCGGGGCCACGGGAGCCTGGCCGTGACACGACCGACTGGAAGATGCCCTCGGTCAGAGGGCATCCGGATGGTGCCCGAGCCCTCACCCCCGCCCGTCTGAAGCCCGCGTTTCCTTAACGTCAGCACCTCTCGGGACCCTATCGATGCGCCCTTAACCTGAGTAAGCTCCCTCGCCCAGCAATGCCCGTGCGGGCACTTGCGCCTTCCATCGATCCGTCCCTGGGACCAAGGTCAAGTCTCGGTCCCAGCAGTGGGGTGGAGGGTGAAATGCACATCCCCTGCTTTCCGGGGGGTGGGGGTGGGGGGTGTAAGGACGGGCTAAGTCCAAGTGTAAATGCTCCCGTGCTGCGGGAGTTGGGGAGACTTATCGTTGGTGGTGCTCGTGGCTCTGTCCGTCTTAACCACGGCCTCCTTGAAAGGAGGGTCTTGCCATCTCTGGGACATCTCTTAGCCAACTGTGATCATAATTGCGAGCATTTATCCAGCCCTCCCTCTGTGCCAGGTACTGTGAGATGTGCTTTGCATACATAATTGTATCTTAATCTTCACAACAATGACTAAGAGATTTTAATAAATTCCAGGAGACAGAGCAGAGGGGTGCGAGCTGACCTACAAAACGGGAGGAAGCTGGAATCGGGCTGCGGCTACGATTCCGCCCACTGCGGTACCGGGGGGCCCGGGGCCCGGAGGCAGCCAGCGTGGGCGTGCCGGGGGGAGGAGCCAGGCCGAACACGGAGATCACGGGGATCCACGCGTGAGGCACGACCCCCCGCAGGCCCCTGCCCTCCCCGCCCATGGGATCCCAACATGGGCAGAAGCGTCATCTTGCGGACACAACCCGAAGCCATGGGATCAGCCCCTCGGCCAAAGCCAGAGCTGGGCGTACCCCCAAATGAAACCCTTCCCATTCCCACACTAGGGGTCCGAACCCCCTCGCTCTAAAGAGAACCTCGCAGCTGCCACATTTGTCCTTGCTCCTCACACAGGCCACGGTCAGTCATTCCCCGGGGGAGCTGAGCAGAAAAGCCAGTCTCCTGCCGGCCGCAGAGAACTGTCTCCGGCCTCCTCGTCTGTGACCGTGTTCTGTGAGCAGACCGCTGGCCTGCGAGGAAAGCCAGCAGCACGACAAAGAATGACCAAGATAAACACACTGACAACACAAACGCCAGAGGAAACCGAGCAAATTAAGTGAAACGGCCTCTAAAAATACTCCAATTAACACGCTCACAGATATTCGAGAGGATAGTACATCCATATTAAAATAAAACAAAAACAAAAAAAAAAACCCAGCACGCTTTTCAAAGGGAACGAACGGTCAGACAAGCAAAATAAGCAGTTAGGTTCTGGAACGTGATTGCACGCCTCCGAAAAACAGCAGAAGATGCGAGAACGGAGCTGGCACATCTCGAAGAACAGAGCAGAAAAGGCGAAGTGACTGGAATTAGAAGCGAATAGATAAAGGACGCAGAAGAGTGTCTCCAGGAGGCCAGCAGCCAGACACAAAGCCAGAGGAGACGCGTGGGAGGGAACAAGCCAATCCACCGGCCAGACAGCCTCGGGGCGGGGAAGGGCAGCTCGCAACCCCGGGAGACCCTGCCAGTACCAGGCGGGGCGAACTCCAAACCATTCACGGTTCCCCGAGGGATAAAATCGCATAACGCCTAAGATTTAGAAACGCCGTGAACGCTTGCCGGGAAGGAAGACAGTCATCCGTAAAGATACGAAACACAAGCTGACATCTGTTCTGCCGTCGGCAGACGCCCACACGGCGGTGGCCGTGCCCCTGACATTTCGAGGGGGTCCTAGTCGCGAGCCAGGAATCAGACGCGAAGGCAGAATAAAGACACGTTCCCACGCGCAGAGTTCATCTTTCATCTGACTTCTCTCCGAAAATGGCTTGAGGACGCACTCCAGGAAAAAGGAAGGCGTAAACAAAAATTCAGAGAGGGCGGGGCCTCGAGGACCGGAGCCAGCAAGACGAAGACGGCAGTTTGGAAGCACGAGCAAGGTCGGGGCCTCGGTCACGTGTGCGAGTCGCCGGCTTCGTTCACTTTGGGACGATCCCGTCTCAATGCGTTTCGGCCATTGCGAGATGGCTCTGTGGTGACCTGTCATCGGCACACGCATTGCGAAGCCATTATTTGTTCTAAAGGGCGTAAACTCTATTGCCGACGTAGGAACATAGGAATGTGTATTATAAAGCCTCAGAGCACAGCGTACCGTGAAACGCCATCCCGTGCAGGGTCAGGGCCGGCTGACGCGGTGACGAAAACGGCCAGCTCTCAGTGGCTTGGCACGTCACAGCCCGGCGCGAGCCACCCGTGGGTGAAGGACCCGGCTCCTTCCGGCTGGGGGCCCCTCCCTCCTCTACGTGTCCTCAAGCAGAGGACAGAGGAAGCCTGGCGAGAGGCCATGACCTCCCCGGGAGGGTTTGCTGGGCTGGGACCAGGGGAGGCACATGTCACTCCCACTCACATTCCGCTGCCCAGAACTTACTCCCTGACCATGCAAGGGAGACTGTGACACGTCGTCCAGCTGCGTCCCCAGGAGGGACAGGAGAAGCTCGCCCGTACACCTGCGTGAGCTTGTGCATCCGCACAAAGCTGCTTTCAGATGCAGCCTCGGGGGTCCGGGTGAGTGTCTGGGGACCCTCCTTTACTGCCGTTGGTTTTTAATCAGTATGCATTTTTAAAAAGTCAAAATACAGGTAAAATGATCAGGTAAGCCGGCGGCTTCATGGGCCTCCCTCGTCGAGCCGCAGCAGGGCCCTCAGAGACACCAATGCCCCACTCCACGGATGTGGGAGCAAGGCCTTGAAGGCACAGTGACTGTCCCCCCACTTCCCCGCCTGTCCGGGCCCAGGCTGGAAGCCCACTCCCTCTCCTGCTGTGTCCTAGAGCCCGCAGTGTCGGCCTGGGGTGAGAGGGGGGCCCATAACTTTCGGGGGTTCGAAAATGTGGGCCGGTGCAGGTTCGTATTTGCATGCGGTGCAATCCTCCGGGAACGCTTGTCATGAAGTTCCTGGGATCGTTCTTCAATCCGAACTTGCCAATTCCGCAGAGTCGCGGGCTGAATTGTGTCCCCTAAAACTCACATGTTGCAGTCCCGACTCCCGGGACCCCTGAAAGAGGCTGCGTTTGGAGAGAAAGCCTTTAAAGAGATGATTAAGGTAAAAAAGAGGCCCCGGCAGGAGGCCCGGATCCACCGTGACTGGCGTCCTTACGAGGAGAGGTGACGGGGACATTGACACGCACAGAGGCACGACCACGTGAGGCTCAGGGAGGAGGCGGCCGTCCACACACCAAGGAGAGAGGCCTCAGGAGGAGCCGGCCCTGCCCGCACCTGGACCTCGGACTGCTGGCCTCCAGATGTCGTGAGCAAATGCTCCCCGCGTGTCCGCTGCCCGGTCCGTGGCTGGTTGCAGCAGCCTCAGCAAAGCGGCACCTGGGCTTGGGGAAGCGATCGATCTCAGAAACCTCCAGGCTCAGGGACTTACAACCCCCAGGGAGCCAGAGAAAGCGGCGGGAAGGCGCACGTCGATGGACGAATGCTCCGGTCCTGCGTGCCATCCTTAGGGTTGAAATTTTGAAAACAAAATTCACACGCACGTAGGGGGTTTAACGAATCGGAGCCTCTGCCTTTTGGCTTTTCCAAAGCGGGGAGAAACATCTAAATCAGAGTTCGACGGGAGGTGCCTGCGCTCTCTGGGAAACGTTACGAAGACGTACACTGACCTCGGGATCCTCGGAGGGTGACCGAGTCGTTGCAAAGGCGTCCGGCCCGCTGTCTGCCCGTTCGGCCGGCCGGCGGTTCCTCGCTGTGGGTAGAGCTCACGGTGACGCCGTCACGCCCACCAAGGAAACCGCAAATGGTTAGTGGACGTGACGGCGTCACCATGCAAACGGTGGCTGAAACACAGCCAAGAGCCAACGACGAGACGGGGACGCTTCATACAACCTGCGTTTCGACTCAGGGCTTAACATGCCAACGACATAAAACGTTATCGTACGTGCACAATGAAAAATGGGCCACAGAGGACGTTGAACGAGGGGTCAGTGTGTAAGTGCAAGGGTGTCACGGGACACTGGCAGCAAGAACACTTGGACTTCCACCCGACGATCCGCACACGCAGGCACATCGCCCAGGGCTCGGCGTGGGGGTCAACCCGGCTGGCCGGCCCAGGGGCGGGAGCCACGCGAGTGACCTCGGCGGTCTCGGGGGAAGGCGGTTTGGGCATGTGCTTACTCGTTTATCCCGCGATCCCACCAGAGGAGCTTCTCCTGCAGAAATGGCCGGGCCGTGTGCCCAATGTGTGTTCGAAGGTGCGCGTTACCGTGACTCCATTCATTCATTCATTCATTCATTCATCATGCGCTCAGAAAATGCAGAGAGCACTCCCTCTGTGCGCCAGGAGCTGTGCTGGGTACAGGATGAGGTGGTACATCAGAGGGTCCCCGCTCTAGGCTCCGAGGCCAGTCGCCTCCACGAGAGCATAGAGTCACTATACAGAGGGAGAGGAGCAGTGGGCGTCAGTCCAGGCCAGAGGTGCCGTCAGCAGAGTCGGGGTGGGGGAGTGGGGCGCACCGGCCAGTGAGGCCCCACAGGAGCCGTGTGGGCCGGGAAGCCGGCCTGTGCGTGGGGAGGGGCGGGACGGAGGCTGCAGTGCGGCGCGGTCAGCTCCGGCGGTCAGCTCTGGCGCCAGGCTTCACGGAGGAGACAGCAGGTGCCCTCCGAAAGGCATTAGTGATCTCGTTTCCTCTCGGAGGAGCATGGACTGCAGAGGGGCCAAGCTGAGCAGAAGACACGGAAAAGCCTTTGGGGTCTAGGCACAGATGGTGAGGACAGCCTGGGCCTGGCAGGGGGTGACCGAGAGGGCTGGACAAGACAGAGCCCAGTGTGGCATGGAAATGGCGAGCGATGTGTCCATTCAGGAAGGGACTGGCACGGCCCGTCACTAATGGAGCCAAAGGACAGCCAGACGTGTGCGCGTGCCTGTGTGAGCTTGTGTGTGTGCCTGTGGCGAGCGTATTGCCTGTGCATCGCGTCGTGTGTGTATTATTACCTGTCGTCGCCGTGCCTGTGTGAAACCTGTATGTGTGCCAGCGTGTGTGTGCATGTGTGTGTGTGTTAAGCAATGCCTGTGGTATTATTGTGCCACTGGCATGTGCCTGCGTGTCGTCGCATGCACGTGCCACAATGTTCATCGTGGTAATGCGCCCCTAAAGGGCCGTGTTTCAGTGCGTGTGGAGGAGGCAGGGGCGGGGGAGGAGGGCGGCGCCCACGCCGAAGTCGCTGGCGTTTGTCTGTGCTGTGCAATTATGCATAATTTTTCTTTTCATTGTTGTTTCCCGAGTGTTCTGCATTGGACAAATATTGACTTGGTGCTTTAAAAAAATGTATTATGAAAAGACAGAAGCGACTCACGAGGCTTCCCGGTCCCCACATCTCTGGGTCCAGACGCCTGGTGGTCTGGCCTCCTCGCAGGTGGGCAGGCTTTCCTCCACTTGTCCACCAGGTGTGCTGGCCCAGAGGGACTTGCCTGGGGAGCCTGCTGGCCTGAGCATCACCACACGGCACGGCTGTGGGCTCTCATGGTGTGAGGGTGAGCTAGGTCACCTCCCATGGGCCCAGAGCGGGTGCAGGTCTAAGATGATGGAATGCTCAGCTGGGGGACAGAAGGCCCACAGCTCCGGCCGGACACTGTGGACACTCAGGCCAGGGCTGCCCCGGACCCCTGAGCAGGGCTCGGGGGTCGCTGACACAATAGCAGAGCTGGGGCGTCTGGAGGAGGCGGAGGGGCCCCGCGGCAGGCGGGAGGGGCTCCAGAGTCCTGGAGAGGGAGGTGCTTTTGGGGCCAGGGCGAGGGCAGGGGACTGAGTCTCAAGCTCAGGACCCTGATGTCATGACATGCGATCTCTTTCCATTCCCACCGGCCTCAGGGAGGTGCCAAGGGGACCCGGCCCTGCCCACAGTACTGTCCTCAGGAGTGCGGGCACCTCGCAGGATGACACAGTAGAGAGGGACCAAAAAGAAGATGTAGCTCCAGGCCCCTGCCCCCCATGGCCATAGGGCTTGCTGGAGAAGCCAGCGAGGAGTAAAGCCTGTGA
>NW_024351731.1:6350549-6352233 GCF_902729225.1 Pteropus medius
GAGGTGGGTAGGGGAGGGGGAGGGACAGACCGCCCAGCGGGAGATCTAGGCCGGGCTTCCTGGCAGGCAGCCGAGTGCAAGGCGATGACCCAGGTCAGTTTGGAGGAAGTGAACCCAGGGCAGGTGGACTAGGACACATCGAAGGGTCAAGACTGGGGGTGTCAGGGACCCCCATACCCGACGCTGTGGAGGGACGGAGGCCAGGGCGGGTAGGCAGGAGGCCGGGGCAGAGGTTGTATGAAGCGGGCGTGGGGACGAGGCCAGGAGGAGCAAACCCGTGTGCCAGGTGCCGAGACCTCCAGGCAGTGACATGACGGTGACAGGGAGGGCCACGTGCGCCCCCAGGAGGAGCATGGCCAGGACTGCACGTCCCCACGACTTCGTTACCGCATGGGGTCCCAGGGTGGAGCAGAGAGGTCTGGGGGAGGGGCAGAGAGGGAGCACGGCGTGACGCTGAGGGTCCTGGGGGGGAAGGACTGACGTCGCGGGAGGTGACCCATGGGACAACGACAGGAGGCGGGAGCGCAGGGGCGGGAGCTTCTGTCTGGGCCTGGCCGGGGCTCGGGGGCGGCAGGGTGGGGTCCCAGCAGCCGAGTTGCTGTCCTTCCAGGAGACGGGGCCCTGCTGGTGATGCCCCGGCCGGGTCAGTGTGCAGGGAAAGGACTTGGGACGGCACCCCCCGAGCATGGCCCATGCCTCAGACACCCCGCAAAATGTCGGAGACGCTCCACGCAGTGGAGTGATGTGAGCGGCTTCCGTTTGGGTCCCTGCGGTGGCCGGCGGGAGGCAGGGCCGGCACAGCGACACCGGCGAGGCGCTGCCGAGGGCTTCGCCAGACGGACAGAGACCGGTGGGCTCCGCGGCTGAGACCCCGCCTGGCCGGCTGACTGCGGACTCGGAGGGCCGGCTGCGGGAGTGGAGCGGGAGGAGCGGACTCATCCGTGAGGGAGGTAGATTTGCTTCATGGTGGCTGCAGATAATATTTAATGGCAAACGAGACAATAAAACATGTAATTCGCAGATGTACAGCACTGGCTGCCGGTCAAGGGCACCGAGACACTACTGAGATTCGTAGCCAGCCCACGAGGGAGCCAGTCAGGGGGCGGACAGTGCCCTGGACGTGGGGACCGAAGGCCTGGAAGGAGCCGGGCTCTGGCGTCAGACGGAGGGGGTGTCCGTCCCGGCTCCGGCTTGCGATCAAGGGCCGTGTGACTCGGCATTTCGTTTTCTTTCCCTATAAGACGGGGCTATTAACCGTGCGCGCCTCCGAGGGCGGCTGGGAGGATTAGATGGGTGGAGAGGGTTGAGCATCCGGCTCCCTGCCCGGCCCAAGTGCTCTGTCAATGCTGTCGTAGTAACACTGCCGTCCTTGCCACCAGCATCGTCACCATCATGGTCGTGGCCGTCATCGTCCTAGTGTTGTTATTATTTTTCTTTTCCTTTTTTGTTACTGAAGCATAATCGACAGGTAACATTGTATTCATTTCGGGCGTATAACACAATGATTCGATATTTCTCTACATCGAGAAATGATTATCCCAAAAAGTCTACTTGACATCCGTCACCATACATGGTTACAAAGTTTATTCTTGTGATGAGGACTTTTAAGGTCTACTCTCTTGCAACTTTCGAATATGCGACACAGTGTTACTACCTGTCCCCGTGCGATACAGCATGTTATTGT
>NW_024351731.1:6354480-6354879 GCF_902729225.1 Pteropus medius
GGGGAGGAGGAGTGTGGGATTCAGTAACAGGCAACAGGAAGTCTTGGGGTGATCCGGGTACAGCTGGATTTAGGACTCAGCTCCTCCCACCTCTTGGCTCTGCCTCCAGCCATGCCCGCTTCCCGCCCAGCTTCCCGAGATAGCCCGGGCCTCTGGGGGTCCATGGCGGTGCCTGCCGATCCCTCCAGGTGACCGAACAGCCGCAGCCTCACACCCGCCGAGGGAGAGCACTGGCTGCTGCACGAGCCTGTGATGCGCTCATCCCTGAGCCGACCTTGTGGTCACCTAGGCCTGAGTCCCCTGCTCGTCTCTGGCATCAGGGAAGGACAGCCACACACATGGTCCGAATGGGAGAGAAGTGGCCTCTCCAACAGGTGGCCGGGGGGGGGCGGGGGGAAG
>NW_024351731.1:6354905-6362613 GCF_902729225.1 Pteropus medius
AAATGGGCACGGAGGCCGGAGCGGCACCCACAGATGTCCCCTCGGGGACACCACGTTCACTGCAAACCCCCGCACAGCCCGGCCTCCGGCCTCAGAGAGGTTCACCCAGGGTCTAACGGTTCTCTTACAAACTCTGATTGTCCCCCCAGGAAATCGAAGTAGGGGCCAGCAGGGTCCCCTTGAGAAATGCGTCTTCGCTGCCTGGAAATCTGCCTGGAATGGGGAGAGGGAGAGCCGGCCACTGAGGCCAGGGCGTCGCGGGCCAGGAGGCGCCAGAGGGCAGAGCAGCCAGTTCTTGGGGCAGCTCTATGGGGCGGGGAGGGAGACCAGGGTGGAGGAGGAAGCAGCAGAGGCTGGCAGTGGTCCACCCCGGCCTGGCTTCGTTCTGCCGTTTGAGCCCTCGGGCCGGGCAGAGGGCAGAGGGGACACACTGCCAGCCGGAGCTGCTGCCCCTGATCTGGGCCTCGCCGAGCGGGTTCGGGCTGTGGGGCTGACGGGTCCCATTAACACCGCGATACGTTTGCACACATTCCATCTTCTTTCATTTCAGATTACGCGGGGCCTGGCGGACCCCTCCATCGTGCGGCTCGGCACCCTGAGCTGGCAGCCTCCTCGCCTCCCCCCCAGGGCCCGCCCCGGAATGCCCCGCGGTTTGGTTTGAGGGCACAGAGACGTGAACTTGCCTCCCCCAGGCCCCACGGCGACTGCTGCTCGCCAGCCCCAGCCCCACTCAGCCTCCAGACTCTGGGCTGCGGGACGGGAGCTGTCAGCTCCTGCGTCACTCGCCGGCTCTGGTCCGGGCTCTGCCCGCTCATCCCGGACAGGCCGACCGCCGCCCACGTCGGGCCCGGCGCTCCCGACAGTGCGCGTCCTTCCTAATGTTTCTTCCAGGAGCCGCCCGCCTAGTTCCACGTGCACGGTCAGCCGCAGAGGTCGTGGCTCGGGAGCTGGATGGAGCAGCTCCCCACGGTGTCCCAGGAGAGAATCAGGGGAGGTACTCGTGGAGGTCGTGGCTGCGGACACTTTAGAAGCAAAGGAAGGTGGAAGTTCTCAGCCGCGAGAGCAAAGGATGGAGTAAGTAAACGAATGAGCACAGGCGGAAAGCAGGAGAGCTCCCGGCACGGGTGAGCCCTCCGAGGCCCCGGCACGAACCGGAAGGGGGACGACGGCGTCTGTCCTGGCTGGACCTGAAGCTGGCCCCTGCTGGCCCCCGCTGTGTCCGGCTGTCTTCACCCTCCCGACCGGCTGCGGGATGGTCAGCATCGCCTGGGAGCTAGTAAGGAATGCAGCGTCTCAGGCCCCACTCAGCCCGGAGTCTGCAGACGCCTGGGACGCAGGTCACCCTGGAGAGACTCCGCCCAAGACACCGGCATGTGCCTTTGAGCCTCGAGATTCAGTCCCCATGCCTGTCACCCCCAGGACGAAGGCAGCAGCCCAGCCACACCTTCGGACCTCACTAGTGACTCAGCCCGCCTCGCACCGTGTGGGGTTGTTGCCTCTGCCCAGAACCACCCCCCACACCAGGGTCCCAGCCTTCCCAACCCCAGAGACCCTCCCCGTGCGTCCCACGTTTCAAAGTGCCCTCCGTACCCATGACCACACGATATAGGCCCCTCAGTCCCGTCAGATTCAGCTCAGAATCCCCACCCGTGCCTGGCACACAGTAGGGTCCACTGAGGAGCTACAGATCGAATGGGTGGGAAGGTGGGCTGCACCCCAAGGAGCCCCCAACGAGACGGGGAGATGCAGCCCCTCCCTGGAAACTGGGTCCCAAAGGAAGAGCGAGCCTCAGCCTCCGGCAGCCCGTAATCTAGTTAAGGATAAACAGCTTTATGCATGAAGGTGACTTGAGGACACTGACTGAGAGCCACGTGGGCCACTGCAAGCTGGATATGGGGCACCCAAGTCTGAAATTAGGGAAAAAAATGCATCAACCTGGTGGCCGAAACGAAATCACAGCCGCGTCTCTTTGCGAATCGAGTCCGTCACCCACAGTGCTCCCTGCCGCACGGGAGGAGCTGCGGCTCCTCGCGGTGCTTTGATTCCCGTCCCCATGGACGGGGATGTGGCCAAAAGAGGCAAAGGGACGGCGCCCGCATCCTCAGGAGGCGCCGCGGCCGGTGCGAAGGACTTAGGCCTGGGGACTGGAGTTTCCCTCAGGTCCCGGGAGGACCGCGCCGTGACGACGTCGGAACCCGAGCCGGCGGGACGCGCGCATGGGCCGCGAGCGGTCCTTCCGACGTCCGCGGTCCTTCCGACGTCCGAGGTCCTTCCAACGTCCGCGGTCCTTCCTGGATCCGAGGTCCTTCCTCATCTTCGGGGCGTTCGATGGTCCAGACAGACACCCACAAACACGACTCCGCTGACCGTTAGCCGGGCGTGACGCTCCCTCCCTTGTCTACTGGGCCATGTCCTTCCCAAGAGTTCCGTCCCCTCCCGCCCACGTGCCAGCCTCGCCCACGGCCACGGCCCCTCTCCCTTTGTCCTCCTGGAGCACTGACCCTTTGCAGGGGCTGGGACCCGGCAGACGCCAGCTCCCCGCCGGCCTCCGCGGCGCTGGCCTTCGGCTGGGAACCCACCGCTCACTCCCGTCACCTGGTAGCGATCCCGGTCTCTACAGCGCAGGCCGAGCGCCACCGGCCGTGGGAAGCTCTCGGCGTTGGTCGCTTCCATGTGCTCTGTCTCTGCGTCATTTCCTCTTAGAAGGAGACCTTCTCGGAGGCGGGTTTTCGCCCATCACGCTCTGCTATCAGCCCGCGGAAAAGACGCCCAGGTAATACAGCCACGCGTCCGAATACCTGGCGTTCTTGCCTCTCGGTTTTCTCTGGAGATGTTCGAGAGACATCGATATATTTGACGTCGATGTCTCTCGAACGTCTCCAGAAGGTCGGAGGTCGGAGCTTCCAATCCTGACGCGGCCACTCGCTGTCCGTGGGACCTTGGTCACTCTTGTAGCCACTGCGCGCTCATTTGTCTTAGAAGAGGAGGAAGAATCATGCCCTGTCCTGGGCCATCGTGGGGCCTAAATGACAGGATGCGTAGAAATCGCTCCGGACTGCGACGCACGGGTGTTTGCTTATGAAACAAATGTTGACGGGGGACCCGCTGAATGCCGGCGCCGGTCACATGGCGGGGACCTGGCCCTGGCACTGGCGTTAGCGCTGCTGCACAGGGTACTGTGACTAGTTAGCTCCCCGAGAAAAGAAGGTGGAGGTCTTGATGGTTTTCCTTCCCGAGCCTGCGACAGCCTGAAAATGATGGAGGAAATCTGGTCTACGTGGGATTCAGAGCACAAAGGTAGGAGGCTCAAGAGACACCGTGGCGTCCGACCGAAGAAAACCTCCCCTCCCGTTCCAGACACGCGCGACGCTGATTGGAATGGGTGCCACCCGCCTAGCTATAAACGCACGGAAAAGCTGACCCGCGGGAGAGCCTCTTAAAGAGTTGCGTAAGGCGCAGGAAAGAGGCTGAGGCTGAGGAGATGGATCGAGAAGGTCCAACATGGTGTCCCACAGGGTTCAGAAGGAGACAGTGGATCAGAGAGAGGAGATGTTCGTGGAGATCAGGGCCATGGTTATTTGAGAACCGTGAAGTCCTCAGCTGAGAGAAGCCCAGTGCGTCCTGAGCAGGATAAGTTCACACAACCCCGCGACAAGACATATTTTCATGGAATCGCAAAACTCCAAAGAGAAAACCTTAAAAGCAACAAGGAAATACAGGCATATTTATGACCAACCACAGGGGATATTGAGAGGCAATGTGGTAACTCATTCAAACTGCTGAGGACACAGAATGTCCGGTCTGCAGTTCTATACCCAACCAGGCTATCATTCAAGGAGAACAAAATCAAGACTTTTCAGATAGACAAGGGCTGAGAGGGGTTCCCGGCCGCACTGAAAGAACTAACGAATAATATAATTCAGCAAAGATCAAAAAAAAACACAGGAGAAATTAGTTAACATCCAGGTAACAAAATGGGTCCATCGACTGAAAAAATATGTTTGTAAATATAATTCATTACTAACTATTAAAAAAAAAATCCCACTAATTTGTCATGCTTACAAAAAGAAGGTAAAATAAAGCACTACCCAACGATTAAAAAATGAAAAGCTGCATTCCGTGCTTAAAGCGTGGAAATTTCCTGATCACGAACGGCAGGAAGATGAAAATTCTGAATGCCTCTATAATTCCGGTAATTTAAAAAATTAATCCTAAGTATTATAATTTTAATTAACCACTAAAATTTTGGAAATATATTCATCATTGCCAAACCTGCCGAGACATAAAAGTTCAAAGGCATTAATCCAACAGAAGACAAGAAAGGATGAAAAAAATTTTTTTCAATAGTAAAATCAAAATAAGACGCTAGAAATCAGTCTGGTATGACAGTAATCGATTATAAGAGATGCGAATGTATTCAAAAACATACACAATTGGAATATAAATGGAACATATCCGTCTGTATATAAAATGGTTAAAATAAAGGTATAGGATACTAATCTTCATAAAACTACTCTAAAATTAATATGTAAAATCGAATGTAAGAACATCGGTGGAGAAGCAGCTCTGCTTCCGTCAGGAAGAGGTAGGACTGACTCCTCGGTGCTAACAGGCGACATTGCGCTGGACGCTCTAATCTCTGCCAGAAGGAAGGGGAAGAGGGCAGACGATGGAAAGAGAGAAAACCGTGGCGGTCCGCGGACTACATAATAGTCCGGGAACATCTGGACGAATTATTAGAGCCGAGAAGAGAAATCATCAGGGGTCCAGGATTCGGTGATCGACACATAAAAACAGAGCAGGTGGATAGAGAACCGACATTAAAAAAAAATCAATACCGTGCCCATGTACCATAAATATAGCAAATAAGAAATGTAATAGAAAAAATTTTTCACTCGCAATAGCACAACAACTTATGTTACCTGGGAATAAATGTAATAAAAGATGCACGAGAATTTACCAAGTCTATCGAAGGACATAATAAAAGATCTGAATAAATGAAGAGATTTTCATAGATGGATAGACTTAATAACACAAGAACTACAATTCTCTCCAAATTAAGGTATAAATTCGACGGCATCCCAATCAGGAGCCCAACAGGATGGTTATTAAAGACCGACAAACCAATTCCCCAATTCATACGGGGGAGTAAAACTCCAGGAAGAATTGTGAAGGAAATAAGTTTAAGGAGGAGAGACTTGCACATTAAAAGTCAAGAAACACAAAACTGGGCCATGTTGGTTCGAGGAATTCCAGAGCCATCGAAGGCCACCATCAGAACACAGAACAGCCCTGAAACGGAATGACGTGCGTGTGGGAATTTGGTGATAAGTAGAGAGAGAGACGAATTAGTGAGGCGTGGGCGGATGACTGAAAATGGGGACTTCTCATCAGAAAAATATCAGCTTCTCTTCCTCATCCTATTCAGTGTAATGAGTTCCACATGGTTAAAGACACAAACGTGAGTTTTTCAAAAGCCTTTAAAACTTCTCGAAAGAATTTTAGGATGTTATCGTTATTACCTAAGAATAAGAAATAATTTATTAGAATCAAAGAGAAGGCGCCTGAAGCAAAAGATTGGTGACTGTAACTATAACAGATAAAACACTTCGGCGCGCGCGCACACACACACACACCCCAAAAACGCAATGAAAAAAAAAAGGAGGAATAGTTTAAGTATATATAGCAAAGCACTCGTGTCCAGAATATGTAAATAACTTTCACCAATCAATAAGAATAAAGTAAATAATACAGGAGAAAAAATAGACAAAGAGTATGAACTTCGGTTCGTCAAAGAGGACCCCAAGTGGCAACAGCCTCGAAAGACGTCCAGCCCCCTGGACGGCAGCTCGGCGCGGCCAGCGAGGACGCAGCGTGGGTGCTCAGGTCCCAGAAGTCCCACCCGGCCCCTGAGACCCAGCAAGCCCTCCTGCTCCAAATCCTGCGAACTTCTCCCGACGTGGAAATCATAGGCAACACAACCTGCCGGGCACGTGTCATTTTTAAAAAAATTCAATATAATGCGCCCCATACATGTATAGAAGATTTTACAGAAAACAAGACAGTCTCTACCGCAAATGCTTTAGGCATTGTTAACCCCAGTGACTCTAAGGCTGACGCGATAATGAGTAAGTCTGCATTTGAAATATTTAGCTGGACAGTGTCTACTCTTTACATAAAACGTTTCGAAATAAGGCCGGATAGAAACACCTGTGCGCGCGCGTAATCACGGTCATTAGCGTGAGCGCGGGCTCGTCGAGCTCATCGAGACGCGCTGAGCGGCGCCTGACGGAGGGTCGGGGCCCTGCGACCCCGTGGGGGTGACGTTTCTGGGGAACGCGCCCCTGAGCGCTCTGAGAGGGTGACGCTGCTCAGAAGCCACCGGCGACTCGGTTACCTGAAGTGGCGGAAGAGGCTTCGTAAAGGTCTGAGCAAGACACAGCTCGGCCTGACCTCGGTGTCCGAGGGAGCCGCATCTCTCGAAATGACCGAGTCGTGGAGACGGAAAACGGGTCAGCGCTGGCCGGGTGGTCGGCGAGACGGTGGGGGCGTGCGGGGTGCCCCAAGGCCGCCGTGGCGACGGGTCGGACGTGACCCGATTTCGGTGGCGGTTACACGGAGAGACACGTGTGACGGGCGTCACGGAACTGCACACGTCCGGTTCCGGTATCAGGGTCTGGCGTCGACCGCGTCCTCCGTGTGCTGTCAGAAGCCAGGGGTGGGGAGGGGGACCCGGGACCTCTCTGCACCGTCTCTGCAACGTCCTGAGAATCGACGATGACTTCAAAATAAAGTTTTTAAAAATGGTTAACTGTAAAAAAATATATAGAAGGACCCAGTGAACAAGCTTCGCTCAGCTCCCTGAGGCGGCTGCCCCTCAGCCCGAATGCCAGACGCGTGTGGGGCGTTGGCGTCGCAGCCTGCCAGGAGGCGGGGGGACCCCGGGCCAGGGCCCGAAGTCGGGGTTTGCTCATCACTTAGCGCTTTCAGGGCCTGGCTCCCTGTGTCCTGTCCGTGACACGGGGATGAAGTCGGTGTGACGTTCAGGCATAAAGGGTCATAAGGTGACGAACCAGCACAGAGGGGCTGTTACCGCCGCCTGGGGCCTGTCGCCAAGAGGCCGGGATCCCCTCGGACACTGGGGCTGTGGGCGCTCCACAGGGAGCCTCGGAGACTTCTAAGACAAACGCCTGGGACATAGGACAGAGCAGGGGTCAGGCAGGAGGGACGTGGGAAATGTCACCTTGCTTTCTACCAGTGGGGAGGCCTCTGAAGCACCAAGGCGAGGTGACCCTGCCTCTGTTCCCTGGGCCCCTGGGAATGACGGTCATGGGTTGTGGGGAGGGGGGCATGTGACAGCCACAGCCTTTCACAGCCGGGGAGGCAAGCAGGACAGCTGGAGGCCCCTGCTGAGAGGTTCATAATTAGAAGCAAAATCAAAGAAAACGCCGTCCAGTGACGGCTTCAAACTGGGCTGTTTCGAATCAGCCAACATCAGGGCTTGTCAGACGGGTGTTGATTGAAAAGAAGGTTGTGTGTGTGTTGTGTGTGTGTGGTATGCGCTCCATGCGTGTGGTAGATCTGGTGTGTGTGTGGTACACGTGTGCGTGTGTGTGGTACGTGTGGTGTGGCACGGTGTCCCAGGGGATGATGGTGACAATGAGCTGGTGTCCAGCACCCGCCCGATGTGGACCCCTCAGCCGAAGGA
>NW_024351731.1:6362624-6374478 GCF_902729225.1 Pteropus medius
CAATAAGAATAAAGTAAATAATACAGGAGAAAAAATAGACAAAGAGTATGAATTTCGGTTCGTCAAAGAGGACCCCAAGTGGCAACAGCCTCGAAAGACGTCCAGCCCCCTGGACGGCAGCTCGGCGCGGCCAGCGAGGACGCAGCGTGGGTGCTCAGGTCCCAGAAGTCCCACCCGGCCCCTGAGACCCAGCAAGCCCTCCTGCTACAAACCCTGTATTCTCCCGACGTGAAAATCATAGGCAACACAACCTACCCGGCACGTGTCATTTTTAAAAAATATTAACATAATGTACTGTATACAGGAGAAACAGAAAGACAGTGATTTATGGAAAAACAATACGTCATTCTACGTGTAAATGCTTAGGCACAGCTAACCGGAAGACTCGGCGAAGGTGTCAGACGCTTTTATGATAATGAGTAAGTCTGCATTTGAAATATTTAGCTGGACAGTGTCTACGCTTTCCATAAAACGTTTCGAAATAAGGCCGGATAGAAACACCTGTGCGCGCGCGTAATCACAGTCATTAGCGTGAGCGCGGGCTCGTCGAGCTCATCGAGACGCGCTGAGTGGCGCCTGACGGAGGGTCGGGGCCGTGCGACCCCGTGGGGGTGACGTTTCTGGGGAATGCGCCCCTGAGCGCTCTGAGAGGGCGACGCTGCTCAGAAGCCACCGGCGACTCGGTTACCTGAAGCGGCGGAAGAGGCTTCGTAAAGGTCTGAGCAAGACACAGCTCGGCCTGACCTCGGTGTCCGAGGGAGCCGCATCTCTCGAAATGACCGAGTCGTGGAGACGGAAAACGGGTCAGCGCTGGCCGGGTGGTCGGCGAGACGGTGGGGGCGTGCGGGGTGCCCCAAGGCCGCCGTGGCGACAGGTCGGACGTGACCCGATTTCGGTGGCGGTTACACGGAGAGACACGTGTGACGGGCGTCACGGAACTGCACACGTCCCGTTCCGGTATCAGGGTCTGGCGTCGACCGCGTCCTCCGTGTGCTGTCAGAAGCTGGGGGTGGGGAGGGGGACCCGGGACCTCTCTGCACCGTCTCTGCAATGTCCTGAGAATCAACGATGACTTCAAAATAAAGTTTTTAAAAATGGTTAACTGTAAAAAAATATATAGAAGGACCCAGTGAACAAGCTTCGCTCAGCTCCCTGAGGCGGCTGCCCCTCAGCCCGAATGCCAGACGCGTGTGGGGCGTTGGCGTCGCAGCCTGCCAGGAGGCGGGGGGACCCCGGGCCAGGGCCCGAAGTCGGGGTTTGCTCATCACTTAGCGCTTTCAGGGCCTGGCTCCCTGTGTCCTGTCCGTGACACGGGGATGAAGTCGGTGTGACGTTCAGGCATAAAGGGTCATAAGGTGACGAACCAGCACAGAGGGGCTGTTACCGCCGCCTGCGGCCTGTTGCCAAGAGGCCGGGATCCCCTCGGACACTGGGGCTGTGGGCGCTCCACAGGGAGCCTCGGAGACTTCTAAGACAAACGCCTGGGACATAGGACAGAGCAGGGGTCAGGCAGGAGGGACGTGGGAAATGTCACCTTGCTTTCTACCAGTGGGGAGGCCTCTGAAGCACCAAGGCGAGGTGACCCTGCCTCTGTTCCCTGGGCCCCTGGGAATGACGGTCATGGGTTGTGGGGAGGGGGGCATGTGACAGCCACAGCCTTTCACAGCCGGGGAGGCAAGCAGGACAGCTGGAGGCCCCTGCTGAGAGGTTCATAATTAGAAGCAAAATCAAAGAAAACGCCGTCCAGTGACGGCTTCAAACTGGGCTGTTTCGAATCAGCCAACATCAGGGCTTGTCAGACGGGTGTTGATTGAAAAGAAGGTTGTGTGTGTGTTGTGTGTGTGTGGTATGCGCTCCATGCGTGTGGTAGATCTGGTGTGTGTGTGGTACACGTGTGCGTGTGTGTGGTACGTGTGGTGTGGCACGGTGTCCCAGGGGATGATGGTGACAATGAGCTGGTGTCCAGCACCCGCCCGATGTGGACCCCTCAGCCGAATCCTAGAGCTGGTGGTGAGGGAGCGCCTGCGTCTAGGGAATACAAGGTTGAGGAGGGCGGGGGGCTCTTTCTGGAAGGCAGGGGTGAGTCAGGAGGACTCGCCTCCAGGAGGCAGGCTCTGTGCTTCCCGGGGGTGGGGACGAGGCCCCAGCACAGAGTGGGAAGCAGGGGACCCTCGGTTTCCTCCACTGAAGTGATGAACAGGAGCAGGCTCTGCAGGGCAGTGGGCAGCTGCACATCGCCAGCCTCCTGGTCTCTCTCCCGCCCACCAGCCGCTCCCTGTGGGCCCTCCTGGGCAGGGCCGGAGTGGCCCGCCACAGAGCTCCATTCTGTCCCCTGTCCAGAGCCCCTAGCCCCAGCCCCAGGACCTGAACTGGCCCTCACCCACCACCTCACCTGACAGCCCAGCAGCAAGGAGCTCGAGACAGCCCGTGACGGGCCAGCGGTCACCCTCCCAGACCCCGTCGCAGCTCCGAGACTTGCCGGAGGTGAGACAAGCACAGGGGTCTTGCCAGGCCGAGGGGCCATCTTCCCGGTGGTAGGACCCATGAGTCTCCTCGGGGCTGGGAGATAAACGTGGCCCACCAGAGCCTCCGTCCACCCTCCCGCGGCAGAGGCCTCGCCGCCCCGCGCTGGGCCCCGGCCTCGGCGTCCTGTCTGCCGGCAACGTCACCGTCCTCAGAAGCGACGCTGTGCTGGCAGGATGAGGGCCTGGGAGGCGGCGGACGGGCCCCCCGCCGAGCCCCCTCGGTTGTCCCAGCGAGATTTCTTCATCGTTTTGCGAGTAATTAGCTGGCGTCCTCATTAGCAGGCGGGCACCCCCGGACGTTTTGCGGGGGCAGCTGCGCCGGGCAGAACGCAGACGGGGTGAGTTTTAATTACAGACGAGCCCACCTGGGACCGACGCCTCGTCAGCTTTGCCGCCCGTTCACTAATTTTTCACCTCTTCTTGGAAGCGAAGAGCGAAAATGCCCGTCACTCACCTCCGCACTCCCCCGAGAGACGACGCAGGACAAGGGGAGCTCGGGCTGCGGGTGGGACGCGGCGAGCGGCCGTCCGCACGGCATGGGTGACGGGACCGTGAGGAGGAAGTGGGTGCGGGTCGTCGGGGAGACAGAGTGCCCGGTGGGGGGAGAGGGTGGGCGGGAGCTGGGGGTGTCACTCGGTGGTGCGTGCGTGTGCGTGTGCACGTGTGCGCGTGTGTGGACACGCTGCATTCTCTGACCCGGGCCACCGAGAACAAGCGAGGGGACGTCACAAAGCCACGCAGAGAAGCCGGCGTCCCCCTGTGGTAATCGGGAGAGCTGGGAAATGCCGGTGCCCGCAGCTGGGTGCTCGCCACGTGGTTACGGACCGAGGCTGCGTGTCGCCTCGTCATTAAGGCTGCGCCTTTATGGCAGTGTGCACAGGTATCCCACCGGGCTCAGACACGGGGCGCAGCCTAGGGACACCGCGTGCGTCTTCGGGCGCGGTGGATCCAGTGCTTTATCCAGCCGTTGGCAGAACCCTAAGCGGGGCATCTGCGTCTGGTGGAGGTCGACGCGGAAGGTCAAAGAAGTGGCTTGTTCGAGGTCATCCTGCTAACAGGCGGCGGAGAGAATTTCTTCCCGGAATTGCAGACTGACAGCCCCCACCCCAGTCCCGTCTACAACAGCGGTGGCCACGAGAGGAGCCACCTTGCCATCCTCCCTTTCGTCCCCACCTAGCGTGAAAGGACAGCGCCTCCCCACACCACCAGCAGGGCGCAGAGGCTCCAGGGCAGGTGACTGGGGGTCCCTCCTGGAGTGGGGGATCCAGGCGTCCTTACCGGGCTCCTGCGTCCCGGCGGGTCTGCCTCTCAGCCCGCCTCCGTGTCGGCCACGCCGTGACCCGACGTCCCCTGAGGCCTGGCTCCATCTCCAGCAGCCAGAATGGCAGCCACTCCCAGATGTGGGGTTTAAGTTAATGTTAAATTAGATACAATTAAAGAATCGGTTCCTCGGCGGCACTAGACACATGGCACGTGCCTGGCAGCCCATGGTGGCCAGTGGCTCCCACATTGGGCGGCACAGACACGGAACACCGCCATCCTCCAGAAAGTTCTGTCGGGCAGAGCTGCTATATGGCAGGGCCAGCTGGTCGGTGTTCTGGGTGTCCAGACTGTCACAGCCCCCGACTCCATCACGCAGAGATGTGCGGTCGTAGGCGAGAGATAAACACGTAGGCGAAGCTCTGCCCCGAAGCTTTGCTCACGGAACAGGCGGCGGACGGGGTTTGGCCCCCGGGCTGTCGGCCGATCCCGCTACAAACCGAAGTCGCTCACAGGCGCTGGAGCGTGGAAAACAGAAATGGTTGCAACACACAGATTCTAAGCTAAGTTCCGATTTCCTAGAAATTTCTCATGATTAAAACCCCCGACGTGGTGTGTCCCACGCATTCTCTCTTGCTCCTTTGAGGGTTGCTCCGGCAAAGCGGAGGAGGTGGCGGGAAGTTGGGAGAGGGGGTCACACCAGGGGGGCAGGTCCCAGGACGGCACCCCACAGTGGGCACCCCGGAGGGCAGGCGATCGGAGGCCCCGGATGGCAGGTCTCTGGGGACTATTCCGTGGGGGTCTCAATAGGATCCTTTTACAGGTGAAGATTCTTTAAAAACGGTGCTCCTTGGAGTAAGAGCGAAGAGGAAGGCGGGCAGGAATGTCAGCCGGCCGGACACCGCTCTCTGTGTGGAAATGCCCGCGCCCCGGCCGTCCCCTGGGGAAGGCACGGCAGGGCTGCCCTGGCGGACGCATCGTGCGCTGCTTTGCACAGGTGGGAGTCGGCCGCGCCGGCACCACGTGTGAACGGAGCGGCCTCGGCCCCAGCAGGAGTCCGCGGCGGCAGAGGGCCGCTCTGCGGGGGACCGGGGCGAACACCTTCCTTTCTAAAGCGACAGGAAGTCGGCGGCGGCTTCTGAACTGTGTGGGAAAAGACGTATGTCGGTCTATTAGGCAAAGTTACAGGAATCAAACGCCCGTAACTTGGTCGGGGAGTAGGGCCGTGGGTGGCCCGGCATCCCGTCTACTATTGTGGGGAGGTCAATCCACGATGCATAAAACCGAAACCAAAAATTACAGAGAACCGGAGAAGAATCTTATTCGAAACATAAAGGCAATTACCAGACGACTCAGCGATGAAGGCTGAATCGGGTGGGGAGGGCGGAGAGACAGGCAGAGGGCAGCTGCTTTTATTAGAAACGCTAATTGTTATTCATTGTTATCCGTTTTACAAAAGAATGGAACGCCTTGATTGGATTCCGGCTGCTTAATAGGATGAAATCAGGTGTCGCTGGCTCGCAGGAGGCGCTGGGAGACCCAGGACCTGGTCCGCGCCGTGCACTTGGCGGCGCAGGCTTCGGGTGACCTTGGGTCTGCCCTTCCCTGGGGAGTCTCCTCTCGAGCCTGTTTTCCCGGTACATGTGTCAGTGGCCGAGGGTTGGTTCAGCGTGGCGACCTCACACTGCATCAGGAAGGCGACCTAAGCTTCTTCCATGATGATCGCAAATCAGTGACAACGGCAGGCAGGGTCAGCAGAGCCAGCACCCACGCACCAGCGTCGGCGGAAATCGAGGGGGCGTCGGGGCGCAGCCGGGGCCGCCAACGCCTCCCGCCGCTGTGGGGAGCGCGCGCTCTGAAGGCCAAGCTGTTCCTCCCGAGCGATCTGCGCAGGCCCACGGCTTGTGGTCTGCGGACGCCCGTCCGGGTCCCGCAGACGGCGTGAAGCGAACGCCCAGGGCTGTGCCGTGCGCCAGCCCCACCCCGAAACCCCAAATGCCCCTCGGGATAAAGCGAGGCCAGCGTGGTAGGTTCACGTCGAGGACGGCCGTGCGCGCCCCACACGTCCGCGAACAGCACGAGAGAATGAAGCATGTCCCCGGGGACGGCGTGTCCCGTGCTTCCTTTCGGACGAGCCAAACGGTGGGAAGGACACGTGCGCACCTAGGTCGAGGCGCATTCCTGCGGCGCAGCGGGACAGAGGGCGAAGGGGCGTGGCCGCAGAAACCGGGCGAGGGGTGACCCGGGGGCGAGGGGAGGGCGGGTCAGAGGGCGCCAGGCTCCGGGCGACTCCACCATGTAAGTGTGCACGTGTGCTTGGCGGCGCAGGCTTCGGGTGACCTCGGGTCTGCCCTTCCCTGGGGAGTCTCCTGCACCCCAGAGACGGCCGCCTGCACCAGAACTCACCAGAAACTGCGTCCTCGGATGCACATCGCCACGGCGGAAACCCCGCGGCAGAAGACGGGCCGCAGAGGCAGCGAACTCCGGCACGGGGGACAGCGGCGCGGCAGGGGAACCCAAACGCAGTCACGGCTTTAGGATCCACGCGGGGACGGGGACAGGGACGATGACACGGGGTACGGCAGGAAACCGCGTCGCCCGGGCCCCCGAGGCGCTTCCTCGCGGTCTAAAGAGCAACGATAAATATCCGAGTCCTGACGGGAGGGGGCGTCTGTGGGGAGCACGGAGAGGAGGGGCCTAAACTGCGCCGGTGCAGAGACGTTGCTCAGGAGGAAGTCGCATAACGGGAAGCAGGGGTGACCACCGAAAACAGAGCTGCCGGAAGCCTTGCCGGACAGGAAAAGACCAGATGAGAAAGATCAGAGGTCGCGTTCTTCCCCTAACGAAAGCGGAGAAACTGCCGCCGGCCGGGCAGTTGTCTCTTTTTAATTTTGTTTAGAAATAAATAGGTCCTCATTCCGCGTTCTGCCGGAAAAAAACTCTTACTACGAAGGAACGGGAGGGGGGTCGGCCTGCAATTTCTCGCGTGCGAGGAGGAGATGGAGCCGGGCGTGCAGGGAGATGAGGGAATGAATTTTTTTGGTTTAAAGATGGTTTTCCGGGGAGATGAAGGGAAAGTAATAACCCACAGATGAGGCTGGGAGAACATTCTGGAAACGCCTGGAGCCTGTGCTGGCCTGGAGCGTGTCAGGGTGAGTGGACGCTGGGCCTGTGGTGTGCCCTGAGCTGAGGGACCGAGCTGAGCTCCGTGTCCAGCAGGGCAGTGGCGCTGGAGGGACCAGGAGCCAGAACTCGCCTGTGAGGGGGCCCGGGGCGGTCGGAGGGGACAGTGGGCTCAGGGACGCAGGTAAGCAGCCAGCCCGGATGTTGAGGACACACGCCAGCAGCTCAGCCGGAGGTCTCAGCGGTGTGACGAGACATCAACATGGGCTGAGGCCGCAGGAGGGTCGGGGGAACGCGGTGGCATGTCCAGCCTGGGCTAAGAGGGGCGGGATCCCCGCCTCGTCCCGCACCCCAGCCACGTCCAGCCTCGCACAGTCACAGGTGTGCGAGGGGACTCTGCAGGAAAAGGCACGGGCCCGGGGGACAGTCCTCGTCCTAGCTGCTCGGTACGACTGGCCTCAGGCTGGGCGAAGGGCCGCGAGGCACGTGGCTGCCTTGGCCCTGCTATGTCCGCCCAGCTTTGCTGGCGGACAGTGACAGGCACGTCCCTCAAAGCCCCAGAGTGGCTCTGTTCTCCTTCCCTGCGCGTTGGTCAGGCAGCCATGCCCGACAAAGCCGGGGACAGATGACGGCAAGACCACTGTCCTCTCCGGTCCTGGGCCACATTCTGCTTGGGGCTGAGACTCTGCAGTGACTCATGCTGGCCTGCTCCAGCACCGGGGCCAGCTGCCCCGGTCTGCGGTGGCCGGATGGGCAGAGACGCTGTGTGGAAGGCTGGTCTCTCCCTCTCTGTGGGCTGCAGAGGAGACCGAGGTGGCCGTGCGGATCCAGTGCCGTGAAGAATGAGAGTGCGGACCGCAAGGATGAGGACTCTGGCTCCTTGAGCCAGAGCCGGGGCGAGCTGGTGGCGGGCGGCGGGAGCACGCAGGTGCCGGGCACGGGGTGTGCGGAGACCGGCCAGGCCGAGCGCCCCAGGGGGGGCCCCTGCCGGGGAGCACGGCGCATAGTGCTGGAGGCAAGGCCAGGGGGGTCGGAGATGGCTGCGGGGCCTGGGGACACGGCGAAGGACACGGCGAGGACAGGCTCCCGCCTGGCAAGAGCTGGGTGTCCTGCAGGGCTGAGGTGACTGTCGAACGAGGTGCGTGAAAGACCCACCCCGGGGGTGGGGGGCTGCAGAGTCCACATGGGTGTGGCAGATGAGAGGAATGTAGGGCAGGGGCAGAGCCAGCTTTTATTTGGCCCGGATGTGGACTCGGGCGCTGGAAGGGGCCCATCAGCGCTGGGGATCAATCTCCTCACGCTGGCAGCACGGGGGCCACGTCCCACATGGGTCTCGGACTGATCGGTTGTGGCCACGTTTTGTGTCCAAGGGGAGGTGTCGGGCGGGCAGTGGGTGCAGCAGTGGATGCCAGCAGGGGAGACCCGAGCGGTCAGCCCACGGCCAGGACTGGGGACAACGTGTGAGGGCAAGAAGCTCTCTCACCTGGGTACTGGAGCCAGAGGAGCCAGGTCCGAGAAAGAGGGAGCAGCCACCTCACTCCCAAACCGAGTGCCACCTGAGGGCCGTCCCAACGACCAGACGGGCAGCAGGCATCACCCGGAAGTGGCCGAGCGCATGCTCGTCCCAGCCACGCGGCGCTGGGGCTCCCGTGGGGACCGCCCGAGCGAAGGGGTCTCTCTGCGGCCCCGCGCCAGGTGCCAAGCCCCCCGTGGCCCCCGCGTCGCTGTGGCTCCCGCCGCCCCACGGCTTGCACCCCTTGGCTGGGTCCCCAGGCGCCCCCTTCCGAGTGGCCGCGGGGACACCACAGGCGGGCTCGGGCAGAGGAGGGGCTCTCTGCTCCTGGACCTCTCAGCTGAGCTGGCCGCCAATTACTGTGTCCGCTTGGCTGGGTTTTCTGCTCTGTGTAGTCAACACTCCCAACCTTTCCTGGGGACCAGAGGTCACAGCTGAACCAGTTAATTTGAACCAGCCCGTCCCACGCTTAATGACTGCCCCACGGGCCCCTCTGCGGCCGGCACTCTGTCTTCATTGGAGGCTGATGGATCGGCCGCGTTTGGCTTTATTCTGTATCTCGCCTGCCTCCCGTGGGGGGTGCGGGGGGAGGGGAGCGCGGTTCCCCCGGGGGAATAATTAAAGCTCTTTGGTTCTGAGCCATGGTTGGCGAGGCTGACTGACAGGGAGCCCAGCCACGCGGGCCCCGGGAGGCTCAGCACCCTCACAGCCGCCCCGGCTGTGCTGGAAGCGGTGGCTGCAGGTCCCTTCCCCCCGTGAGTCCTTGTCTGTGTCTGCGAACAGGACGCTGACCACCTCTGTCTGAGTTAGCACGAAGGGTGAGCGTCGGAGACCAGCGCTCCTGCTGGCCCCCACAGGGGCCCGGGGCTGGACAGGGGGTCCCCTTGGCCACTCAAAGAAGCCATCAAGAATTATTTTTTTAGAATTATTTTAAGGTTTTAATACTGAAGAGTATTCATTAAAATATTTTAATGGCTGTAAGAATTGTTATTTCTTTAATTACTGAGGGCCAAAGGAGCCAGGCAGTCACAAGGACATGTCCTGTCCCCTCTGTGGCCACCTGGGCTTCCGGGTAAGGTGACCGTCTCAGGATGTCCCCGGAAATGGCCCCGGCGCCTGGGCTGCAGCCAGCCCTCCTCCTGTGCGCGTGGGCCCAAGGCCTGGGGCGAGGTTGGAGCTCAGCAGCCTGCAGGGTGCCGGCAGTGCCCTGGTCCCACCACGGTGTCCCGGGACGTCCTGGGAGGGGAGGCGCAGTGCCCTTTCGTCACACCGAGCAAGCATGAGCGAGGAATGCGGGTTGGCTTTAGAACAGTCCGCGATGGCCCATCGCAGCCTCCGAGGCGGTCCCGCCTGGACCATTCAGACCCTTTCCTTGGACGCTCGAAGCCCCCCCAGTTCCGGGGACATCAGAGCAAAGGCATTTGAAACCCCGCAGTTAGATCGCGATCGCGGGGTACCCTGGGCTGATCGACTTCTGTCACGAAGGGACCTCTGACCTGCTGTTTTCAGTCTGGGACTCCGCGGGCTGCGAGCACCTGTCCGTGGTTCTGAACTTTCTCCGCACTGCGCCGCTTCCCGCCTGAGCCGATGGGCCGGGTGGTGGCGGGGCCAGCCACAGTACGCTCCGCGAGCTGGCTGTTGGGTGACACACGCCTCGTCCTCCCAGATAAGCCTCGGAGCCCTCTCCCTCCGCCCTGTTTTCGAAGCTTCCAGTCCCCAAACCTGCTGCTCATCCGTGCGTGCCACATGTCAGGTTTTCTCCCCAGAGGCGCTTGGCAGCAGGCCAGTGCCTCAGGATCATGATGAAAACCACCCAGGCTTTTCATGGCTCACTGAAGGCGTCCGGGACGGAGAAGTTAGAGCTGTCTCTGTGTGTGTCACCTGTGGAGGCCTCTCATTAGAGCTGGGTTGACAACTCACAGGTTTGGGAGCTGAGGAGGCCGGAATAGGGGGAGAGGGAGGAGCCCCATCTTTTTCTTCTGCTTTCAAGACTGAACTGTGAACAAGGAGGAGCTTGAAGAGACCCTGGATTTGCCCACAGCCACGCGCCGACCTTGGCCCTGACCCCTCAGTGCAGAGCAATCCTCATCTCCTGGGGGACCCTGCCTGGTTCCCCCAATTGCCCCAACACTCACACTGCCCAGGATGGACCGGCCACGGGCCTGAGGCCCCTCATCCTGTCACTGGATCCCACCACAGTGACAGGTGCTATAAGTCGCAGGCCTGCTGGCCACCTGGCTGGCCTCAGCCTTGCTCACTTGTTAACCACTAGCTGGGTGTGATGCACAGGCAGCCAGGCTCTCAGCCTGCAGGTCCTCGTGAATAAGATGAGACGACACCACTCATGCGCGGTAGACATCGACCGCCCATGCGTCCCAGGCCCCGGGAGAGCAGGTGCTCCACGGGCGTGGCTACAAGCTCATGCCTTCGTAGAGGGAGACAGGTGAGCAGGCCACGTGCGCAGTGCGTGAGGCTCAGTGCGTCCTGGCGGCAGGCGGCCCCCCCTTCACGGCTCCTGCTGGCCAGCTCGCCTCCCGGAGCTGCTCTCATCGTCCAGACCCAGAGCCCAGCTCCAGAGGCCTCCGTGGGGGCTCGGCCAGCGCCCGGTGAGGGCGGTCAAGCGTGCGAAGGAAGTTGGTGGTCAGAGGGCGGTATGGAGGCCGGGGCCTGAGTGGCCCGGCTCAGCCCCTGGACCCGGCCCTGAAGTGCCAGCTCTCACGTGGCGTCCGGATGCAGGTGTCACAGGGCTCTTGTGGGCGTTGGGGAGCAGCTGGCACACAGCTGGGCCTGGCCATGCAGGCCGGTCATGCCCACTGACTGGGGACAAGAAAAGCGAGGGGTCTGGGCTCCACAAGCGTCACCCGGCCCCAGGATCCTCACGTCCTGACTCCCTGGCTCGACGTGACCCTTCCCTCTGCCCTGTCATCGCTGTCTCCTTCCCCAGAGACTTTCACCTCGTCCTCGATGACGCCGGGGCGTCCTGTGCACTGTGGGACGTGGGGCAGCACCCCAGCCTCCGCCTGCTGCATGTCTGTAGCACCCTCCCCTGGATGTGACGACCAAAGTGTCTCCAGACCCTGCTCCCCGTGCCCTGGGGGCACAGGCATGCGGCTGGGAGCCCCCATCCATCTAGCCGTGATCGCCGTGGTGTTGGCAGGCATTGTGCAGGTGTCTGGGCACGCTCTGAGCTGGCAGAGCCGGGCGCGGTGTCCCCACCTGCTAACGACGGTGAGAGCAACCATGTCGTGGGCTCTTTACATGCGTCGATTCACGTAACCCTCACGGCAGAAGCTGAAGGCTCACAGCAGCGACTCTGGCATCTGTCAGTTTTAACCATCGAGCCCACAGGCCTCATCCCCGAGATTCCAATGTGTCCGGTCTGGGAAGCCCAGGAGACCCCACTGCAGGGCTCAGAAGCCCTCTCTGAGCCCCA
>NW_024351731.1:6374489-6380395 GCF_902729225.1 Pteropus medius
GGGCGAGGGGTGACCCGGGGGCGAGGGGTGACCCGGGGGCGAGGGGAGGGCGGGTCAGAGGGCGCCAGGCTCCGGGCGACTCCACCATGTAAGTGTGCACGTGTGCTTGGCGGCGCAGGCTTCGGGTGACCTCGGGTCTGCCCTTCCCTGGGGAGTCTCCTGCACCCCAGAGACGGCCGCCTGCACCAGAACTCACCAGAAACTGCGTCCTCGGATGCAAACCCCGCGGCAGAAGACGGGCCGCAGAGGCAGCGAACTCCGGCACGGGGGACAGCGGCGCCGCAGGGAAACCCAAACGCAGTCACGGCTTTAGGATCCACGCGGGGACGATGACACGGGGTACGGCAGGAAACCGCGTCGCCCGGACCCCCGAGGCGCTTCCTCGCGGTCTAAAGAGCAACGATAAATATCCGAGTCCTGACGGGAGGGGGCGTCTGCTGGGGAGCACGGAGAGGAGGGGCCTAAACTGCGCCGGTGCAGAGACGTTGCTCAGGAGGAAGTCGGATAATGGGGAGCAGGGGTGACCATCGAAAACAGAGCTGCCGGAAGCCTTGCCGGACAGGAAGAGACCAGATGAGAAAGATCAGAGGTCGCGTTCTCCCCCTAACGAAAGCGGAGAAACAGCCACCGGCTGGGCAGTTGTCTCTTTTTAATTTTGTTTAGAAATGAATGGGTCCTCATTCCGCGTTCTGCCGGAAAAAAACTCTTACTACGAAGGAACGGGAGGGAGGTCGGCCTGCAATTTCTCGCGTGCGAGGAGGAGATGGAGCCGGGCATGCAGGGAGCTGAGGGAATGAATTTTTTTGGCTTAAAGATGGTTTTCCGGGGAGATGAAGGGAAAGTAATAACCCACAGATGAGGCTGGGAGAACATTCTGGAAACGCCTGGAGCCCGTGCTGGCCTGGAGCGTGTCAGGGTGAGTGGACGCTGGGCCTGTGGTGTGCCCTGAGCTGAGGGACCGAGCTGAGCTCCGTGTCCAGCAGGGCAGTGGCGCTGGAGGGACCGGGAGCCAGAACTCGCCTGCGAGGGGGCCCGGGGCGGTCGGAGGGGACAGCGGGCTCAGGGACGCAGGTGAGCAGCCAGCCCGGACGTTGAGGACACATGCCAGCAGCTCAGCCGGAGGTCTCAGCGGTGTGACGAGACATCAACATGGGCTGAGGCCGCAGGAGGGTCGGGGGAACGCGGTGGCATGTCCAGCCTGGGCTAAGAGGGGCGGGATCCCCGCCTCGTCCCACACCCCAGCCACATCCAGCCTCGCACAGTCACAGGTGTGCGAGGGGACCCTGCAGGGAAAGGCACGGGCCCGGGGGACAGTCCTCGTCCTGGCTGCTCGGTACGACTGGCCTCAGGCTGGGCGAAGGGCCGCGAGGCACGTGGCTGCCTTGGCCCTGCTATGTCCGCCCAGCTTTGCTGGCGGACGGTGACAGGCACGTCCCTCGAAGCCCCAGAGTGGCTCTGTTCTCCTTCCCTGCGCGTTGGTCAGGCAGCCATGCCCGACAAAGCCGGGGACAGATGACGGCAAGACCACTGTCCTCTCCGGTCCTGGGCCACATTCTGCTTGGGGCTGAGACTCTGCAGTGACTCATGCTGGCCTGCTCCAGCACCGGGGCCAGCTGCCCCGGTCTGCGGTGGCCGGATGGGCAGAGACGCTGTGTGGAAGGCTGGTCTCTCCCTCTCTGTGGGCTGCAGAGGAGACCGAGGTGGCCGTGCGGATCCAGTGCCGTGAAGAATGAGAGTGCGGACCGCAAGGATGAGGACTCTGGCTCCTTGAGCCAGAGCCGGGGCGAGCTGGTGGCGGGCGGCGGGAGCACGCAGGTGCCGGGCACGGGGTGTGCGGAGACCGGCCAGGCCGAGCGCCCCAGGGGGGGCCCCTGCCGGGGAGCACGGCGCATAGTGCTGGAGGCAAGGCCAGGGGGGTCGGAGATGGCTGCGGGGCCTGGGGACACGGCGAAGGACACGGCGAGGACAGGCTCCCGCCTGGCAAGAGCTGGGTGTCCTGCAGGGCTGAGGTGACTGTCGAACGAGGTGCGTGAAAGACCCACCCCGGGGGTGGGGGGCTGCAGAGTCCACATGGGTGTGGCAGATGAGAGGGCAGGGGTAGGGGGCAGAGCGATGGCCTGACAGGGGCCCCGGGCGGGGGGCCCTTATCGCGGGGGGGACTGGCCCCGCCAGCACGTGGGGGGGTCTCCACATGGGTCTCGGACTGATCGGTTGTGGCCACGTTTTGTGTCCAAGGGGAGGTGTCGGGCGGGCAGTGGGTGCAGCAGTGGATGCCAGCAGGGGAGACCCGAGCGGTCAGCCCACGGCCAGGACTGGGGACAACGTGTGAGGGCAAGAAGCTCTCTCACCTGGGTACTGGAGCCAGAGGAGCCAGGTCCGAGAAAGAGGGAGCAGCCACCTCACTCCCAAACCGAGTGCCACCTGAGGGCCGTCCCAACGACCAGACGGGCAGCAGGCATCACCCGGAAGTGGCCGAGCGCATGCTCGTCCCAGCCACGCGGCGCTGGGGCTCCCGTGGGGACCGCCCGAGCGAAGGGGTCTCTCTGCGGCCCCGCGCCAGGTGCCAAGCCCCCCGTGGCCCCCGCGTCGCTGTGGCTCCCGCCGCCCCACGGCTTGCACCCCTTGGCTGGGTCCCCAGGCGCCCCCTTCCGAGTGGCCGCGGGGACACCACAGGCGGGCTCGGGCAGAGGAGGGGCTCTCTGCTCCTGGACCTCTCAGCTGAGCTGGCCGCCAATTACTGTGTCCGCTTGGCTGGGTTTTCTGCTCTGTGTAGTCAACACTCCCAACCTTTCCTGGGGACCAGAGGTCACAGCTGAACCAGTTAATTTGAACCAGCCCGTCCCACGCTTAATGACTGCCCCACGGGCCCCTCTGCGGCCGGCACTCTGTCTTCATTGGAGGCTGATGGATCGGCCGCGTTTGGCTTTATTCTGTATCTCGCCTGCCTCCCGTGGGGGGTGCGGGGGGAGGGGAGCGCGGTTCCCCCGGGGGAATAATTAAAGCTCTTTGGTTCTGAGCCATGGTTGGCGAGGCTGACTGACAGGGAGCCCAGCCACGCGGGCCCCGGGAGGCTCAGCACCCTCACAGCCGCCCCGGCTGTGCTGGAAGCGGTGGCTGCAGGTCCCTTCCCCCCGTGAGTCCTTGTCTGTGTCTGCGAACAGGACGCTGACCACCTCTGTCTGAGTTAGCACGAAGGGTGAGCGTCGGAGACCAGCGCTCCTGCTGGCCCCCACAGGGGCCCGGGGCTGGACAGGGGGTCCCCTTGGCCACTCAAAGAAGCCATCAAGAATTATTTTTTTAGAATTATTTTAAGGTTTTAATACTGAAGAGTATTCATTAAAATATTTTAATGGCTGTAAGAATTGTTATTTCTTTAATTACTGAGGGCCAAAGGAGCCAGGCAGTCACAAGGACATGTCCTGTCCCCTCTGTGGCCACCTGGGCTTCCGGGTAAGGTGACCGTCTCAGGATGTCCCCGGAAATGGCCCCGGCGCCTGGGCTGCAGCCAGCCCTCCTCCTGTGCGCGTGGGCCCAAGGCCTGGGGCGAGGTTGGAGCTCAGCAGCCTGCAGGGTGCCGGCAGTGCCCTGGTCCCACCACGGTGTCCCGGGACGTCCTGGGAGGGGAGGCGCAGTGCCCTTTCGTCACACCGAGCAAGCATGAGCGAGGAATGCGGGTTGGCTTTAGAACAGTCCGCGATGGCCCATCGCAGCCTCCGAGGCGGTCCCGCCTGGACCATTCAGACCCTTTCCTTGGACGCTCGAAGCCCCCCCAGTTCCGGGGACATCAGAGCAAAGGCATTTGAAACCCCGCAGTTAGATCGCGATCGCGGGGTACCCTGGGCTGATCGACTTCTGTCACGAAGGGACCTCTGACCTGCTGTTTTCAGTCTGGGACTCCGCGGGCTGCGAGCACCTGTCCGTGGTTCTGAACTTTCTCCGCACTGCGCCGCTTCCCGCCTGAGCCGATGGGCCGGGTGGTGGCGGGGCCAGCCACAGTACGCTCCGCGAGCTGGCTGTTGGGTGACACACGCCTCGTCCTCCCAGATAAGCCTCGGAGCCCTCTCCCTCCGCCCTGTTTTCGAAGCTTCCAGTCCCCAAACCTGCTGCTCATCCGTGCGTGCCACATGTCAGGTTTTCTCCCCAGAGGCGCTTGGCAGCAGGCCAGTGCCTCAGGATCATGATGAAAACCACCCAGGCTTTTCATGGCTCACTGAAGGCGTCCGGGACGGAGAAGTTAGAGCTGTCTCTGTGTGTGTCACCTGTGGAGGCCTCTCATTAGAGCTGGGTTGACAACTCACAGGTTTGGGAGCTGAGGAGGCCGGAATAGGGGGAGAGGGAGGAGCCCCATCTTTTTCTTCTGCTTTCAAGACTGAACTGTGAACAAGGAGGAGCTTGAAGAGACCCTGGATTTGCCCACAGCCACGCGCCGACCTTGGCCCTGACCCCTCAGTGCAGAGCAATCCTCATCTCCTGGGGGACCCTGCCTGGTTCCCCCAATTGCCCCAACACTCACACTGCCCAGGATGGACCGGCCACGGGCCTGAGGCCCCTCATCCTGTCACTGGATCCCACCACAGTGACAGGTGCTATAAGTCGCAGGCCTGCTGGCCACCTGGCTGGCCTCAGCCTTGCTCACTTGTTAACCACTAGCTGGGTGTGATGCACAGGCAGCCAGGCTCTCAGCCTGCAGGTCCTCGTGAATAAGATGAGACGACACCACTCATGCGCGGTAGACATCGACCGCCCATGCGTCCCAGGCCCCGGGAGAGCAGGTGCTCCACGGGCGTGGCTACAAGCTCATGCCTTCGTAGAGGGAGACAGGTGAGCAGGCCACGTGCGCAGTGCGTGAGGCTCAGTGCGTCCTGGCGGCAGGCGGCCCCCCCTTCACGGCTCCTGCTGGCCAGCTCGCCTCCCGGAGCTGCTCTCATCGTCCAGACCCAGAGCCCAGCTCCAGAGGCCTCCGTGGGGGCTCGGCCAGCGCCCGGTGAGGGCGGTCAAGCGTGCGAAGGAAGTTGGTGGTCAGAGGGCGGTATGGAGGCCGGGGCCTGAGTGGCCCGGCTCAGCCCCTGGACCCGGCCCTGAAGTGCCAGCTCTCACGTGGCGTCCGGATGCAGGTGTCACAGGGCTCTTGTGGGCGTTGGGGAGCAGCTGGCACACAGCTGGGCCTGGCCATGCAGGCCGGTCATGCCCACTGACTGGGGACAAGAAAAGCGAGGGGTCTGGGCTCCACAAGCGTCACCCGGCCCCAGGATCCTCACGTCCTGACTCCCTGGCTCGACGTGACCCTTCCCTCTGCCCTGTCATCGCTGTCTCCTTCCCCAGAGACTTTCACCTCGTCCTCGATGACGCCGGGGCGTCCTGTGCACTGTGGGACGTGGGGCAGCACCCCAGCCTCCGCCTGCTGCATGTCTGTAGCACCCTCCCCTGGATGTGACGACCAAAGTGTCTCCAGACCCTGCTCCCCGTGCCCTGGGGGCACAGGCATGCGGCTGGGAGCCCCCATCCATCTAGCCGTGATCGCCGTGGTGTTGGCAGGCATTGTGCAGGTGTCTGGGCACGCTCTGAGCTGGCAGAGCCGGGCGCGGTGTCCCCACCTGCTAACGACGGTGAGAGCAACCATGTCGTGGGCTCTTTACATGCGTCGATTCACGTAACCCTCACGGCAGAAGCTGAAGGCTCACAGCAGCGACTCTGGCATCTGTCAGTTTTAACCATCGAGCCCACAGGCCTCATCCCCGAGATTCCAATGTGTCCGGTCTGGGAAGCCCAGGAGACCCCACTGCAGGGCTCAGAAGCCCTCTCTGAGCCCCACACGGGTTGGGGTGCGGGGGAGGCAAGGGCTTATCCTAACGCCCCGCTCACTCCTTCCCTAACGCCCCGCCCACGCCTCCGCCCCCCTAATGCCC
>NW_024351731.1:6380422-6425483 GCF_902729225.1 Pteropus medius
TAACGCCCCGCTCCGCCCCCCACACACTGTTCTTTTCACTCCGCAGATGCTCAGAACCTCACACCCTTCACATGGACGCGTCTGAGACGCGTTCCCACGCGGTCCCGCGTTCGCCGTGCTGCTCGTGAAGGGGGAGACGCGACCCCCGCCAATCGCGGCTTCTCCGAAACTGGGGCATCGCCGTTGAAACCAGCCCGTTATCGATCGCAGACTCGACAGGCCCGTGTCCACGGCCTGTCACACGGCACTGACGTCTCCGCGTTGTTTTTCAGCCGGTAATTCCTTAAAGACGGAGACAATAGTCATTTAATATCGTTTGCTCAAATGAACAGTTCCCCGAGCAAATAATAATCATAAAAAAAGTCCCCGAGAAGCCAATTAGATGCTGCGGCTCGTACCGGGCAGGGGCCTTTTTCATCGCCGCCGTTTTTACGAGTGCAGCTGCGTCACCCAGATGACGCCTCAGCGCCTTTGCCGCGGAATCCGACGCAAGCGCAGGCGGCTGCACCCGGGGCCGGCCGGCTTGGGGACCCGATGGGACGCTTCAGACACGCGGCGGTGGCGGAGGGGTTTTTCTAAAGGAAAGGCGGCAGGGGGTGGGGTGGGGGCTGGGGGAAGCCAGCCGGGTTGAAATGGGACCGAGCCTGAATTCCCCAGAGGGACGCCGCGTTCGTCCGGCAGCGACTCGCTATCGGGCGGGGACTGCCTCCCTCGGGCCCACGGGCCGAGCTTCCCGACTCGGGGCACGCGCGCCCTTTGGGGGCCTCGATACCTCTAGTCTCCGTCTTTCCAGAAAGCGCCCATATGCACAGGGTTCGCGGGCAGATCCAGGGCCCAGGGAGCCCAGGCACGGTCACGCGCATTGTGACGCGGGGCCCCCACCCCCCCGCCGGTTCTGCCCCCGGCTGCCCCGCCTGCCGCTCCTGCTCCTTTGTTGGCTTCTCTGAGACCAGAGTCACCTGCAGTCTAAGAGCCCTTGGAATACAGGTCCAAGCACTGAAAGAACGCGATCTCCTTCCCCCCCGCCCCGTCAGGTCACCGACGGTGACACAATGGCTCACGCCTTGCCTTTTTCCTTTAATCTCATCCAAATGTGGGGAAATATATATACGATTTTGTTGTTTTTATTTTTTAACGACCTCCCATGCTCCTCCCCCCGAATCACCTGCCACGGGCGTTGCTCCCGTCCAACCCCTCCGTGTCACGTCCGTTTCACGGCTGCGTGGCAGCTCCGAGTGCCAGTCCCCACACACCTTCCCGCCCGCCGTGCTCCCTGAGGGAGGGGTGGGGCCTTGCCCAGCGCAGACGGCCGCCAACGCGCGTGCACAGGCACACGCACACACGTGCACGCATGTACGCACGTATGCTCACGTGTACACACACCATGCGTTCTGGGAGGACCGCTTTGGGGCACTGAGCCCCTGTCTCAGCCTCACCTGCCCTCCAGCCATATGGCGAGTTTTCCTGTGCCCATCAGAGAGCTCTGAGCTGGCAGGACGCGAGGTAAAGGACAGAACTGAACGGGGGCCGGCGGGTGAGCCGCCGGCTGGGCCTGGCAGGGAGCCGGGGCGGGGCGTTTGCCCCCTGTGCACTGCAGTCTCTGCGTGAGCCCGCGGGGGCTCTGTACCGGAGCACCGCAGACAGGGCCAGACAACAGAAAGGTATTTCTCGCAGTCTGGAGGCCGGAAGTTCAAGATCAAAACTTCAGCAGGCGGTTCCGTCTGAGTCCTCTCATTTGGCATGGCACGGCCGTCTCCTCCCGTGTCCCCAGGGCCGTCCCTCTGGGCATGTCTGTGTCCTGATCGCTTCTTCCTGAGAGGATGCCAGGCAGACTGCGTAAGGACTCCGCCTGCCCTCCACCTAACCTTCATCACCTCTGTCAAGGCCCCGTGTCCAACCACCGTCACCTCTAACGTGCTGGGGTTAGGGCTTCAGGACATGAAGTTGGGGGGATGTAGCTCAGTCTCCAAAAGTCTCTGTGCTTGGATGGACCCTGTGGCCATGAAGGCGGCCCGGTGAGTGGCCGGGCACCTTCCCAGTGGGACACAGCAGCCAAAGCGCAGGACGAGACAAACAAGTACCCCGTACCTCCTTTGCCACAAAGATCCTGAGAGGCATTGAGTCCACGCGGGGACCCCTGGCTCAGAAGCCGGGCCGTGACGGGGTGCTGGGAGCACGGCTTGTCTCTTCTCTATTTTCCTTGCTTTCCTGATGGTGCAAACCAGCCACCCCTTGGAGGGGGGCCCGGGATTCGCCCGCCTTCTCCAGCCTGCCGCCTGGGAAACATGGGGGCCCCCTCTGCAGCTGTCAGACACACCACAGCCACCTTCACAGCAGACAGCCCGGTGCTCATGATCCCGTTACTGCCGTCACTGCTTCTGGGGTGTCACCCGAGCAAAACTTAACAGCCCACAGCCCTCCAGGCTCTGCCGGCATGCGCGCTCTCACTCCTAGGGGACACCCAAAGGTATCTGTCCTCCACCCCACCGCCCACAGGGGGGGCAGGTGCTCTCCAGGCCTGAGGCCTGGCCCTGTGAAGACGGTCCAGCCATCTCGGGGTGGGGGGCCAGCAAGGCGCAGTGTGAGCACTCCTGGGTGTCAGGGTGCGCCGTCCCAGGGGTCCAGAGCTTGTGCCCCCAGGGGACTTCTGTGCTTGCTCGTGTCCCATCTCTGCCCACATGTAGACAAGTGCACACACACACACACACGATCGTGCACGCATGGGCACACGCCTGCACACGTGCACATACACACATGATCGTACGCGCATGGACACACACCTGCACATGTGCGCGCACACACACGATCATGCACACACGGGCACATGCGTGCATGCACACACACGATCATGCACGCACGGGCACACACCTGCACCTGTGCAAACACACATACTCTCTTCCTCAGACACGCCACCTCCCCCTGAGGCTCACATCTTCACGTCGCCCAGGGTGCTCCTGATAGTCAGACCCAGGCTCACACTCGGGAGGGCCCTGGCCCCCCAGGACCTGCTTCCCGCTGCCGACAGGACCTCTCCAGGAGTCCCCGCTGCTGGGCATGGTCCCGGGATACCCGCCAGCGCCGCACTCCTGGACCGCAGCTGCGCCTGCGCCGTACGCGGCCCCCCGCGGGCGCGCACGGTGCCCGGTCCATCCACGGCGGGGGCGTGGCTTTGACCCCGCACGCCTGCACCGAGGCTGGCATCTCCACCTCTCGGGCCATTTATCTCCCTAGAAACAGGGCAGCAATATGCTTTCACGGGAAGAGCAGGTGCGCGCTCGCCACGAGGTGCTGTGCACAGATCAGGGCTCGTAACTGACGCTGTCACCCCCCATACACGTCCCTGCTCCACCAGGCCCCGCCCACCCTGCCTCCAGCAACCTTGGAAGAGCCATCTCAACAGATGGCAAGGGGGGGCCCGAGCAGCCGGCGAGAGCCGGGCCTGGCCTGAAGCCATCTGTCCTGCTTTAAGCGCCTCCCCACTGGCCACACGTTCCGACGTGCAGCCACATCAGCATTTTACAAAATGCCAGCTCCAAGCAGGGGACCCTTGTGAGCTGTCATTGTTGCCAACCATCGGATTTTGACATATTCTGGCTAGTGCAGCTTCATTTGCATGCAGACGTCCGAGGCCAAATGGACCACCCATGGTGGCGATGTTAGCACCACGTAGGTCAAAGTGGCGGCGGATTGCAATCTGAGGGCCCTCGGCAGAAGGAAGTGGGTGGGGCGAGGTGGTTAGCTCCGCCCAGCGCACATCCGGTGTTGACCATTGGTGGGGGAGACAGAATGGCAGAATCCAGGAAACATTCAACTACGTGTCAGGTGTTACCGACCCGGCTGGGTGTCATGTTGAATTCCGAGCAGAAACTCTCCGTGATGTTTCTTGAACCGATGGCTGTGCCTGCGAAGCCTTCTGTAGGCCCGGCCTCCACACACGACCTGGCTCTGGCTCTCTGGAGAGTTCTCTGGGAATGCAAAGCCTGGCAGCACCAGGCGGAAGCAAAGCCAGGCATAGGGTTGGCCTGCCAAGGACCCCAAGCCGGCCTCGCTTGGGGAGGAAAGGCTTGGACGCGCGGGGGCCTGGCTCGGGCGTCCTGGCGAGTGAGAAGACCCCACTGCTGGGCAGGACGCAGCTTGGAGACCAGGCAGGGGCAGCGTGGAAGGCGGTGTGCAGGGGCTTGCTGAGCTGGAATGGCCCATGTGCCGAGGGGGCAGGCAGGTGACAGACAGGTGCCCCGACCAGCCCGCTGGGGTGCGGCGCTGCCAGGATCCCAGCAGAGCACGGTGAAGAAACGGAGGCCGAACTCCTCTCGTTGGGACGGCACGGCTGGGAGTGGGGCTCAGGGACACAGAGTGAGTGGCAGGGGATGGGCCTTCTGACCTCCAGGATGCAGCTGGGTCGGGGAGGGGCTCCTGAGACCGCCGCTGGCCCTGACTAGGGAACAGGAAGCTGAGGGCAGGGGGCGGTTGACCCAGATCTGGGCTGAGAGACCAAGGATGGGCTGTGGGCAGACCAGGGAGCCACGTCTCCCCCAAAACCCAGTAAAGACTCTCCTTCCCAGGGAACCAGGCTCCCCTGGGGGTCCCAGGCCAGGACCTGCTCTGAGGTGGGTTTGGAAAGCTTGCTGGTCCAGCCCCCCGACCGAGTCCAAGCCTTCTGTCCCTTCTGCTGTGCTCCTGCTGGACGGTCGCCAGCATGCCTCATCCTCGGCCACAGCGAACGATGCCCCGTGCAACTGTGACATCCTTGGGGTGACACGGGACGGAACCGCCAGTTGCAGCCGACGTGCGGTTTCACCGAGAACGCCCATATTGGCCTACGGGCTCCGCCTGCGGTTGTCCCCCTGTACCGCACCAGGCTCTGCGCACCCCGCTCCCCCACCAGCATCTGTTGTCAACTGACTTTGTCATTCCGATGGCTGCCAGGTGGCATCCCAGCAGAGCGATGTGCTTTTTCGGGTGGGTGATGTGAGCTGCTGGTTTTCTGCTGGTTTTCTTGTGTTTTGCATCTCGCGCCTCAGGATCTTGAGCACGTGGGCTGCAGGCGTGTGTCTCCCCCACCCCAGCCCCCCCAGCCTGCTCCTGGGCCTCGGCCGCCCTCCGCTGGGAGAAGCTCATCTGGACGCGACGGTCCAAGCCGCCCCTCCCTCACTGCTTCTGCTCGCAGGGTCTTGACGAAAAAGCCCTTCCCGCCACCCCAATGTCACGGCGACTTTCTCCTGCATTTTTAAATTTAACTTCATCATTTTACTTCCTCGTTCGTGTAGTGAGTCCATCGGGTTAGTGTAGCCGTCGTGCTGGGAAATGGGAAACGTACTGTCACGATTTCTCGCATTACTAGATAACGACCCTCCCTACTAGATAAGGACTCGCGATCACGCATCAGCCTCTCACACACTCGGGGGTCTCCCTCGCAGGCGCGCCCTCCGCCCACTGCCGTCTGCCCCCGGCAGACCCCGCTCCGCCCCGCGGCTCCGCACCCCGAAGTCTAGGCAGCGAGCCCCCCTCCGCACCCAAAACTTCGCTCCCCTCTTTCAGAATGTTCTAAGCTACGCATAGGGTTTTCTTCTGGACGTAATTCAGAATCAGTTTTTCACGTTCCGAAACTCGCTATTGAGAGTTTGATCTGATAACGTATCGAACTGGTAAATTCGTTTAGGAAAAGCCGGCAGCGTCGCAGTGCTGGCTCATCCCGCTCAGGAGCGCGGCTGCATCAGCCCGCAGTTGCCATAGTGACTGTGCATCACAAGCAGCCTCAAAGCCGACGTGGGTCACCTGGGCTCTGCCGGGCTCGTCCTGCCTGGGCAGCTTCTATCTGCGGCTGGTAGGAGAGGATGGAGAATCGTGGGCACACGGCCCTGGCTCTGATGGCCTCAGCTCGGCGCGCACACCCCTGCTCGGCCCGCCTCCCACTGCCGAGGCGCCGGCGACCATGGTGGGGGGAGGTGCCAGGGCCAGCCGCAGAGGACAGAATGCCTAATACTGTTCCAGGCACCCCAGGCTTGAAAGCCCGGCCCGTCTCGCCCGAAGGTCAGTCTCCTTCCTTATCCAAGGTCCGTTTTCACGTTATTTGTAAGAGTTGCATGCGCTTCTCCGAGAGTCTGCGGCACACTCGTCAGGGGGACTCCTGCCTTCTGGACCTGCTGCAGCTCCCGCCGCCACCTCCCCCTGCTGGCGGCAGGCGCCTGGCGAGAGGAAGCCCCCCACCCGCCAGCTCCCGTCCCTCCTTCGCCCACACAGGGGAGATGAAGCCAGGGCCTCTGCCACACTCCATCGGCTCCGGGGCTGTTTTTAGAAACACGATATGAACAGATTAGAGTGGGGTTTGGATCTGCGGGAAGCTGGGTCCTGGAGCCAGGCCACACCATCCCAGGGTCCACGCTGCCACTCTGCCACTGACCTGCTGCACGGCCAGCAGGTCTCGAATGACCTCTGTGCCTCCAGCTTTCCAAATCCATGGCATTCTGTGAATCTACGGCACAGCTGAAGACGAACCCAGGCTGAGACCTGAAAAAGTGGGCGGGGGAGGCTGGCGTGTGGCTATAAATTCGGGGGCGGGAGCGGGGGGGCGGCGGGATTGCTCAGTGCATTGGAGCGCTGGAGACAGCGATGCGGCGGGGAAGAGCGCGGGGTCCTGCGTGGCCAGAAACGTCACTGTCGGGACCTGTGGCTGGAAGACGCGGGAAGACAGACCCGCTCCATCCCAGGAGGCCGTTCGCTCCGGGTTCGAGCTTTGCGGGAACGACGTGGGCGGGCCTAGGGCCACGGCGGGGCTGGGGGCCTGGCGGGGACGCGGGCTCGGTGACGTGGCGCGTCCCCCTGCGATGACACGCGCCTTCTGCGTGTTTCCTCTTTCATCTCAGCCCCAGGAGGCATCCTGGCCGCCTTACCTGGAGCGCCTCCCGGGTCTGTGCCCGAGCGTCCGACGCCGGAGTCAGCGTGACGCGTCCTGCGCTCCCAACACCGGTTGGCCTGGAAGTGGCTCCTGGTTCTTGTGCTGCAGACGGACGCCTGGGGCGTCAGCTTGAAGTGGGGGGTGGAGGTGGCGGAGGCGAAATGCTCTCCGCAGTTTAATGCTGCGTGCTGGGACCCCGGCTTGTCCTCCGGGGACTCGAGACAGATGAGGAGCCGCAGGCCGCACACCTGGCCGGCACACCTGGCGGACACTGGGCGTGCTTTCCAGGATCAGAGGGGTCAGCGGAGGCGGAGCGGGGGCCGAGGCGCTCTCCCTGAGAGGCCCCCACGCGGGTCCCCGTGTCCTGGACACCGTCTTGGTCCCACTGGTCCAACCTGCAAAGCCCTTCCCACGCTTCACCACAAGGCCGGCTCCCCCCTACGCGCACACACGCACACACATGCACACACGCGCACACACGCACACACACACAGCCATGCTGGGGTCTTCCCCGCCACAGCCGGTCCTGTTTCCACGGGAACCGCATCTCTCCGGGAGGAATCAGGACACCTTCTTCTTGTCTGCGCATCACCGCACAGAGAAGCTGTCCGTCAAGTGTCGTCGCCATGGACATGCACGCACACTCTGCAGAACCGCACAGAGCACCTCCTCCACGCCGGGCCCCCAGCCCAGGACGCGCGGGGCCGGGCAGAGCCCAGGGACAGTCGTACAAAATGGACAGTCCTAGAAAGCGGCGTGCCACGCAGGTCCCGGGGGAGAGTGTGTCCCCGCCCCCCGCCCCCCGCCGGGCTGTGAGAGCCGCGCAGCAAAGCGACGCCCCTGTGCTTTACTCATGATCCTCTGTGCCTTTCGGTCATCGCGATGAATAGTTGAGATGGGGCCTGCTCGTCTCCATTAAGTGTCAAACGAACTGGGACCTAGAGCGGCTGGGTGACTTTTGCAGAGCCCTGCGGGTTAGAACTGGAAGTCAAACTCAGGCCTGTCTGACTTTCAAACTAGCACCTGTTGGCCATAGACGATTCTAGAAGGACAGAGCTATCACGTGGTATAAAAGGCACTGCCTGGGGTATCTTGCGCGTGTTCACCCACCTTCGAAGGGAAAGCCGCGGCGTGAGAACTTGCGTCTCCTCGAAACCACCTCTACTTCCAGAGCAGTTTACGCCGGAGATTGGAGAGACCAGGGTGCTCGCATGCAAGGGGCCTCCTTACCTTCTCGGGAGAAGTCAGTCCAGTGAAACGGAACTCACGTGGCCCATGCTGGCTGTGACAGAGCTCGCTTAGCATTTATCCGAGACTCTCGAACACGTGTGTGGTCCGTCCCCAGGGCAAAACGCTGCAAAACACTTCCTCGTTTTCTTCGGACTCGTACATGCAGCCTGGATAAATACGACCCCAAACGATTTTTACTGAAATTATCCAAGTAATCGCTTTTGTAAGAATATAAACTGTAATCTATACAAACTCTCCGTGAAGCGTCCCACCGGGAGTTCTGAATTCAAAAGGAAATGATCGTAAATGGAAGCACAGTAACCGAGGAAGGGAAATAAAAAGCTAAAGAAAAGGTAAACATGTGGGTGATGCAAATGCGCGAAATAAAATACACGGGAATGCTGATATCCCATTAACCCTTACGCTGGATCGGTGACAACTATAAATCTTGGAGAAAGTATAAAAACAACTTTTATTTACATAAATAAAGTGGATACCCCCCAAAATAGTTGCATTTCTAAACTCAGAAAAAGAAATACTCTGAAAACAAATAATTCCATTTACAATAGCATCGAAAAGAATAAAATATTTAGGAATTACTTAATCAAGGAGATGAAAGACAGAGTAAAAACTACAAAACATTGCTGAAACAAATTAAAGAAAATGTAAATAGATCGAAACACATCCACGTTCATGGATTGGCAGACTTAATAATGTTAAGATGTCGACGTTACCCAAAGTGACCTGCAGATTTGGCACAGCCCCTAGCAAAACCCTAATGATTCTTTTTGCCGAAATAGAAAAACGCATCCTATAATTCATATGCAATCTCGAGAAACCCCTAATAGTCCAAGGGATCTTGAAAAATAAGAACGAAACTGAAGGACTCACATTTCCTGGTTTCAGAACCACTACAAAGCTGCAGTAATCAAAACAGGGCGGTTGGCACAGGGACAGACACGAAGACCGAAGGGCTAGATCGATGACAATGACAAATTCTGGAGAAGATATAAAAACAATGGTTGGAAGGCAGTGGAGAGGGACCCCAAGCGGGCTTTTGGATGAGATGCAACCCCTGAGATAAGGGACTAAATTTGGGCCAGCGCTACACCCATCTGGCTTTGCTCCTGAGGGCGCCCCCAGCCCACAGGGCACGAGCAGTCTTTCCGGGCTGGGGGTCAGACGTCCAACTGTGGGACTGTCAAGGAGGCTGGACATTGGAGAAAACCCCAGATGGGTGGAGGTCACAGGGAAGATACCCCAGATCGCATCCGAACTCCCATCACACCCCCGGCCCTCTCCGAGGCTGCGTGCGCACAGGACAAGTCTCGAAGGAGCCTCACCGAAAAGGCAGCTGGTGGGCTGAGCAGAGAACTCGGCCGTGCCCAGTGCTGGAGAAGCACGGCGAGGAATTCGACCGCACCGAGTCAGAGGGCTGGATGAGCACCGCGGGTGTGCGATGGCAACCTCAGAGGGGACGACGATTAGGGACCTTCAGACTGAGACCAACGGGAAATCGAATAGGCTTTCATCACGTAACCTACAGGACTGCAGGACCAAGATGATAGATCGGTAATTTAATTACCTTCCGGAACGAATTTAACACTCTTAAGAAAGACGACAGAACCCAGAGACTCTATGACTCATCATCCAAAATGTCGCTTGTAAAAACAAAAGTCCCCCTGGGGGCCGGGGCTGTAATGCACAGCGTGGGGATTATGCTGAACAACACCACACAATACCCTCAAAGGGGCTAAGAGACTACATGTTAACTGTTGCCACCACAGACAATAAATGGTAATTATGTAACATGATGGAGGTGTTAGCTAAGGCCCCAGTGGTTACTATAATGCAATACATCAATGTATCAGATCGACACGCGGGTACGCCTTAAATTTACACAATGTTATATGTCGACGATATTTCAATTAAAGAAACAAAAACGAAAGTTATAAGACATGGGATGAAGCCAGAATCTTTCATAGAAAGTCAAAAGGAAAAAAATAGTTCATAGAAATAAATACAGACATGCTCTATGTGTTGAAATTCTCAGAAAGGGGCTCTCAAACACCTGTGGTAACTATGCTAAAATATCCGTAGGTTAAAATGTATATAACGAGTGGAGAGGTAGGGGATTTTAAAAAGAGTTATCAAAACTGGAAATGCAAATGGCAAAATTCATTCAACCCTACACTAGGAAAGATCATTAAACTTGAAGACAGGGTATGAGAGTTCGAATAAACGAAGCATGGAGAAAAAAAGTTGAAAAAAAAATGAACCTGTGGGACAATATTAAGCGATCCAGCATATGTGCGACCGAGAATGAGGGAGAAAAAATATTGAAATCTTATCACCTGAAGTTTTCTGTGATTAAAACATCAGTCTACCAATCTAAGAAACTCAGTAAAACTGTGCAAAATAAATACAAAACACAATTAGACGCATCATAGGCAAACTGCTAGACATCCTCGCTGAAGAGGAAATCTTAAAGGCATGCAGAGGGAGAGAAGGGACATTACAGACAGAGACAAAGATAAAAATAACAGCTGATTTTTCACCAGAAGCAGTGAGGCCAGACAGCGGAGTGCCATCTTTAAATGTCAACCTAAAATTCTATAAGCAGCAAAACGCTTTCAGAGTTGAGGGTTAAATAAAGATACTTCCACATAAATGAAAACCTGGAGAATTCATCAACATACTCCCACATTGGAACAAAAAGTCCCCCAGCTACAGCGAAGAAGAGACAGCACTGGAAATGCAGGCACGTGGGGCCGTAGATGACTTTTTCCTTAAATTCTTGAAAAGTCAGTTGACAAAATAAGCAAAAGAGATGACAGAATTGGAATATCACCCTTTGCAATTCCAAATGAATGAGTAGATACAGGCATTAAAAATCCGTGTCTTTTCTCAGGACAAAAAGAGATACAATCAGGAATTATGTACCTCCCGCTGCCCGGCAGACACCAAATAGCATCCTCAGAAGGGGACTGAGCCCGCGTGTGACCCGGCCCGGGATCCAGCAGCCAGCACGCAGGACGCGCAGCCGAGAGGCACGCCGAGAATGCTATCAGCAAGACCCAGATTCTGGGGAAGCCTGGAAGTCAAAGGCGCCAGGCCTCCCCGCAGACAATGGCGAGGATCAGAAAAAAAGAGGAGGCACTTATGGGATAAAAGATACTTAAAGGATGTGTCGCGTTTTAAAAATTGGGCAAGGCTGAGCCGCAAAGTCCGGGGATTCATCTTCGGATGATAAAACTTTTTTAAAAAATGTAATTACTGTGAAAATCAGAAATAGTGGTTATTTGTGGGGGGTAGGGAGGGGCGTGGGGAAGATTTGATCGAGCCGACGCTCGGGGCCAGGGCGACCGAGGCGGGGGACCGAGTTCTCCTTCTTACACGGTGACAGTCACCAAGGTATTCGCTTCGGAATCCATCGGAGACCATACGTTTGTTTTATGTGGTTTTCTGTATCTGTGTTTTATTTTATAATAAGAAACTTATTAAAAAGTATTGATACTCTAAAGCAAAAATACTGACGATTTAGTATGGGGTTTAAAGCGTAAGTCGAAGCTGGCCCCTGGAACGGAGAGAGTGATTCCCGGGCAGGTGCATGGGGCAGGTGCATGGGGCAGGTGCGGTTGGGCGTATTTCCTGTTCCGACAGTGAGACTTGTGATTCATAGGTGTCCGCGGGTGTTCAGAAAGCCTTGCCTGGGAGCCAAGAGGAGTTATCACCAGACTAAATGAGGCTCCGACCCAGCCCGACCAAGCTCAGAAGGAGTCAGGCTTGGAGAAAACCGCTTCATGCAGCTCAGTTAGATCCGAGAGCCGAGCTTAAAAACGTTCATAGCAACACAAAAGCATCCAGCACTCAACCAGACAAAACTCGCAGCGTCCGGTCAAAGGTCAGGCAGGCAAAGAAGTGGGAAAACATGCTGATGAGGAAAATCACTCAATGGGGAACGGCGTAGAACAGACACGGATTGTAGCGCAAATGGGCGAGGACATTGAAATGGCTCTTACAACTATATTCACACGTTCGAGCAGATTGAGGAGAGATCGAACTTATCAAGCCACGACGCAGAGGATACGCAGGACCCAAACCGAACCTCCCGAGATGTGGAGAAACACGGAAAACAGCAACAAAAAGGTGGGACAATTACGAGACAAACGGGAGGTGGCGTTGAACCGGATGTTATCGGAAATTCCTTTACATGTAGATGTTCTCAATACCCCAGTTAGAAAATAGAGATGTTCAGATTGGACAGAGGAATCAAGACCCAACTCTACGCAGCCTACAGAAAGCCCAGTCTTAATATAAAAACACAGACAGGATCAAAGCGAAATGATGAGAACGGCACAGCACGCCAGCGCTGGAGCAGCTACGACGGTATCGGGCAAAGGAGATTTCGGAGCCACGATGTTACCAGGGATTTCAAAAAAGTTCATTTCCCATGATAAAGAGGTCAGCCCATCCAGAGGATACGGAAACCCTAAACATCGATGCACTTACTAACCAAGATTCAGAATGCGTGAAGCAAAAACGGATAGAAACGCCAGGAGAACAGACAAACCCACGTACGTAGTGAGATTTAAGCACCTGCCTTTCAGGAACCGATGGACCAGACGGCTCTAACAGCACCGGCAACCACTTTGACCGGACTGGCATTTAGAAAGCACGTCTCCTTCAAGTGCTCGTGAACCGTTTACCAAGGCGGGTCATATTCTGGGCAGTTAAAACATGATGTCAAGACATTCAAAAGGATTTGGGTCGTATAAAGTACATTCTGTGACCACAATGGACTCAAGTTAGAAATCAGTAGTAAAGAGACTTCTGGAAAGTCCCCCAAAGAGTTGGAAACTAAATAACACGCTGGAAAATGACCACGCGTCAACAAAGGAACCCAACGGGAGGCGAGAAAGTATTTCGAGCTGAGTGGAGATCGAAACCGAGTATATCAGGATGGATCGAAGAAGAGCCAGAGACACAGAAGTTAAGCAGAGGCGAGGGAACAATCGGATGAGGGAAGGAACCGGTGACACAGAGAGCAGGGAGGCGGGAGAGAAACCGATGAAGCCAAAGTCGTTCGTTCGTTTTTTCTTTAGATCATTAAAATTGGTAAACGTCTAACCAGGCCGATTAGGAAAAAAGAGAGAAGACGTACGTTATTAATCTCAAAATGAGAAAGGACACCGTTACCGATTAAACAGACATTGAAAGAACAATGAGGAAATATTTTGAACTTTATTTCAATACATTTGACAACTTAGATGAAATTCACGGGTTCTCTAAATACACAAGCAACCAAAGTTCTCTGAAGAGGAAATGACTAACTGGCACGTAACCCTTTCTCTGTTCGAAGGTGAATTTGTGGCTGAAAACTTTTCCACAAGGAAAAGTCGTGATTTTGGACAAAGCGCCACCACGCCGCGGTGGGGAATGATAGTTCTTTCAGTAACGGTGTCGGGTCCATTGTGTATCCACATGGGGAAAAAAAAGAGTCGACCTTCACCTCGTGTCATTTAAAAGTTGTTTAAAAACCACATCGAAACACTAGTTCCAGTAAATTTTAGACCAAAAAGTGAAAAGTAAAACAATAAAGCTTCTAAAGGCAACTTTGCTTACCTCCGTGACCTTGAGGTATGAACCATGAAGGAAAAGACTGACACGTTGCCTTTTATTAGAATTGAGGATTTATATCCATGAAAAGACTCACATCCAGAACGTACTTAAAAGAGAACTCCTATAAATCGACAGGAAAAACACAAATCACCCTTTTTTCATGGCAAATACCTTGAACGAGAGTTTCGTGAGGATAATATCGAATCGGACAGTAGAGAAATGCGCTCATTAGTCATAAAAAAAATGTCCATTAAAATCCCAAAACAGTCCCATTACACAAAATGGCTACATTTTTAAGTCAGAAGTCGTGAATGCTGGCAAAGACGTGAAGCAGTTGAGACCGCCCCGCCAGTGGGGTGTCCGCTGGTCCGGCCCCTCTGAGGCACTGTTTGCCGGGGTCTCGGGAGCTGACCACGGCCCCCGAGGTCCACTCACTGCCCTCCTCGCCAGCTCCCAGCACAAACGACCGCAGTCAGCTGAAGACGCGCGCGCGAAGGCGTGCAGCAGTTCGGATCCCCGTACCTGATGCCGAGAAAGGGTGATACTGCCCGTCACCAACGGGTGAATGAATCTTCCCAAGTGAGTCATAGGGCGGTAACAGGGCGCTCGCTGCCCCTCGCAGTGCCGTGGGCGCCGCGCGCGCGTCGTGCCGGGAGGGAGAAGCCGGACGCCCAAGAGCGCGGAGCATGCGCTGCGCCTTCTGCGAGGTCTCCATGCAGCGCACGTGGGGTCGGAAGCGACAACGGCGTTTGCCCTTGAAGACGGTGATGGGGAGGGGCGGGGGCGGGGCTTCCGGAGGCCCGCGAGGTTCCGTGTGTCCGCCTGGCCGACTTTACGCCGTGGTCTCGGCCACCTGTCCCCTCGTGATTCACGCATTCCTGTTTCCTCGCCTGCGAAATGAGGCTGACGAGCTGGGACGTAGCAGGCCGAGCTGCCGCATGCATGTGTGTCTGTGGCTGGTCCCCTCGGGAGTACCGGTCTGCGATGCTGGGCCCGGGGAGGGAACGTCCTCGCAGGCTGCGGGAAGAGTCTGAGAAATAGTGGCCTTGTGAGGATGGCGACCACCTGGGGCATCTCACGTCAGGTCAGTGGGGGCTTGCTGGCTCCCTCCTGTCTGCCCGCCTCCAGTCACCTAAACCACATCCCCCAGCAAGAGGGTCAAAGACCCACGCGTGAAGCCCAGCCCCGGTCAACCCCGTCCCCACTTCCCAGGGACAAAGCCGCCGCCCAGAGGGGTCAGGCACCCTTCAGGCGTCCTCGTGGGTTTGGAACGGCATGGGTCAGGCCTCTCCTCCTCCCCTCTGGACTTACGCTCCCAGCCCACCCAGAGCTTGTCACCTGTGGGGTCCTGCCTCCCTGGTTAGATACAAATGCCTCGTGTCCTATGGCCGAGCGCGGTGCCCACCACCACGAGGCCCTCGCATGCGCTGGGGGTCGGGGGAGGGGGGAGACGCGCTCACGGTCGCAAGGACAAACCGGACCACGCAAGCCCAGGGGATCCGATGGGCACTCGCCTCCCCCACACACGTCTTCAGCAGCAGCCCGGGAGCCAGCGGGCTCGGACGTCCCGCACGCTAATTACGGCTCCAAGGGCCGCGTGCAGACCCGCGCGCTTTTCCTCACCACGTTTCCCGACCCTTACGAGGGACCAATTACAAGCTCTTGCCTGTCGTCGCTTCTCTGACAGTTTTGCCAATTTGCAGTCTGATGTGCGGAGCTAATTAAAACCGAAGGCCACCGCGGGTCCACTGTCCGGGGGGCTGGGGCGCAGGAACGCGGGGGGACGAGGCTGCGGCGGGGCGCGGTGTCCGGAGATAAATCAGCCCTCGGGAGGAATCAGTAAACATTCCCGGGGCCGCTCTGCCACGCAGGGCGCTAGACGGAGAACGAGATCGATGTGTTCCAGCCGATGGCGCCGGGGTACAACCCGCAGGACGCGCGGCCCGGAGCGCGTAGGCGTGGTGGCCACCACCCCCGCCCCCACCTTGATTTCCCCCTGGGGAAACTGAGGCCCCCGGAGGTGAGGGACTCAAAGTCCTGTCTCACTAACTCCCCCGGCAGCTCTGCAAGGTGGTTGTCACCACCCTCATTTCACAGGTGGGGGCCCAGAGCTCAAGGTCGGGGCTGCAAAGGCCCCGCAGCCACAGGGCGCAGACTCTGTGCCCAAACCGAAGCTCTCTCCACGATGCGCAAGCGCCGAGTGAAGTCACCTAGATGGCGAAGGGGACACCACTGTCACGGGGGCCCCAGCCGTGGCTCTCTCCGTATGAGGCTTTGCTGCGACGATTCATTTAGTTCACTGGAGGGGAAACTGAGCTCGGAGAAGGAACACGAGAGGCGCGGCCGGCGTGCCGGCCTGGGCTTTGTCCCCACACGTATGTGTGGCTGGGACCGCGAGAACTGTCTGCACCCGGGCGGGTTGGTCCTCCTCCCGTCGGGCTGGGAACTCCAGGACGCCGGTGTCCCGAGTCGCACTGAGCTCGCACAGCTTCTCCTCGGCGTCGCTTTGACATGGGACAGAAAGGACGGTGGCAGGGGAGCAAAGACAGAAAGTAACAAGGCTCACGCACGCGCATGCACACGCACACACGCTCACCCTTCCCCCCGGGGGTCGAGTAACGCCTCCACCTGAGTGAACTGTGAGGACCCGTCCAGTAACTCCCGAATGCGCCGTGTGGTCCCCGGGGGCTCATGAGATTGTACAAGGTACAGGTAATTACCTGGAAAAGACACGGGACTTTCCCGCGACGCCTAATGCTCTGTCCTCGCTCCAGCCCTCCTGAAGGCGGCGGGGAAAGAGTCGTGGCCCACGGCCAAGACGGGCATAGTGTGTGCGCGTGTGTGCACTGTGAGTGCATGTGTGTGTACCTGTGTGCATGCGTGTGCACTGTGAGTGCATGTGTGTGTACCTGTGTGCACGCGTGTGCACTGTGAGTGCATGTGTGTGTACCTGTGTGCGTGTGTGCTCACGTGTGCGCACTGCGAGTGCATGCATGTGTGTGTACCCGTGTGCGCGTGTGTGCACGTGTGTGCGCGTGTGCCTGTGGGCGACCTCGTTTGGGATTCAGGGTCCCGCCTCATGCCGACGGAGGGGCAGAGAGCTGAGGAGGCCGCTGTGCCCGCAGGGACACAGCTGGTCCCCATGGAAACCGGCCCCATGGGCTGGCTCTTCATTTACCCAGCGGCCGTGGGGGGCGCGTGGGCCGCACTCCAGGGGACAGGTGGCGAGTTTGCGGAGCTCCCACGGACAGGACGAGGACGAGCTGCCCAGCGGTCTGGCCTCCAGGTAAGTCCTAGCTCCAGCGTGAGCCGGCGCCTCTGTCACAGGCCAGGACCGGGGCCGGCTGGGCAAGTTCCCACAGCGCTGTGAGTGTGAGTTTTCTCTCCTGTCAGGAGGTTCCACGACCAGGTCCCCATCACAGAGCTGTGGCCAGGTGAAGCGAGCCAACGCCGGATGAGGTGCTGGCGGCGGTGTCCGGCATGCAGCGTCCGGCGGCGGTGTCCGGCATGCAGCGTCCGGCATGCAGTGTCCGGCGGCGGTGTCCGGCGCGCAGTGAGACACGGTGCTGACGGCTGCTGCTGGTGCTGTTACTGTTGAGCTGACTCGTCATTTTCACACTACAAACCCAGAAAGGGCCCGTCATGCCGCAGGCCGGTCTCCTCGGCGGCACGACTTTCACTGTCCTCCCCCCACTCGTGTCACTAAGCGAATAGGCCCAGAGGCCTAGTATGTGATAGACAGCAGATTTTCAAAAAATAACATCGAACAAATTAAGACAAGAGTTGAGATCAGCATCCCTGTTTGTCAGGTGGATGAAGGCGGCTCGGTGTGCCAGGTGACATGCCACCTGTCCGGCAGGCAGGGTGTTCGGAGAGACTCGGCCCAGTGGTCTGACGGGCCTCCCTCGGCTCTCGGCCAGTCCCACGTGGCCCTGCTCACCCCTCCTGCCGCCCGGCCTTGCCCTCCCCAGCCCCGGGGACACAGGGACGGTGCAGCAGCTTCAGGATTCTGCGGGGACTGGGGTGGGGGCCTCCTCGCTGACCGATAGAAGGGACTGGGCCCCTGCGAGGGCACCCTGGCGGCCGGTGGCTTGAGAGCCCCTCATTAACTAGACCAGCCGCCGAGGTCGTGAGTCCGCTGCCCGTTCAGTGCGTGAACGCCTCCTGCAGCCTTGGCCTGAGCCCTGCCTCGCTCCTGGCTGCTCCGTGGGATTTGAATGGAGTCCTGGGGTGCTGTCCTGTGCCCCCAAGATAAACACCTCCAGGGTAGCACCAGGTAAGGAAGCACGAGACGTCACCCGACCAGGAATCCGGGCGGACTGGGATCCATGGCAACTCCGGAGCTTTCACAGAGGTGACGCAGGCCACGTCCTCCGCTGATCCCTAGAATCCTCGTTTGCACAGTGAGAACTGTCACATTCCCTTCACCGCGATGCCGTAACGACTAAGCGAGAGTGCGTGTGGGGCGCCTTGCGTTGAACTTGACCCACAGCAGGGGCTTAGTGACAGAATGATGGCAGCTAAATGTCCCACGTCTAGGAGACGGTGACGAGTCAAACAGAAGTAGGGTACTGACCGCGAAGACAGGCATCAGGTCAGCTGGGCACTCGGCAATGTGGGCCAGGTGCCGGGCGCTATGGAGGGAACAAGGGCTGGGCCAGCGTGACGGCGGAGGTTGGCTGGGGCTGAGGAAGGGGCCAGGCTGGTGGCCGGCCAGGCCTCAGCCAGGCTTGTCCAGAGACAGGGCCGCCAGCGAGTGCAGTCTGGCCCCCCGCCCAGCACGCAGGCCCCCGGGGATCTGTGTCCTCCCTTCTCCCCTCCCCGCCGGGGCCGGGCTCCTGGCTCCCTCAGGCCTCCAGGCCTTTGCTCCCGCTGTCCCCGCCCTCCTGGAACACCCTCTGTCCCTCCCCACGCCCATCTCCAGCTGTCAACACCGGATTGGCTCCCCAGGCTCCGGTTAGCCGTTGCCCGCTCTGTGAAGCCCCCTCTGATAACCTCTCACCTCAAGCCCCCTAGCGTTCCATGTCTCTCCCCTGCAGGGCAGAGCTCTTGCCTGTCGGGGACATGTCATCATTTCAGCTAGAAACTGCCACCCCCGGTGACAGAGGCTGTCTCCTGCAAACATTTCTTTCCCCACGGGACTCGGGAGCCGTTCGCCGAAGGGGCAAGCGTCAGCAAGGTGGACGTGGTGGGCAGGGGCGCGTCCTGCTCCCGTCGAGCGCCCCCCCCAACTCGGCCTCTCCGATTCGAGGTGCCAGACATCACTGTCGGCTGGCCGTGCAGAGGAGGCGTGCAGGAGCCCGGCTGCCATGTGAAATCTCCTCCCGGCTCCTCCTTTGTGATTTTCGGGCTAAAAATAAAATCACCGGGGACCCCGGTCGCTGCCATTGTTCCCGCTATTGAAACGTGACGAGCGCCTGATCAAAATTATCGTGCGTTGCTGATGTGGAAGCAACCGGCACTTATCTCCCAGCGACTTCAAAAATAGAGCTGCTTCCCTTCGCGCCAGGGCAAAGCAATAATTTAGATAATTGAAACTCTGAAATGAGTTGGAGACAAATCGCTGTGGCTTTGGGCCTTTTTATGATACTTTCTCTTTGTGTAAGAAAGAATAGAATCAGAAGCAGAGTGTTTCGCTCCCACAAAGACCCCACGCCGGACGAGTGAGGCCTGTGCGCTGTGCTCCTCCAAGGTCCCCGGCCGCCAAGTCGGAGGCCGCTGTCCTCCGGCACATCGGGGAGCAGCGCCCATCCGGCTTCCGGGGGCGCAAGTCTCCTTGCTCACTGGGTGCTGCGAGGCAGGCAGGTCCCCAGGGGGGCTGGGAGCCCTAGGGTGGGTGGAAGAGGGTGGTCTCCTGGGTGAACCCTTGAGGTGGTTCCTCACCCCCAGGACTAGTGAGTGACAGGGCTCTGCTGGGGTTGCAGACACCTCAGACACCTGGCGACTGTGTGACCCCGGAAACAGTCAATGTGGGGGGCGCAGGGACTAAGGCGATTCATAAAAGCATCTGGTCCATATGAAGCGATCAATAAATCTACCCATCGTCATTCGCTCTCCACCTGTCCATCTGTCCATCACCATCTGCCCCTCCTCCCTCCTTCGCCGGTACTAACGGGTCAGACGTGGACACACTTGACCACTTTGTACCAAGGATCGTGACCAAGTTGACGAGGACCAGGATTCGTAACCAAGTCATGTGGTCCCGACCCCGTGATTTTTCTCGGTCCTGAACCGAGACGCAGAGGGGCGCGTAGCACGGGGGATTGTGGCCGAGAGGTCCCAAGGCTGGGCGGGGCTGCTTGTCCCCGGTGCCTGTGCAGGCACGCGTCCCCACAGAGGAGGAGGTGCCGTTCTGCTGGCCTGGGTCCCGAGTTGCCATGGCGAGCAGGGCTCCCCGCCGGCCGGCAAGGGCCTGAGGACTGGAGCGTCCCTGTGCCAGCCGTGGGCGGGGCGGGGCAGTGGCTCCACGCAGTGGGTGGCTCCGGCTCCCCGCTGGCACACCTGCCAACCCCACGCGCCCCACGGCGCTTTCCCGGGCCTGCCGTACGACGTGCCACACACGGTGACCTGGGACCACAGAAGTGTGTCCCGGGGCTGCCCTGGAGGCCAAAAGCCTGAAGTGGACACGCTGGGAGTGCCGGCTCCTCCTCGAGGCTCGGACGCGGGGCTCCCTCCGTGCCCCCCCGCCCCGTGCTGTCCCCCCACCCCTGGCCTGCCTTGGCGTGTGGCTGCCTCCGTCCAGTCTCTGTCCGACACATCACATAGTCTCCTTCCGTCTGTGCGTCCCTCTGTCCCTCCTGCAATCGTAAAGACACCGGCCATGGACTGACGGCCTGCGCGAGTGGGTCTCGTCTCAACGAATCTCATCGTCAGAAGTCCTATTTTTCAGTTCCGGGCGGACATGCATTTGGGGGACACTATCCAGCCCCATCCTGAGCATAACTCAGGTCACCGAACGTTAAAGACGTCTCCCTAGGTGCCCGCGCTGCGGTGGCGTCGGTGGGAGAGGGACCCCGGTGGTGGAAGGCCGGGACGGCAGGCTCGGGCAGTGCACAGTCCCACGGCAGAGACAGAGGCGCCATCAGACAGGCCCACGTGGTGCGGCGCGTGCAGCGAGGGCAGAGCGGGCGCCGCGTGAGCCCCTTGGGTGTCGGTGTCATGCCCACGTCTCTGCCTCCAGCACTCAGTTCAGGGCTGGTGCCCGGCGGGACCGTCCCCCACTGGCACGCGGCCCCCGCCTGTCTGCTGCCATCTCCACTCTGTGCAGAAGCCATCTGTGAGCGATCACGGGCCAGGCCGGCGTGGCGGCAGCCCAACTGGAAAGGCGCGTGGTCTGCTCGGCGAGGCTGGCCCAGGCTCCCAGCCGCAGCTCTCGACAGCACCGTGGGGCCCGTCCGTCACGCAAAGTCCCCGGGCGCACGTCACCCCGCTGAGTGGGAAATCACACAAGCCTTCCGGCTTCCTCCGGCTCCGACCCGGTTTTCTGGGAGGCAGCTCCCACTCCCCGACATCTCCGGGGAGCCTCCCACCCCATGCAGAGCACGTGCGCCCGCCCTGCTCTTCCCGGCCTTCCTCACGGCCCCCTCCCACAGTCCCTTCCCGCCGGACCCCAAAGCAGGTGTCGGCCCTGAGGCCGGAGTCCAGAGAGCATCGCAATCACCACACAGAACTCGGGCTCCACGCTTAGTTTCCATGGGAGCCCCTGTGAGCTTCTGACGACATAGACGCGTTCTCGGGTGTGTTCCCAGTTAACGGCGCTAAGGTCGCCATCGGTCCGTCGGTCAGTTAGGAATGAGCGTCCAGGCGTCTGCTGCTGCTCCCGGAGGTGCTTGTTTGTTCCGCAGGTTTGTGCAGGGTCCTCCCAGCACCACGGCCGGCCCCTGTCTGGCCCCCTCCGCGTGGCTCCTGCTTCCAGGTCCCGTTCTCCCCCCGCCCCGTATTAGTGGACCATGACTGCCAAAACAAATGACCGCAAGCCGGGGGCCCTAAAACTGCTGAGGCGTGTTCTCCCGCAGTCCCAAGTCCGGCAGTCGGACACCAAGGTGTCGTGCGCGTGCTCCCGCCGAGGGCTGCAGGGAGGCACTGTCCGGCCCCTTCCAGGCGTCCCTGGGCTTCTGGCCACGTCTTCGCGGGGGCTCTTCTGTCCTCTGTCTCTTACAAGCACGGTCGTCACTGGGTGCAGGATGCCACGGGCCATCCAGAATGACAGCCTCGTGTCCAGCTGCCTAACCTGCTTCTACCTGCAAAGAGCCAGCTTCTGCTCGGCCCACGTTCGGGGCTCCGAGGCCGTCTCCTCCTCGGTCACTGCCGGGTCCGCCCACGTCTGACCCGAGTGGCCCAGCAATGAAGCAGGACAAGGCCCCGATGAGCAGCCCAGGCCAGCGGCGACCAGAAACGGTGGAGGATCGTGCCCGCCGCCCCCAGACGTTCGGAAACAACCAGGCTCAGGAGCCGGGGGCGGACGCCACCCACTGGTCTGCGCTCATCGGCCCTCGAACTTATCCATAAACGGTCAGAGGATGAATCGCCTCCAAGAGGGTCCCCCAGAAGCAGCGACACATGATATTCAAAGGGTTGCGACTTGGCCTTGACCGCTTCCTCCGGGAGAGCTTGGGCGTCACTGCTTTAAACGGCCCCCACACACATACCGCCCTTTCGTCTGCGGGAGCCCCAGGGCCAGACCCCTCTCCCTCGCCCCCTCCCTGTCCCCCTCCGGCAAATGGACCGGTCCAGGGTGACAGCAGGGCCCCCTCCCGCTCCCGGAGAACAAAGTGATTAGGAAGAAGTTAGGTTAAGCTCCGTCCAACAGCAGCTCGAGGCTCGAGGCTACAGTGTTTGCAAGACGGGGCACCGTTCAGCCGGAGCTTTCTCATCCTCCCGTCTGTGACCCCGGGACGCGGCCTAAATCGCCGCCTGGGACGGACGCGCGCGGGGCGCAGCTCGGACGAGACGGTGCAGGCCCTCGCGCTCTGCTGGTTTAGCCTGACCCCGCTGCTCAGCGTTAGCTCCGTGTTTAATGTCCTGGATCTGGGGACACGATGCAGCCGGCTGTTTTAAAACATTTGCCCAGAGGTAAGAGGCTTCAGAATTGCGGTGGCGAAGTGTCTTATTCATTTTACACTGAAATAAAAGAAAAGCTTCCCCCCTTCCCCCCCACCCCCAGATCCGAATCCTCCCCGGGGTCCTCCATCCCGGCAGGCCGCACGGACACGTATGCACGGACACGAGGGGCCTGCTTCGTCCCCAACGCCGGGCGTCCGTGTCAAACGCATCGCCGTCGAAAGGAAACGAAACCATTCGTCCGTCCGTTGGCTCATCCCTTCACTCGTTCAGGAAATCTTCGCTGAATGCCGTGTGGGCGCTGGGGTCCCAGCAACGCCGCCGGCGGACACGAGAGGCTGCGTGTCAACGACACCGGGGGCTGTGGAGAGCAACTCGGCAGCAGCTGCCGCTCTGGCGAGGTGACCTGTGACCCGGCGAGCCTGCTCGGGGTCGGCCGTGGGGAGGGGCGGTCGGGGCTGCAGAGTGGCAGCCACAGCCAGCCGCAGTCTGACGCCCGCGTCGGGCCGATGGCTAACCAGGCCTCCGCCCGGCTTTTCGCGGTGTCAGCAGCGGCTCCGGCACAAACGGATGGGCCTGCGGGAACAGCTCCGGAGGAGAGGGCGCTGCACGGTGGCTCACACGATGTGACGCGGGGACACGATCGCCCGGGGCGCGGGGGCTCGGCTGCACCCGCACGTGCCCCGTCACCACTCAGGAGGTGATTCGGCCGAGGCCGAGGCGTCTGTAGCGTTGACGAGCGCGCCCAGCATCTCCGCCGGGGTGTCGGATGCCGGCAACGCCCTGCGGACGAGTCCTGGAGCCAGACACATGAAGGACACTGCAAGGTCGCACGTCATGCGGGTGGCAGAGCCCACCCCAAGGAGGTCTTCGGCCTCTGGAATCCGCAACTTTTCCTCCGTGACAAGCTTTTCGCTGTTTAAAGGGACTCAAACATCCCCTCTCTCACTCGCTCGCTTGCTGTACGTGCATATGCATGTGCACACACACGCGTGCGCACACACGTGCGCACACACGTGCACACACGCACACACACGTGCACCCACACACGTGCACATGCGCAGACACACACATGCACACACGTGCGCACACGTGCACACACGCACACACGCACACATGCACACACGTGCGCGCACACACGTGCACACACACACACACACACGTGCACACCCGCAGTTTAGACGGGTCCAGGAACCTGGCTTTCACGATCTCGTTTCAGGGCTGGGAGAAGTGTGAGAAGCCGAGTGGGTCATCTGCGCGTGCCGCAGACCACATCCTCCAGACACGGGCGTCTGGAGCAGGCTTCTGGCAGAAGCCGCGTCACCGTCGGTTTGTGGCCGGGCTCCCTGCCGAGAGCCCGCAGTGTGGCTGCTCTGGGTGGCTGATTAGAGTGTGTCGATCTGGGTTAACGACGTGGCAAGCGCCCGGGCGGAGGATGTCACGGGAGCTGACCGAGTTCTGTCCGCCTCTCCGACAGCAAAGTGAGCTGCAGGGTGAGGGGGGCGGGGGGCTCCGGGATTTTGAGCCCCTACTGCACGCCGGGCACCTCGTAAACCCTGCTCTATCCATTCCCTAAACCAGCAACCGGCACCGGACATCGGTGCAGCCGGCGGTCTGCACCGGGCCACTGCGGTCTCTGCACACCCGTTACCACGGTGAGGCCGTCTCGTGTGCAGCAGCTAAGGGGTCTGGAGTTCACCAAGGTGCAGAGACTCCTAGGCACCGAGGTCGCGGTCGGGGCACGTGGAGCCGGGAGGGGGCTGGGGGAAGAGACCGCGCAGACGCGGCCGAGCTCCATGTGGACCCCGCTCTGCCGTCCTGCCTTTATCTTCGATGCTCAGACGGTGTCCACTTCCTGTGTCATCTGACAAAACCTGCCCTTTGCCAAGTGCGTCCTGGATTGAAGTTGATCATTCGTCCACCCGTTCATTCCGCAAGCTCATGCGGACCGGGCACCCCGTGCCCGAGCCTCAGCAGTGCTGTGAGCGGGGTGGACAGGCTCCTGGCCTGGCCACGGTGCTCGCCACTGGACAGCGAGGACCGAGGACCCCGGACCCGTCCGCTTCAGCGGTGGTGGGAAGCGCGGCTCCTAAGCCACGCTCGTCACAAAACCAGAGGACTACAGAGTGTCCGGGCCAGGAGCACACGCAGCACCCGCGGCCATGTTCTTGTTCTTACTTTGGAGAGTCAGGGCTCAGCGTGCAACAGGGTCAGAGGTCAGAGTATGACCAAGGTCAGAAGTCAGCGTGTGACCAGGTCAGGGCTCCCCGCGTGCTGGGGCTTGAGCTTCATCTGGAACCATGATGAAGCCCAGTAGCTGGCCGGGACGAAGGCCCCATTTTTACCAGTCAGCTCTCAGCCTGCGGGCAGGACGAGGGCTCGGTCCGACGGAGCTCAGAGCCCACCCGGTGTCCAGGGTCGAGGGTCTGTGTGCGGCAGGGGTTCTGGGGCTGGTCAGAGCCCAGTACGTGTGTGGGATCAGGGATCAGGCTCAACCCCGGGGCCGGGCTCTGCTCCTACCCGCTGCAGCCCCTGCCCGCCCCTCAGAGAACAGCCCCATGTCCTGCTCTGGCCCCAGGGTGGCCTGGCACTGGGACCTGAGCACTTTTCCTGCAGAAATCCCCTTGGGCACTGGTCCCAGTGATGTTTAAATCCCCATCTCGCCTGGGGGCTTCGTCAGGGGGCAGGTGCTGATTGCCGGGGTGCTCGGGAGAGAGTGAGGGCTGGTGGCGCAGACAACTCCCCCGCAGCCCAATCAAGGCCCCGCACGCCTGGACTTGCATGAACCTCTAAGCCGATTAAGCAGCGAGGTTCAGAGCCAGCGGAGCGGGCTCCCTCCCGCGCCCCGAGGATTAATCGTGCCCACCCTAGCTGGGTCCAAAGCCGGTTTGTTATCTCTCTCCGCAGCCCACGCCTCCTCCCAGCTGCTTCCTGGGTCGTCAGTGGCACCGCACGCAAAATCCGAGTCACCCCGATGCCTCCTCGCTCAGCCCCCCACTCCACCCACCATGCCCGTCCCAGGCTTCAGCGTATCCGGGCCCTGAGCTCCGTCCCCACCGCCCGGCCTGCCACGCCCCCTCCTGCCTAATGCCTTCCTCGACAGCCCCCAAGGGGCCCTGACTCTGGTCCCCTGCTACGCCCATTCCTGCATCAGCTGATGCTCGGGACCCCTAAGGGATGGGAGCAGGAGCTGTTGGCAGTGTCCATACCCCCCTTTGCACACCCAGCCTCTGCGCCGGGCTCCAGGACCCGCCATCTGCAGCCCCTTCCCAGCCGCCCGCCTGGATGCCCACCCGCCAGGACTCCCAGTGCCCCGACCCTCGAGATGCCACCTTCTGCCTCCAGTGGACATCAGGAAGCCCAGCCCTCAGGCCACACACGTTCCTACACGAATGAGGAAGCAGCCCGGCCCGGCTCCAGCCAGTGTCGGGGCCAAGCCAGCGGTCCCCGGGCCCGACACCCAGTGCCTGCAGAGGTAGTGACGCCCGCACACCGCCACCCGTCCCCCCCGGGGGCCTTTGGCAGGAAGCGTGTCTCCAGCTTCCAAGACATAAATGGCAAGTGGCTGAGGCTCCCGCGCCCCCGGGCCCGGCTGCGCCAGCTCTCTGGGTGGTGGACAGCTGCTGCACGCTGCGGCCGGCACATGCTCGCCTGCCTCACGTCCCGCCAGCCAGGGCCCGTCTGGAGCGGTGACAGGAACACGAGCTCTAGAGCCCGGTCTCCATCCTGCTGGTCCCAAGCACGGTGCCTGGCCCCCCCCCCAGGGGGCGGCGCCCCAGTCTGGCGTCGACTAGGCCACTTCTTGGCTCGGTGGCCTCCTCTCCGGCCTCACCGCCTCATCGGTCCTCAGAGTCGGGCCCCACGGTCCCTATGACTCGAGCCAACACCGGCAGACACCGCGAGGCCACACCTGGGATGCAGGCACAGACAGGTGCGGCCGACTCTCGCTCCAATGCCCGGGGCGCACTGACCACAGGACGCCCCTCCACTTCTCCCAGTGATGCCTGGGGAGACGAGCGTCATGGGGAGACCGAGACCAAGGCCACCCTCCTGGAAGCCAGCTCCGGACTGTCCCCCACCCGTCTGGACATGGCCCCCGGAGGCGAGCGAGGCTGCCGCCCTCCGTGCAGCCTGGGGTGGAGCAGACCGCTGTCTCCCCGCTGGGCGGAGGTCAGTGGGGGTGGGGCGGAGGACGAGGGACCCGGGATCTTCAGGGTCTTCACGGCCAGTCAGTGGGGACCACCCCAACCATGGCAGGAGGCGAGGGGACGACCGGTCACTTCCGGCGCTCCTCTGGCCCGGTACCGGACTCCGCAGCGCGGCGTCAGGGACCTCGGAAGCCTCGGGTTCCTGGTCGTGGCCTTGATCTCGGCCCCCAGGGCCCTGCACAGCTCCCGAGGGCCAGCAGACGCTCGGTAACGTTTGCTCTGGGAAGTCACTGGGTAACATCAGGTGCGGGGGTCTAAGTGTCCCCGAGGACAGGGCCGCATGCCCTGCTGACCTCATGATTGGCCTCTGCCCCCTCGGCCTCCCTTTGCTCTGGACCTCGGGGGGCCCACTGACACTCCCATTTTGCCCATCCTGGGGTCCACCCCTTACCCCTCCCTCGGTCTCCGCCCTTGTCGGGGTGTCCTGGGCCTCCTGCCGCCCGTGCGTCCTGCCTACCCACCGCTCCCCATTTGGACCATTAACTGTCTTGCTGACTTTGTCCCCAAGTGTCGGGCATCACTGACCTCGTCTGCTAAGGGTGGGAAGAGGAAGCTATGACAAGTCGCAGGAACCACCACAGACCCCTGGCGTGTGTGCCGGCGTGCTCCCTCTGGTCCTCCCTGCCCCTCTGCTGGGGCCTGGTCTCAAGGGTGCGACGGTCCCTGAAGAGTCTGGTTTACCTGTCCGCCGCACGGGCCCCAGGTAGGAGCCCCACACTCGAGCCCCACACTCAAGCCCCTGTGAACGCAGCGCTGGACCCTCGTCCCTGGCCACACACGGAGCTGAGAAGGGGAACACCCTCACGACCACGGGCACCCCAGCACTAAACCAGCTCCCCCGTAAACTATGCCGCCATGGGCGTCTGAGCGGGGACCCTAAGGCTCATGGACGTGGAGGCTGGAGCTGGCAGGACGCCAACCCCACGCCCCGCATCCCCATCCAGGCCACTGCTCAGCTCAGGGCCTTGGGCCCTGCCAGCCGACAGGTCCTGCCGGAGTCACAGAGTGAGCGTGGCCTGGCCCGGGTCCCCAGTGCCCGGCCAGGAGGGCCTTTCAGCATACCGGGAGCATGATGCGGAGCTGGCATTGCCAGAGTACTTGCCAGGCACATCTGAGGGGCGTCACAGACGCCCCGAGTGAGCGCTCACGGCAGCGCTCAGACTCCCCATGCCGCGCCCCAGGCACTCAGGGAGGAGAGAGGATGTCAGGACAGCCCGCCCCCCGCCCAGGCATCCAGCCCCGGGCGGGGAACGTGGACACTGGCCTGGGCTCACCGCACCTCTCCTGGCCTGAGCACCTCGCCAGCTCCAGGAGCAGGTGGGGACCTGGGGGCCCTGGCCTTAGGGTGGGCGGGGCCAGGTCCTCGAGAAACAGAAAGAGCCCCCTCTCTCCCGCCCCGGCCCCCCCACCAGCCGCCACCGACCGCCCTCCTCGGGCTCATGCCCCACCCCTCGAACCCCCACCTCACCCTTTCCCGCTCGTGTTCGAAACTTGCTTCCGCCGTCTCTGCCGTTCCTCGGGACAAAAAGTCTGGCGGGAAAGGCCTGCTGCAATGAGCTGCCGCTCACCTCTGCGAAACGCCGAGTCCCTGATGACCACCCCTCTCCGGTGCTCTGTCCCCCGCCCGCCTGCTGAGCTCTGTGCGGCCCGGGCCGCCCGCCTTGTCAGGCACCTGCTGAGCCACTGCCCGCTGCCCACCCCACCGGGACGCACTGGTCACTGCGGAGAGGCGGCCGCCCCTCCCCGGCCGCCCCTCGCGGTCCTTTCTCCCTCACATTTGTCAGGAAGGTGGCCAAGGGGACCCGGCTCCGTCTGACTCTGCCTGAAACATGCTGTGGGCCCACCTCTGGCCCTGTCCAGAGTCCTCATTCTAGCTCTGGTAGGTGGCTGCCAGGCGGGCCGGTCCTGGCCTGGGGGTACCTTTTCCCTCCCGTCCAGACCATGTGGGCGGACAGCCCTGCTCTGGGGTGTGCCGAAAGCCAACGAGATGATCGAGCCACCTGTCATTTAAGTAAGGGGTGACATGACCCTTTGACCCGAAGGAGAGAATTTCGGCAGTGGGGCTGCACGCCCCACGAGGGAGAGGTGTCTGTGGGTTCACGTGGCACTGGGACATTGGAGGGCCTTGCTCCAGTCCCCAGGAGCCACCAAGAACGATGACAGAGGCCGTGACACGTGCGGCTGGTTGGGGACACACATGATGGGCCAGGTCCTGGCATCTCTGACCAGGAACATCGCGTCTGCTGAGCAGAGGGAGCCTCGCAACGTGACCCTCACCCCTCACTCAGGGCCAGTCCAGGGCACGCCGTGGTGGCCCCCGGCGTCCAGCACAGAAGACAGAGCTGCCACCAGCAGCTGCCCCGACTCAAAGCAAAAGGGAAAGTTACGGTTGTCAGCTGCACCGGGACGAGGTCGGCACCCGGCCGTGGGAGCGAGGACGGAACCAGGGACCGGCGTTGAGGCATCGGCCAGAACAGGCCTTTGCAGGCTGGGCTGGCTGGACCCGCACCGGGTAAGGACCCAGGACGAAGGGCGAAGCCGCTGTGCCTTCCCAGGAGTCCACGGTGGCGCGGGCCAAGTGTGTGTGTGTGCGTATGTGTGCTTATGCACGTGTGTGCGTGTGTGAGTGTGTACTCATGCAAGCATCTGTGTAAATGTGCACCTATGCCTACGTGCACTAGTATGCTCGTCTATCTATACACGTGTGCTTATGCGTGTGCGCGCCCGTGTGTACGTGCATCGTGTGTGCATGGGTCCAGTGTGTTTGTGTAAGTGTGTGCAAATGGGCATGTTTGTGCAGATCAGTCTCACTCCATGCCTTACACAGAAGGGCACACTTTCTGGCTTCAGCTACTTTCTGCACCACGATGGCCCCAAACACTGTACCTCAATGACATTTCCCTGTGAGTGCCAAATACGCACACACACCCGGAGCGCACGCGTCCGTCTCTCACGCACCCACTCGTTCCGTCAGCAGAACCACCTGCCTCCCACACCTGGCCACGGGTGGCCCTTGGCATCTCAGCCCCAGTCCACGAGGGAGCTCGGTAGCTCCCCACGTCTGAGGACCCCTGCTCCCTCCTGGGTTGCCTGTCTCCCTGGACGAGGTCCCATTCACCCAGGTTCCCTGGCTGTAAACGTCTGAGTCGTCCTTGTCCCTTCCTGTCCCTGAGCCCATGGCCACCCCCTGCTATACACCTGCAGGGCCGGCTCAGACGAGGCCCAGGCCTGCAGTGGGATCCAACCCGACCCCACAGCTCTAAGCCGAATCTGACAAGCCCAGGTGTGCGCACGGCTGTGAGCACACTGAGCCCGCCCCACCTGTGCACACATCAGGACTGAGCCTGCCACACCTGTGCACCCAGGTCCTTCCTGGCACCTCAGGTGTGTCTTCCCCCGGCCTCCGACACCAACCTCCCTCCGCTGCTGGGCCCTGCACCCACTGGGGGAGGAGAGGTGGAACTAGGTGGGCCAGCCGGGGTGTGGGCAGGTGGGTTGGGCCCAGGGAGCCCAGGGCGGGGGGGTGTCCCTCACTCTGGAGATGAGGTGGGAGGCCCATACGGCGGGGAGCTGAGACGCAAAGCTGCAAAGCTCATGTGCATACGCCGGGGTGCGAGGCTGCTCCTGTACTCAGGGTGCTTGGACTCCAGTGGGGAGGGTCCCAGACAGGTCACCGCCTCGGGGGCTGTGCTGACCGCAGGACCAGGCACCAGGGAGGACCCAGAGCAGACTCCCGGGACGAGCCGTCGGCAGGAAGCCCCTTGAAAGCGGCACCTGAGCCCCGGGCTGAGGGGTGAAGGCGGTCCCTGCAGAGGTCCCCATGGCAGGACAGTCCCTAGGGAGAAATGTGGCGTCAAGGCGCGAGGGTGGCATGGAGAAATGGGCAGGGACCAGACCGTGCCTGCTGCCCACAGACCAAGGTCCGGCCACCCGCCCCCCGCCCCCGCCTGACCGCCCACTCGGACGCTGACAATGGCCTGAACCACACCAAGATGCCGACCCCTCGTCTGACCCACAAGGCGCACGCTGCCCCCGCTCCGCGCGGCGGTCCTGAAGGCTCTGGGCCCCGGGCTGCCAGCGCTGCGGACCTTGCTCTCCCTGCCACCGCGAGAAAATGAACAGCGGCGTCTGACAGAAGCCTCTCTGGGCGCGACTTCTGTCGGCTGTCAGAGGCCTGGGGCTTGACATGACAATTATTCCTTCAGCGCTCTGTCTCCAGAAGCATCTGGGCCATGGCCCAGCCGGCAGGCCAGAGCCGGAGCCAACAAGAGTGACAGGAATCGAGGCATGGTGGCCGCGCTGCTGCCTGCTCGAAGAAGCGACAGGACCAAGGCCGAAGCCCTCAGCCACCCGTCGGGCTCTGGGAAACCTGAGCCAACGCACCAGCTCCGCCGTCTGTCACAGGCAGGCACCGTCTGCTCCGGCTGGCAGGTGGCGCGGTGAGCCAGGCACCACGAAAGGGGTGGGGGCGCCAGCCGCAGACGTGGCCACTCCCACTCCCACTGCCCGCCTTTCGCTCTGTGGCCCTCTGGGCCTCGGTGTCCGCGGCCTTGGGAGAGGGGTCACAAGAGCTCTTGCCGTGAAGACTAGGTGCTGAGGGCGCTTCCTGGCACGCGGTCGGTGTTTGATAACTGGCGGCTCTTGTTATCTATGATCACGATGACCGAGGAGAGAGCCCAGAAGATAAAGTGTACTTGACCCTGTCAGCGGAGCTGTAGACGATCAGGGGCTTGGAGGTCCGGACCCTGGGCTGGGGATTTACAACAGCAGGGGCCAGAACAGAAGCGGGTCGGCGAGCTGCAGACCGAGGCGGGAGGAGCCGTGTGTGTAACGGAGGGACGCAGGGTCCAAAGAAGCCAGACGAGGCAGCTGAGCTCAGGTTCAAGGGAAGAGGGTGGACGCCAGGCTGAAGACAGCCCCGGGCAGACCAGAAGGCAGGGTCTGGGCAGCGGCGAGGAAGCCCGGCCGTGACACTGCTTCGAACCTGCAGTCACCTGAGAGCCAGGAGTGAGCTGCTGGGAGAGCCTGGGTCCTGAGATTCTGTCCCCACCTCACGAAGGCCATCAGCCAGGTGCTGCCTGGGGACCTTGCCTCTTCTACCTGGCATCTGCTCGTGAACAACCAGACGCTAGTTTGCAAGGAGCAGCCTTGGCCGTCTGTCTGTCTTCCTGATACTCAGGCCCAACCTGGCACCCTGCCCGACCCCTTCGTCTCTCCCTCACCCCACTGTCCCCTCAGTCCTCTAGAGAGTCGGAGTGTGTCTCTGCATCTCGCCTGGGGTCCTGTGACAGGCCCCGGACCAGTTCCCAGATCCTCCCGTCACCCCGACATTGCTCAGAGCATGCAGTCGGAGAGGTCCTGCTGGAACCAAGCCAGAGCCACTCACGCCCCGTCTCAGCTTCCTCCGGAAGGAGCTCCAACCCCGGCCAGACGTGGGGCAGCTCTTATGGGGCTGGACAGGAGGTGGCACAAGACCGTAACCCAAACCAAATTCCCAGAGCTGAAAACCAGCACTTTTGAGACAAGTCACTGAATGAGGTTGGTGACAGATGAAACACCCCAGAAGAAATGATCGGTGTCCTTGAAGGCATAACAATAGAGGCCACCCAAAGTGAAATACAGAGTTAAAACATTAGCAGAGCCTTAGGGAGCCAGAGACCATGACACCAGCCTAATACACGTATCTAAGCAGGAGAGAGGGGAGAGAAAACAGGAAAACAAAGTGTTTTAAAAACTCATGGCTTAAAGTTTTCGAAATTCGATGGAAACTATAAACCCACAGGTTCGAGAAGTTTAAAGAATTCCAAGCACAAAGAACCATGAAGAAACATGCACCACGACACATCATCATCGAACCCAGCGACGGAGAGAAAACCCAGCAGAGACAAAGAAGCCACATTTCATATAAAAGAGCAGAGATAAGGGACGCGGTCGGCTTTTCGTTGAATATCACGCATTCGAGAAGCTCACGGATCGGCACCTTTAAAGCGCTGAAGTTAAAAACCCGCTACCAAAATTTCTAGACCCAGCAAAGATATCTTTCAGAAACAAAGACAAAACAAAGACCTTTTTCAGACAAAAAGAGTGAAAACGTCACCAGCCGGTGCCTCACGGGACGCGGGACGCCCGCGGAAGTCTCGCAGGCGGAGGGGAGCGACGCTAGGCAGACACGAAGGGAGACACCGGAATCGGCAAACGGACAGAATTCATTTCTTCCCGTGTAAATCTCTTTAGAGCATCCTGTGGCCACGTGGGGCTGGGGCAGGAGCTCAGCCATGACCAGCGTCAGGCTTCCGTCAAGGACCAGTGTTTGGAGGTCAGGGTGAGGCCGGGTTCGGAGTCCAGCGGTGACACAGCTGGGGGCTTGCTTGGTACGGGAGTGTCCTGCCCCACGGGTGGGCGGCTGAGGCGGCAGAACCCACTGCCACCAACGCTGGAGGCTGGAGTCCGAGATGCAGGCAGCGGCAGGTGGCTGGCCCTGCGGCCTCTCTCCTTGGCCGTCTCCTCCCCGTGTCCTCACGTGGTCCTCTCCCCGTGAGTGTGTCCCGATCCCCCCTTCTTAAAAGGACACCAGTCACATGGGATCAGGGCCCCTCCACACAACCTGTTTTACCTTGATCACCTCTGTGAAGTCCCTCTGCAAAAACAGTCCATTCTGGGGTCCCCGGGGCTTAGGACTCAACCCTAGGAACTTGGGGAGACACTATTTAGCCCAAGCAGTGGGCGATCAAAGCCAGTCACGCATGGAAGCCACCCTGAGCTGGCTGAGAGAAAGGATAGTGGCCCCCTGAACCTGGGTGGTCTCGAGGGCCCTCTCCTGACGCCGGCCGGTTTCCCAGGCACAGAAAGCAACATCTTCTCTGCAAATGAGTCATCGGATGGACCAGGAGCCCTCAGGGCTTCCCGAGGGAGCCCCGGACACTTGCCCCCTCGCTCCCCTTTAAAGACAGCTGTAAACGCTTGGGGCTCCCCCTAGGCCCCGTTTGTGAGCAGACTCGGTATTAAATGCCGTCTGGGATTTATTCACTCAGCTCTGACAACCACAGAAATCGATGTTTTAACTGAGCTCCTGGCAGTGTCTTTATGGACGTCTCTAAGGTTGACTTTTACCCCCTGGGCCCTGATGTGGAGAGCGTGCTTTGTCTGCCGCGTGCTCACGGCCACTTGCTTCTCGCGGCACGGGGACACGCCCCGCCCCACGCCCGTGGGAGCTGGCGCCCGGGAGCGGGTTCGTCTGCCCACGTGTTAGCGTGTGCATCGCTGCTGTGCTCGTGTGCGTGCCGGCCAGCAGGCGTGTGTGCGCACGTTCGCTGGTAACACGCACATGTGCTCGGGTCAATAGTCTTGTGCTCGTGTGTGTGTGTGTGTGTGTGTGTCCACGCTTGTGCATACGGGCGTGTGCACGTGCTCGGGGGAATGTGCACAGTCTGCTTGCCGCAATGGAACCTTCGAGGTGAAAACAGACCCACAACTGTAAACTCTTCTCCCTAATCTGCACGGGAGGCAGAGGCAGGGATGGGGGATGGGAGAGGGTCATTTGCATCACTCAGAACCTGTCTTGTGGGAAATGAACACAGCAGGAGTCCTTCCGAATCCCTCAAGCCCCATTCCCACGCCTGCAGATCTGAATAGGCCCGTGAAAGCCCCACTGCTGAGTGACATGCTCATCCTGCCCCCCTGCCTGGGCTTTCCCCAGAGTGACATTTATCAGGAAGGCCGGGAAGAATGGGCAGATGGGCTGTCTCGGCGTTGACCTGCTGAGCAGCTGTGGACAAGTGGCTCGCACAGCTCAGCCCGAGGCTCTCGCGCTGGGGGCAGGCCTTGGTTGATCCGTCTGCAGGCGGTGCCTGGCCGCGGGGGGGCAGGGAGGACCCCCAGACCAGAGGGCCTGCCGAGGCAGTGGCAGCGAAAGCGGCCTGCCCGCGGCTCCCCGTCTGGGCCTGGCCCCTCCCCAGCCCAACACAGCTGCCCGAGTCGGATAGAACCAGAGCCGGACGGCGGTTACAGGGGGGTACACCTCAGGGTTCTTGCTGAAGTCAGCCCCGGTATCAGACCCCCTCGGGTGGGGGGCGAGGAGTTTGACCAGGTATCAGGGGTGGGGACTCTGGCCAGACAGGCCCCCAGGATTCCTGTCGCTCCGTCTGGGCTCTTGAGGACCAGCCTAGGACGGGCCAGTGTCCCCAGGTGTCCTCAGATTCTTAGGCCTGTCAGGAAAGAGAGGCCGTCGGTCACTCATGGGTCAGTGCTCCCAGGTCAGGGGTCTGCCGGTAGCGGTTGGCACCAGGCCACACTCGCCTGTAAGGAAGGCTGGCACCAGGTAGATTTTCGAGAGGGCCTCGCAAGCGTCCACCCCACAGAGGGTCTTTCGTTCTTCAAACGGTTGGGTCATCGCTTGCAAATACGACGTTCCAGTCAGAGCCCTGGTTGTATAACCGGAGATTTTTTTCCCCGATGATGTCTTATTACAAGGAAGAAAGATTCTTATTGGACGTATGCAGATAATTGCACCGCCACGAAGATTTCTCTTCTGCAAATCTGCAGCGTTCATGTCGGTCAGGTTCTGGCCTGCTTTTATCCTCTTTCTGGAAATTCCAATCATCCTACGTTTGGGCACAATTACTCTCTTTTCCGTTATCAAAACCACATCCGACCTTCCTCACATAGTTCGCACACGAAGTTACTTCCCTTATTACTTTAGAGGCTTCGCTTACATTTCTCGATTATAAAACTTCCACCAGTGCTAACCTCGCTTTCACAGAGGAAGCTGAGAGAGAGACCCCACTGTCACTCGACCGTCCCTGGGAGGCCACCCGATCTCACGAATCGACCGCCCCATAATTCCACGAGGCAGACACTTCTTTTCGGCACGGGTTTCCAGTGTGGCAAAGGAGCCCGTTTGTTAACACGCGCAGACGTATTCGGCCTCTCTCTATCCCGCACGGAAACTGGAAACCACAACTGTGTAAAACTATGCTTCGCAGCAAGCGGGCCCGACAGAGAAAGGAGCGGGCATGACTCAGACAGACACACTCCAGCGTCACGCACGGCCGGCACCGTCTCGCGTTTCTCTCCCGTGAGCTGTTGTTTTAGGAAGTGTTTTTCGGTGAGCAGCACGAAGCCAAAACGTTGAAAGTTAACGTGTGGGCGCGAAGGCCGTGAAGCGTCGGGCGTCATGCGACTGGTTTTTACGGCATCTTTACCTGCGCCCCTGTGCTTAGGTTGCGATCATGATTTTCACGATGCTAAACATCAAGTAGAGATAACATTACTTTATTTTGACTTGTGAACGCGAGTAGACTAGAACAGTATGCTCACGTTAATGCTGATATCTCAGAAGACAATTTAATGTTAATTAAACCAGCAAAATTAATCTTATTTACCAAAGATTTACCCAAGTCTTATAAGCGTTTGCGTTTGTTTCTATATTGCCAGGAGTTGTAGAAATATTTAATTTATGTATGATATTTAATTTATATGTAAATTTTACAGAGCTCTTTTATGGGATTTTCTGAATTAATTCATTAAAACTCCCCGGAACAGGAGAGATATCGCATGTACGTACTGTGCGTGCACACATGTGCATGGATGCAGAGACCTGTAGCTCTCGCTCGAAAATGTTAGGCCTGAGTCTGGAAAACAAGGTAAAGCACTTCATACTTTTAACACAAATTGTGTTTCTGGCAAACAGGACGGTTAATGTTCCCTGCTCATCAGGAGAGATAATGCTCTCCAGCAGTATTTCCGGGGCGGGGACTGGGGGGACAGGCACGGGGTGCCTCTCCGTGGCTGGAACAGCCTCCCGGGCCGTGGAGAACGCAGTCCCTCTCGGGGAGCTGCGTCTCCCCGTCTCGCCCCCTCATTTCCAGGAGAGGGAATGGAAATGACCATCCGAAGAGGCTCCGGGAGCCCGAGTTGCTCTGTGACGACACATCTGAAGGTGCCGTTCACCCTGACATTGAATCCCGCTGCCTTCCCTCGGCGGGCCTCCCGGGGAGCCAGCCACACCCCCTGCCCCGCCGCCAAGGACAGCCCGGGAGGGTCGTGTGTGCATGGCCTGGTGCCAACCGCTACTGGCAGACCCCTGACCGGGGAGCACTGACCCATGAGTGGCCGACGGCCTCTCTTTCATAGGAGTGTGAAGAGGCAGGGAGAGGGGGCCGGGCGGATGGCGACTGGAGCTTGGACAGAAAGGCCAGTGGAGCTGGGGACGGCCAGAGCGAAGACAGCGGGGAAGCCGGGAGCGGCCGGATCGTCTGGGTCGCCCAGGAACTGAGACAGAATGGGTCCGGGGAGGGCCGAGGGGAGCAGCCAGGAGCCCCCGATGCGTCCAGGCTCTGCCCTGGGGGTTCACAAGAGCACTGGCCATTGACTGGGCTGGGTGCTGAGGGTCCCTGGGCTGCAGGCTGAGGCTGCTCGGTGGGCAGGGGCCAGGGGCAGTCCGGGTGCAGGCTGGAGTCAGGCCCAGGTTCAGGAAGCACCCCGGGGCGACGGTGGCTGTCCTTCCAGCCTTAGGCTGCGAGCAGTCCCTGGAGAAGGAGCGGGTGGGGTTGGCAAAGGGAAACCCGCTCTGCCCTCCTGATGCTGGACTCCGAGAGCAAGGCCATGGCCCCAGGGCGAATTAGGTCACCCTGAGAGGAAGTGGTTCGAGTGTCTCCCCTCCTCCCCCATCAGCCGGGCCCAGAGTGAGGCGGGGCCAGTGACCCCTGCGCCCCACCCAGGGGCATGTCTGGTAGGACTGCGACCCTGATACAGCAGTAAAGAACGTCAGGCTGTCAGCAGAGCTTCCGAACCCTCAGCAGGCGCGAGTGTGGCCTGAGCTCCGTGTGAGCACCTACTGTGTGCTAGGCCCAGTGACGGGTATGAGCACCTACTGTGTGCTAGGCCCAGTGACGGGTATGGAGACCTTGGTTCAGGGGCACCAGCCAACCCAGCAACGACAGGTCAGCCCCTAAGATGCGGGTTCCGTTGACATTCAACCATAGCAGCTGCGACAGGCCCAGCACTGGCCCTGGGGACGGGGACGGTCTGTGAGGGGGTCAGCGTCCAGGAGGGCCAAGCAGGCTTCCTGAGGGAAGAACTTGGGCGAGGCCCCTGGCAGGAAATGGCCTGAGTATAGGGACTTGGGGACCGGATACCGTAGCCGGGGCCCCGGATGTCACACGAGGCGCCAGCCGCTGGAGCCAGGAAGGGTGACCGGCTGGGTGTCTCTTCCCAGCCCAGGTTCCCTTTGAATTCTCGAATGAACCAGGAGGACACGTGGATGGAGCCGTATCCAGCGTGAACGAGGCTTCCCGCCGGCAAAGAGGGAAGCAGGAGGCCAACGGTCTGATAAGACAAATCGCATTCCACACGTCAGACTCCGAGCCAAGCCCTGCATGGCGGACGCAGGGCGGGTCACTCGGCGGCCGTCACACGAGCTTCTCAGCGCATGGGAGGCTCCTACACACTGAGGAGGAAAACGCGTGGCCACGTGCTAAAAGAATGAGCAAAATACATGAAAAGACACTCCGCGAAATAGGAATGACAAATGCCAGGCGCACGCGGAGATAAGTCAGTGACCCCACCGAAAAATGAAAGAAATTAAAATCGAAACAGCACCAAGGTGCCCTTCTGCCTGTCACGTTCACGCAGACTAATCGCTGCTCCGTGCGCCGGTGCGCCCCACAGGCCACCGGAGCGGGGAGGCCGGCAGCTCCCCTTCTAAGCCGCAAGTGGGCACTGCAGGCGCCAAGCCTCCGGGTCAGGAGGCCCGGCTCAGTGACTCCGGCCGAAGAAGCTGTCACAGGCGTCGGCCTGCAATGCAAACGAGGCTTTTGAACTAACACGTCCACAGACACCCTTACGCTGAGGAGCCCACGGGGCGGGTCGACGTCCAGCCACAGGGGAAGCGAGAACCTTGCCTGCAACGCGGGGTCTCCGGGGAGGTCGCATGCGTTTGGGCTGAGTGACATGGCAGGACACAGAACCTTGGGTCGTTTGCACACCTGTGTTCACAGAAGCTCTAGTCACAGCGGACGAAAGGTAGAAGCAACACGGGCGCCCATTCGCTGGGGTGTGGGTGGGTGGGTGGGTGGATGGGTAGAGGGGTGGATGGACAGGTGGATAGATGGATAAATGGGAAAACAAAATGTGGTCCAGCCATGAAATGGAACGTTAGCCTTAAAAAGGAGGGCATCCTGACACACGTTAAAACCCGGGCGAGCCCCGAGGACGTTCTGCTCAGTGAAATGAGCCAATCACAAATACAAAAACCGAATCCTGTAGGATTCCACTCATGTGATAGACAGGTAGATAGACAGACAGACAGACAAGTGCTGGTTCCTGCGGGATTCACCCTCGACCACCCTTAAACCTATTGCGTGGTTTGCAAATCAAAGGACGAGTTTTTCTCCACCTTCTGGCTGCCGCAGGGTCCCTGAGCGTCTTCCTGAGGAGAAGCTGGTAAACAGGAGAATAAAGCAGACGACCTGGGCCCACATCGCCATCGGCCAAGGCTGCCGGATGTCACCACGCATGCGCCTCCGTGGCCCCCGCCAGGCGGGGCTTTACCATACACTCACGGAGACAGCGGTCGCTGCCCCTGGCATGTCCTGGCCAGTCCTGCCACCACCCGCCTCCGCCCCCGTCGGTCCGGGCCGACAGCCGCAAGCAGGACCCAGCAGCAGCGACCTTGGACGAGCCCGTCCCACAGCAGAGGACCCCTTTCGCCCTCTCCCTCCCCACCCCAGGGCTCTCCAAGGTCGGCATCTTGGATTACAGTGAACATGAACCCCGCAGCCACGGCCTTCAAGCTTCCACACCACAGTCCGGCCCTGTGTGCCGGGCGCTGGCCGCATGTCACAGCCACCAGAGAGGGGACGACGCTGGCCCGAGGACCTGGGAGCCGGCACTTCTCATAGGACGCCACCTTCCCGCTGTGCCTGCTGCCCCCTGCCTCCCGGGGCACTCACCTCCGGGAGCTCCCGCCAGGCCACCCGCCCGGGTGCAGGCTGGGGCACTGTCCCCCGCCCGTCCACTCCACAGGCCGTCTGCACAAGCGGGAAGCAGCCAGCCCTGGCCTGGTCTGGCTCTCAGGAGGGGCTCCGATGGGCCCTCCCAGGAACACTGCCACTCTGGGCCATACCCTGTCCTTGGGGTCCCCCGGGGTCCTGAGATAGTCCAGGCCTTGATGTGCAGCCCCTCGAGGCTGAGGGACCAGCGAGGCCAGTGAGCCGAGGGCCACTCGACCAAGGGACTGACGGATGGACAATCCAGCGGGCAAGGGCAGTAGCCGGGGACGGCTGATGACAGGGGCCCCGTGCAGAGAGAGACGCCCTGCGGTTTTGGGTGGGGACTGGACGGCAGTGTCGGCCCCTGATGGGCAGTGTCCCAGACCTCCGACCGCCCGCCCCTGCTGTGATGCCAGGCGAAGCCCAGCCCCCCATCCACTGCCCATCGGCCAGGCCGTGTGGCCCCAGCCCCAGGCCTCCAGGACCCCCCACCCCCAAGGCACTAACTGTTGCATCTGAGAGCACAGTGCTCAGAGCTCGGGGCCTCCCGGCCATGAAATTGCCACCGGGGCCAGAGGTCGGACTGGCAGGTGGTGAAACATGTTTTTGTGAGCAGCGGCACTGGATTCGCCGGCGGCAGAGGCGGCAGAGGCGGCAGAGGCGGCAGAGAGCACACGCAATTACAGGAAACACCGCGGACACTGAGCAATCTGCCACCAAACTCGGAGGCAGCAACGCCGATGCATTTCGCTGCACTCAGCCGAGACGCGTTCCATCAAAATGTCGCTTTGCCAAGCACAGGAAACTTCCCTTCGTGTCCCATGGAACGAGCTCTTCTGCTCAGGGACCGAGCCCAGGGGGGCGGGAGGCTGGGGAGGCTTTACCGGCCCCCCACACAGCGTCCAGCCCTGGGCTCCGTGGCCAGCATCCAGATGCTTCCGCCCTGGGCCAGCAAAGGAAGAGACGGACAAGCACTGGTGGCAGACCCCGTCTCCTGGCACCAGGGGTCAGGGCAGAGCCAGGAGAGGCTGACATGGCTGAGCCGTGGCCTGGGGGGCCCTCGGGGTGGTGCTACTAAGGCTCCTTCTCCCTGCACCCAAAGCCCAGGGCCAGCGTGCACTCAGCCTGGGCAGGAAACTGTCACTGGGCTCGGGTGGTGCCCACAAGGCTGACGACGAGGACGAGGGCCATGCCCGCTAACACACCTGGCACAGTGCCTGACACACAGGAAGAGCTCGTACAAACAACATCTCCACACCAGTGGACACATACACGTGCACGCGCCCCCACGCAAACCGGGGTGTCACGCGTCTGCTGGCTCCTTCAAAGGAGTGGACACTGTCGGATGAGCCAACGAACAGGTGCGTGAGTGAAATGTGATTCTCGGAGGCACTCAGGTTTGCTGTGACTCCAGCGGGCACCCCCACACCGCCAAGTGCAGCCGCACCTCGCCTGGGAGGGCGGCCACTGACGCACGGATGGACGGGCTGCACGAAGCTTGTCCAGGGGGCACATCCCCCGCCGACCCCGCTGCCTCCCGGCCAGGGGCAGAAGGAGAGCCCCAGGGGCCTACAAGGCCTCTTCTGTTCATTAGCAAAAGACCACTTCTCTGGTGCCTAAACTACGCTCCCCCCCGTTCCTGGGTTTCGTGGTGCTGGCAGTGGCGTGGCTCTGTGGCCCACGGACGCCCAAGTGTCCCACGGGGAGCCGTCCCCGGGGGAGCACCCGCCTGGAATGACCAGTCCTGGCAGGCATAGGGCGGCAGCTCCCTGCGCACCCAGCCAGGGGTGCAGGGTGTCCGCCCAAAGCCTGATGCGAGGACTCAAATGGGTTGAATAGCGTCCCCCCAAAATTCAGGCGTGTCCCAAGCTGGCCCTGGATTTCCCAGCACCCAATGGCTGGGAGCCACATGGCCTCAGGCGGTGGCCTCACCTGTGCCCACGCACCTGCGCCCACATGCGAGGGGGGGCCCGGCTCCCCACGGGAGGGAGACGGCAGAGCGCCGCCGGCCAGACCCGGCCCCGCACGCACACGGCCGTCTCCCCCGCGATCCGTGAGCGCTGAGCACAGTGATCTCTTCACAGACCTGGAAACCGCGAGGAAGATGTAATTGGGCCAAAACCAATTTGGTCGAGAAGAAGTAGCCAAATGTAATTTGGCCAAAAACAAGTTAATCGCTATAATGATATGTTAGAAGCTGTTTGGTTAAAAACGAGTATCTGCTGATTGTGGGAGCGTTAGGCTGGTGGGGTCGAGTGCCTCGAGAGTCAATTTTGCAATTTTTAATGGGGCGGCAAGCGCGTCCCCCTCCCGCCGGGCGCTCGTGCCGGCTCTGCTGCTACCTTGTGTCCTCGGTCCTTTGTCACTCGTCTGCTCCTACGCTGCGCTAGGTGTGAGCGGGGAAGCAAATGGAAAGCTGTAGCTGCTTCGAAGAAGCTACATATTAAGCAATAATGTCATGTGATTATTTCTTTTGCTGCTTCGTTTCATATGTCTGACGGGAGAAGCTCTTGGTGCTCCCTACATGAAACTCAGAAAATGTGGGAGCGGAATAACGAGCTTTCGGGTCACCGTGCTTTCCCCTGCGCAGAGAGCCCCAGCAACGTGAGTCCCCCAGAGGCTTTACGTGGCAGGAGAGATGATTTTTCTCTCCAGAAGGGGGTTCGAGCTACCTCCACACGCTACGTTTTTCCGTCTATCGCGGCTTATTCGGATTCTAAGAGGAGGACGCGTCTTTCTGAGGATCCCTTCGAGGCTGAACGTTTGCTTTGGACTAATTGCGTTGGGCCGAATCGGGGGGCACGGCGCGTCTGGGCCCGGCTCTGCGGAGGGCTCCGCCCAGCGCCCCCGCCACCCTTCGCAGCCACACGTTGATGGCAAAGCCACAGCGAACGCCAGGCTTGATGGCCGAACTTCCCCTCGAGCTCAGGACAAGGCCAGGAAATGCGTCCTGTCTACGCTGTTTCCCGTGTCCTCGCCACCGCGGGAGAGGACAGGCGGGACACAGAACCGAGTTCCCAGCGGGACGGGCGGCACCGTCCTGTGCGTAGCGACCGTATCGTCTCCGTGGACAACACCAGCCGTGCAGAGACCCCGGCGGGAGAGGTCGGCCCCGTGGCTGCCGTCACAGGGGACGCGCAAGGGGCCAGGCTTTCTTTCATGGCAGCAATGGCCAGGTACGAAGAGCGATTTTTTTAAAAGTCCACGATGGCGACGAGAAACTGAGGTATATATAAAAAAAAATTAAGAAAAGATATACTGGTCTTTTTTCAGGGCAAAAAGATGTGAATTACTCCAGAGGGACGTAGCCGGTCCGCATGGCGGACGGACGTGCCGTTCCAGAGGCGGAAGCCGCGTGGCCGGACGGCGACCTCGCCCTCACGGCCTTAACCAGCGACGTGGGGTCGCGGGGTCGCGCCGAGCGGGCAGCCGTCGGGCGGGGGAACCACGGCCTCTGGCGGGCAGGGGTCGCGTCTGCCTCTGCATCTCCGTGGCTCAGACGCCTGCGCGGCAGGGCACCCCGGACAGCAGCGCTAACGGAAACCAGAAACCTGGACGCTGGCTTTCGCGAGCTACGGCGTGGGCGCTGGCACACCCCCGGTGTCGACGTCGCCCAGACGTGCCATCCCGGGGACCCCCAGGCCGCAGAGCACCGGGGGCTCCCGTGCCTGCCAGCGGAGAGGACAACCGGGCCGGGCTGCGCCGGGCCTGGACGTGCCCCGCGTCCCTGCTGCCCGCGGCAAGGCGGCCAGGGCCCCATCTCCCCTCAGGGGCGTAAGGCTGGTGCCTGGAAGGTGGGGAGACCGGGGCTCTTGGCGCCCGGCACCAGCGACGGCCGCTGACCCCCACACAGGAAGCCTTGGTGCCATCGCGGGGTAAATCTCCCCCGAACAGCCTTTGAAGTCAGACGTGCCAACCAAACGCCGCAGGGCCTCGCGCGGAGCAGTAGCAACTCCGAGAGCGAAGGCCGAGGAAGGAGGGTCCAGAACAGCCGAGACCCGGGAGGCCCACTCGTCCCGTCCAGAGGCAACGCCGAGGCAGAGACGGCAGCGGAGTCACGTGTCCCTGTTCAACGCGACGAGCGGATCAGGCGGCAGGAGGCAGAGCCGGCCGTGCGGCTGGGGGTGTCTGGCCCCCGTGGGACGCCACGGCCACGCCCGAAATGGCCCTAGACACAGCACGTCCCCCGCGATACAATCACACGAAATCCCGCTCCGTGCCACACGCAGGAAGAAACCCGGCGGAGTCACTCCCCGCTGTGAAGGACGGAACGTGCAGGGGAAAATATTAGACCATATCTTCGTAGATCTGGGGTAGAAAAGGCTTAATTAACTGAGATGGGAAAAGCCCATGACTTTCAATGGAGAGTCATTTTGACTCAATTAAAATTAAAACGTCTCTGCCACAAAAACTCCCGAAACAAAGGAAAAATATAAGAAGAGATATGCTCGGTGCACAAAGCCGACGAAGGATTAGCAGGGGGAAGACGTGGCGGACTCCAGCTCATCAACGAGACGAAGCCCGTCAGTCTAGAAGCAAAAGCCAAAAAAAAAGAGGCAACGAGCTCATCGCAATTCACGAGGGAGGGAGAGGGCAAGGGCCGGCGAATACCGCTTCAAATGTCCAGCCTGCCGTCCATGCGGGGGTGCGGTCAACACCAGGGTAAGTCGCCCTCCGACGCCCGCCAGTGGGGTGCAATCCAGGCGGCCGAGGATGGCAACGAGCCGGGAAAGCGGAGCCGGCCCCGCCCGGGAGGGGGGTCCCGCGCAGCCCCTGGGGAGCCGCTCACGACATTCGGGGCCCCCGAGGATGCGTGCGCGCTGCCACCCAGGCTAATGCCACCGCGGGCCGAACGCCTGAGGCAGTCATTGGGAAGTCACGGTGACCCACGCAGGGACAGAAAAGGACACGGCGGCTGCGAGAACCCGACGGCTGCAGCTCGTCAGACGGCATCGCGGCGGCGGCCTGGGCCTGGGGACCGGCGTGGGTCTGGGGGCCGGCGTGGGCCTGGGGGCCGGCCTGGGCCTGGGGGCCGGCGTGGGCCTGGGGGCCGGCGT
>NW_024351731.1:6425510-6449289 GCF_902729225.1 Pteropus medius
CCTGGGGGCTGGCGTGGGCCTGGGGGCCGGCGTGGGCCTGGGGCCTGCAAGCGCGGAGACACGGGTGTTTCCCACGTCCCCAGACCGTACCCCTAACGGCCCCAGGGCCCCGTGGCGGACTAACTCCCAGAGCCCGCCGGTGTGAACGGTCCCTCTCCACCCGCCTCCAAAATAAACATGCGCCCTGAAGACGGAGGGGGAAATCCAAGCTGTGTCTAATTACACATCAAAAGCACAAAAGTGCACAAGCCGAGGGCAGAGAATAAAGGGCGGGCGAGTGTGAGGGAGCAATGTGGGCCAGCGGGGCCTGACGGGGGCGGCGGCCGCAGGGGACCCGTGGGCCAGCCCTGACCCGCCACGCAGAACGAGGGGACCTCGCGCTTCTGTGACTCGGCCATGGCAGGGTCAGCTCCGCCCCCGCCCCCCGTCAGGTCAAAGGCACCGTGGGAGCCAGAGGGGGCGTGGGCGTCGCCAACACCGAACTCCCGAGGTGCGGCCCTCTCCCTCCTGGCCGTGCGCCTCGTCCTCCTGGGTCACCGCCCTGGCCTCGGTCAAGTCTGACCCCTTCCAGGAGCCTTTCCCGTCACGCCTGTCCCCGCCCCGCTCTACCACCCCGCATGCAGGGGGCCGTCTCCCCGACCTGTGCTGGTCGGCACGGCTTTCTGGAAGAATTGCTGACCCCGGCAGCAGGAAACCGGAAGCCTGCCCCAGCTCTGACTGTCTACCCGGGGCGTAAACTCTGACCTCTGACTGCCACGGTGAGCCCCCTTTGCCCTCTGCACCAAAACGCCTGCCGCCGTCCACTGGGGCAATGCTCTGGCCGCCAGGTCACGAGGACGGGGGGCGGTGCGCGTGGGGTGCTTCGTGAACCGTAAAACACGGCGCAGACGCCCCAGGACCGGCCAACGTGGAGCAACAGGGGCCAGACTTACCCTCCCGCCCGAACAACACAAAACCGGGGGAACCACCCGGGGACGAAGGGCCTGAGCGCTGGCTGCAGCGGGCCGGGCCCTGCCCTGAGCGGGTGTCCGGGCCGCGGCTCCGGGAGGCAGACCGGACAGAGCTCCTGAGATGAGCAGACAGAGCCGGGGGTCTGGGGGGACAGAGGCTCGCAGTGCGGGGAAGGGCTGCACGTGGAGGACTCTGGCCCTCCGCAGAGGCTCGCTGGACTGCGCCGCCAGGAACGCGGGTGCAGAAGCTGGCCCCGGCCGGAGGAAGCGAGGGAACGGGGCCGGTGCTCAGCTCGAGCCAGAAGCGGCGCCCATGCCCGCCGGCCAGATGCGGAGCCTCGGCCGTGAGAAAGAGTCCAGCCCGAAAACAGGCACACGGTGAGAACAGACACTTCGCCCACGAAGACACGCAGATGGCGAATCGGCGCATGAAACGATGCTTCCTATCGTTCGTCCTCACGGACACGCGAGTTAAAACCTCGGTGATGTAACCCACGCGCCTCCCGGAATGACCAAAATCAAAAACAAAAAACCCGAAAAACCCGACACCCCAAACGCCGGTAAGCACGTGGAGTGCCGAGCGCTCTCACGCACGGCTGCTGGGCGGTGACCGGCGCAGTGGCCTTGGGAGACGCTGGCACTTTCTCTCCAGCTAAGCCTCCGCTTCCTGTAAGGCCGAGCAATCCCGCCCCGCGTCCTAGGATGGACCAGGGTGAGTGGAAAACGCACGTCCCCACAGAAACGTGCACGCGGATATTTACAGAAGCTCGATTCCCAATCACCCCAAACTGGGCTCAGCCACCACGCCCTTCCACAGTTTAACTGACGGACGAACCGTGTGCTGCCCACGCAGCGGGACACGAGTCAGCCACGGAACGCTCTGGCCGCCGCCCCGCGCAGCCGGGCGTGTGGCCCGTGTGTGCGTTCTGCTAACTGGAAGAAGCCAGACTCCAGAGTCGACGCGTCTTAAGATTACACTGACATGACATTCTGGACGAGACGAAACTAAAGGAATGAACTGGTCGATAGGAACGGGGGAGAGAAGGGGCCGACCACAGAGGAGCCCCTCTCAGCCATGTGTAGGTGGATGACGAGATTGTCCTCACAGGACCACGGTGGTGGACACGTGACTCAATGCGCTTGGCAAACCCCATAGACACGCGTGTCACGGTGAATGTTATTGTACCTAAATTATAGAAATAAAGAACTTGGGGGGATGTCAGGAGCCCCAGGATGAAGGGCCACGTATGACAGAGAAATCCAGCAATGTCACAAACGCACGACAGACCCTCAGCGAAGAGCTAGGCAAGCAGAGGCTGACCCACGAAACTGGGAAAACGGATCCTGTAAAATCAAAGGAGAAAGAACTGTACATAAGCTCCGACTCCAGCGGGTAAATTGACTCTTGCAGGGCTATAGGTTAACAATTCTGAAACTCCATGCGAGCCAGAGTTGAAGGAATAAATCGGTAAATGCAGAAATGAAAGCCGGGTTTCTCACTGTTAGCGACAGACGTCGCCAACAGGAGGGAGGGAGACGAGCACGAATCCCATGGGGACTGTGCAGAGCTGGGGGCCGCGGGGCGAGCTCCCATTTGTTCTCTTCCTTATGAAGACAGCCCCATCCGGGCAGAGGTACAGAAAGGTACGTGCCCAGGGGTTAAAACAGGCCACGTGTTCCCTGGCTCCGCCCACTGAGCACTCGGCATCAGGGACAGGCGACCCCACTGCTCAGACCCAACACCCCTGGGTGGTTCGTGCCGGAGCCGGAGCTGGAGCTGGAGCTGGAGCTGGAGCTGGAGCTGGAGCTGGAGCTGGGCAGAGGGAGAATTCACCTTGGGGCCGTGGCGGAAGTAAAACTCAAAGAAAACTCAGGGGCCGTGACAAGTGGACACCAAAGGAGCAACCTGAAAGGCTGCCGGCGGCCCCGGCTGGCATCATCCGAGCCACATCCTGACTAGCATATGCTGGGTGAAATCTCAAAGTGTAAACTAACGTTCCACGAGCGCGTGTCGATATAAATAAATAAGCGAGAAGAAGGGACGGATCCTTCCAAATAACAAATACGAAAGGAAGGGGAGGGTAGAAAAATCCCTGACGGCCGCGGCAGCAATCGCCTCAGGCGCGATCCGCTGACGAACGCTGAAATTAGAAAGTGCGTCGTGAAGAGGAGGTTCGCACAGTCTCGAGGCGTCTCTCTCAGGGGTGTTTATTAATGATCGCAGCTGCGGCGACAGACGTCCACACACGCTTTGATACCGCGCCCCCCAGGAGGCGGGCTTCCCTGCTTCCCCTCAAAAGCGGCCGGACTTCAAGCCTGGCAGTCACGAGCCCTGGGACAGGGTGGGAGCGGGCGAGGGCAGTGGAGGCGAGGTGAGGTGCGGCGGGACACCCCGACCGCGTCCCGGACCCCGAGGTCTTCGCGGGAAACCGCTGGATCCAAGACCAGTCCGGATCGCTCCGTTCACAGCAAGCCCTATTCCCGAGCTGACGCTCTCATGTCCACAAATGTGCGTGGTGATGTCAGAGGTCAGCGGCGGGGCGGGGGTCGGTAAGTGGCAGCGCTCCGGTCAAGTCCCGCCGGCCACCTGTTCCTGTCGGAGCACAGCCAGCCCGTGCGTCTGCGGCTGTCAGTGGGTGTCGTCAAGCTACGGTGGCTGAGCCGACAGCTTCTACAGAGACCGTGAGGCCCACAGAGCCTAAGACGTTGACCACACGGCCCCTTACTGGTAAAGTTCACTCACAGCTGACATGAGGGGACATTAAGGGACGTCAAGGTTGCACTTGGGCCAGGAAACCAGGGTGCCCGGCCCTGCCCTGTGACACTTATGGCCTCACCCTCCACAGGAGGCACCGTGTCGACAGGGTGGGGGATGCAAAGCAAGGCAACAGTGATGTCGCCTTGTTCAAGACTTTGACCCCAAACTCCGGGTCGTGGCTTTGGGATGTCAGGGGAAGGGCATCCTGCTTCGCCTGCGTGGTCTGCATACAGGACGGATGCTGAGTCTCGGGTGCCATCCCCCGAGGGGCTGAGCCCGCGCCTGGTGGCAGGCGGCACCCGGGCAGGTGGGCTGCTGGACGTGTGCCCAGATTCCCCCACACCGCCCCGGCTCCTGACCCCATCTCCACGCGGCGTCCTGGGATCCCACCGCCTACCCCGTCCGCCTCCCCCAGTGAGGACGGGAGGGGACCCAGCTGGTGTCCTTCACCAGGACACCAGCGTGGGCCGGGAGCAGAGCGGGATTCGAAGAGGGAGGCAGTTCCCGAGCTTGCATCCTGGCAGCCAGGCCTCGGATAAGTTATACGACCTTCCAGAAGCTTCCTCTGCCGGGGGTGATCCCGCTCGGGGGCTCAGGGAGCCAGAGGGCATTCGGTGTGTGCAGCGGGCGCCCTGCGTGTCGCACTCAGCCACCTTCCCCTCCGCCTGCAGGGAGGCCGGGGGGCGGGTCTGGCCTCTGCGTCTCGAGCGCTGGCCTTTGCATTGTCCTGTGTCTCTCGCTCCACCCCGCGTCCCTGACAGCCAAGGCCAGGGCTCCCGAGCAGATGGTGCTCACGCCGCAGGGACCGAGGGCACGCGGCCAGGCAGGCGTGACTGGCAGGCTTGGTGCCCTGGACCCCGGTGAGAACAGAAACGGGGCCTGACCCCGAGCAGAGGCAGATTCGCGCCCCTGCCTGCAGACGTGAGGGCAGGCACAGAGCGGGGAGTCAGGTTCATGGGGCCCCTGCACCCAGGACGGCGACCCGCCTACGAACGCAGACTCAGCCCTCCCCGCCACCCCGCGGGAGGCCCCCAGTGGCCTTCGTGGTCCGACGCAGCGCCAGAGAGGCTGGCCCCCTGGGCTCTCATCACGTTCGGGGAGCTGGGCTGCCGGCCCACCCCTGGCCGGGGTGGCGCTGGGCCCAGGGCAGGGCCTGGGAGGCGTGGACCTGGCTTCGCGCCAGGCTCCCACTCCGCACTGCCCTTCATCCCGGTCACACGGTGCAGTTTCGACCCACCACATAGAGGACAAGGGCGAGGTCTGGAGTGACCGTGGCAGATGAAGCCAGACCCGTGTGCATGGACACCCTCCTTTCCCTCCGCTTTCTCCACGAGTCTTTGACGATCAGTGACGCCAGGGGACACCCAGAAAGCAAAGGAACTCCAGACTCGCCAGGTGCCATAAACCAAGCGCCCTGCACGGTCCCTTCGGAGTCGCTGCAGATAGAGCCAAGTCAAGGCTCTGAGAAGTCCTGCAGTCGAGAACCCTGTCTTTGTTTCGGCAGCACTTGAACTTGATCGGCCACAGAATTTCCCTTTTTAGGAACACAGTTGACACCCCGCAGCTGACACTCGCGCCCTACAACCCACTTAGGTTAGCCCAGTTCTGAGGTTTACTGTCAAGCAACTAAGCTAGAGAATTACCCGCTGGTGCTGCTGAGTGACAGGCAGATCCAGAGCTCTGGGCTCCTTGAATTCATGTCACCTTTTGGAAAATAGGAATGAGTTTCCACTCGGATGCTCAAGCCCTTCCTTTCTCAAGGCCACCCTCCTCTTTAGCTACCCCTGTGTGCGTGTGCATGTGCGTGCGTGTGTGCACGTGTGTGCTTGCGTGTGCGTGTGTGCGTCGTGTCGTGTGGCTAATGAGTATTGCATCTGTGTGTGCTGCGTGTATGTGTGTTGTGTGTGTGCGTGTGTGCATGTGTGTGTGCAGCATGTGTATGTGTGTGAGGTGTGTGTAGTATTGTGTGCTTATTGTACCCATATGCATGTGTGTCTTTTCGTCTTGATGCGTAATAGATGTGATGATAGCGGCGTCGCGTCGCGTGTGACTGGCGTAAATAGCATGTGTCGCGCGTGTGTGTGCATATTAATGCGTGCGTGCGTGTGTGCATGTGTGTGTGCATGCGTGTGTGTTTTAGCGTGCATACGTGTGTCAATGCATGTGTGCGTCGCGTGTATGTGTGTGTCGTGCGTGTATGGCGTGCGTGTGTGTATACGTCGCGTGCGTGTGTCTGTCGCGTGTCTGTGGTAATGCATCGCGCGTGTCGCGTTCAATGTGCATGTGTGTGTAACTGGTTCTTGAGCAAAGCAACACAGTGGGTGACTTACTTTTAATGGAGAAGCACAGAGGGACGCAAAGGCGCGTGGCATCCCAGCCAGACTCCCCCGAACACGCCCCGCGAGGCGATGCTTTCGGCCTTCCAGGTCGTGATGCCAGGTGAGCATCGCCATAACTCTAAATCATAAGTTTTTGCTCTGGTTCCTTTATTTTTCTGGATCGTTTCACTGTTGATCGACACTCCGGGACCCCTGGCTTCCGCTCGGGGATGCAGAGAGCAGCAAAGTGCATCACTTCCGTTCTCCCTCACACACACGAAGGCCAGAAAACTGCAAATCGATGACTTTAATTGAACCCACCAGAGAACAGATGTCACAAGATCAAGTAATTTGAAATCTGGGAAAGGCAGGTGGCTGCAGGGGGAAACAGGACTCCAGAAGGTGTCTACTTGGGGCAGACGCCACAGAAGCCGGGGAGTGGATTTGGCTAAAATTCGTAATAAATTGCCGGGGACCCGGTGTGGGCTACCAGAAAAGCATGAACCCCCGGGGCTGCAGATGTGTGGAGGGTGGTACTTTCTTCCATAAACCCCACCAAGTGCCCGTAGGGAGGATCCATGACCTTCCTGAGAAAGTGTCCCCCAGGCTTTGGGCAGCCACGGCTAAAATCTGCCTAGATCCATCTCTCCGACCTCACTACAGAAAAAAAATAAAAATAAAAAAAGGCCTCATCTGCGGGAGGAGGAGCCAGAAACCTTGCCAGCACCTCGGGCACGGACAGAAGCCATTCGCGGCCGAGAGCAGAAGGAAAGGGCAGTGGCCGATGGGCAGGGCCCCTGCGCTCGCCCCTCCTCCGGGGTGGTCACGCCGACGGCCCCTCCGAGCAGCCCGGAACCGCCCACCCCCCAAACACATGCACCTCCGTGTCGTCCGTCCTAAGCAACACGTCCAGCTTCCAACAGAAATTCCGAGGCTTACGGAAAGGCAGGACACAGAGTGACGGTCGGAACCTGACTCAGATATGACAGAGACTTTTGTCACTCTCTGTCAGGGGAACGGAAATAACTCTGATGACTGTGCCGAAGGCTCTCACGGAGGAGGCTCGCCACATGCCAACTCGGATGATTTTCTTTGCTTTTTTTTTGCTGGCCCTGCTCTAACAGATAAGTGGGTAAGAAAACAGAGTAATGATGTGCTGCGCATTTACAGACCGTGGAAAAGTAAAGGAGCCGGGAAATAGTCAAGCAGGCGGAAAGCCGGCGCGGGGCGAGTGGGGACGGCCAGCCCCCCGACGCCCACGCTGCTGCGACGCGGCGCCACCGCATTCGAGGGCAGACTCGGGTTATTTTAAAACGCGTGCCGTAAACGTCAGAGAAACCGCTCGTATTTTTTGAGAGATGTAAATGATAAAACGGGACCACGAAGTGTATTCAGTTAAATGCAGGAGAAGCGGATGGCGAGGGGAAGAGACGCCGGTAGAAACAGTTAGTGCCACGGCCCAGATCCTCATCCGTCCCCACGGTCACGTGACGCGCGCGTGGTCCGAGCTCGCCGGTTAAAAGGGAGAGCGTCGGGCCGGATCTTGAAAAAAGCGAAACCCAGCTACGCTCTGTCGGCCTGAGACCGAGTTTAAATACAAAGATGTAGGTTTTTAGAAGGGAATGGTGACAACGGGTCCCGCGTAACCACGGGAACGCTGCAGCGGCTGAGTTCACGTCGAACTGGATCGGAACCAGCACTTGCATCGGGGTAACGAGGGCCCAGCCCAAACGTGGACCTGCCTAACAGCACCGCCTCACGACACAGGACGCCCCCCGGTGGGGCTGCCGGGCCTGAGAGGGGACATCCACAGTCCCCTGGTGACGTCCTCACGTCTCTGTCTGTGGCCGACGGGCCAAGCAGATGGCGCACCAGCATGGCCAGACCCGCCCGACCAGCAGCGCCCACCACCGGGCCCGGTGGACATCGACCGCACGCTCCGCCTACGACAGCGGGCCCTCGGAACACCCCGCAGAGCACGTTCTGGGCCACCAACGAGCCCTGACAAACTCAGAGCAGAGCTCACACGGGGCGGGTTCTCAGACTGATGGCTTTCAACGGTTCCGTCCAGCAGGGCCGTGCTGCGGGTGGCAAGCTCCCGGGAGCACCCTAACCCAGGCCCTGGGCTGGGAGCAGGCACAGAGCACTGGGTGCTGCCAGCCTGACACACGAGCCACGTGACAGGACAGGCCCTGCGTATTTGGTGGTGACCGTTGTGGAGTGTGTGGCAAGGCACAGCCGGAGATGCAGGCCCACAGAGTCACAAGGTTAGGCGCGCTCGTCAAAATCCTTCACAAACCAAAAGTGGGGCCAAGCACGAGCGCCCGGGGGAGCCGCAGAAGCAGGAGCCAGGAGCCGAGCCAGGCAGGCACCTGACCCGGAGCTGCGGCCAGGCCAGGACGCGGGACAGCGAAGCCGCCGTCCCCAGGCTCTGGGCGCTTCTGAAGCTGGCGGGCCTGCTCTGTGCCTGGATTGACCCTCCAGGAAGAGCGTCCTCCAGGGGCTGGAGTGAGGCCGCCAGGCCTGGAAAAGGCCTCGCGAGTCCCTGGTGGCCCGCCCGCCGGGGCAGCACAGGAGGCTGGATTTGAAGCCCGTCTGACCCGCGCCTCGCTCGTGCGTTCGGTCGGGAGACTCGCCGTGGAGCGGACGCACCCGAGGGCGTCCCCCCCACAGGTCCCAGGGACCCCAGGCCTCGTCCCGCATGGCCCTGCACGGTCGGGCACAGCTGAAGCGCCCGGGCTGCTCCGCGGGGCGAGACGGCCAGGGCGGGTCCTGGGCCTGCACTCCTGCCCGCGGCGCCCGCGTGCCCCGGCCGGGCTCCGGGTCCGGTCGTCATGGTCGCAGTGACGTTGGGTCCCGCCGCTGAGCACCAGGCGGCTCACGGGCTCCGTGCCCCATGAAAGACTCGGTTTTTCTCGTCACTGTCTGGAAGGAGCTGGGAATTTTGGAGCCGTCGGAAGAAGCGTTAAAGGCCGCGGGGCCAGGAGGACTCCTGGCCTCACCTGCTCCAAGTGGGGCAGGGGCCTGGCGGGGAGGGCCCGGGACGCAGGGCTGGACCTCTGGGGGCCTGGTGACCTGTGGCGCTGGCACGGGAACCAATATGGGTCCTGGCCAAGACCCCTCGGATTACCGTGCCCACCGCCGGCCACTCCAGGGTCCCCGCCCAGCAGGCCCCTGGGCCAGGACCGATGGCCATGCCCTGTTTGGGGATAAAAGTTCACCTGCTCTGTGTCCGGCCAGCACTGCGGCCTTCACAGCGTCGTCAGAGGCCCAGGGGAGCCCAGCGAGGCCCGCTCTCCCCGAGGCCACGCCCACCGACCTGGGCCGCTTCGAGGAACTAGCCGCGTGGCAGCCTTGACACCACAGAAGTGGGCAAGGCCGTTCCAGCCCAGGCGGCTGGTTATTCAACCTTCGCCGGCCCAGGGCTGGCTCCACCTGTGAGACCCTCCTGGGGCCACCGATCAGGGAGGCCCCTGCTCTCTCCAGGTGACACGTGTAGGGAGGAGGCCGGTGCCCTCAAGGGAGGCAGGTTCCCAGAATGGACCACTAGGCCTTGCATGTCCCCAAAGCCACACCACGGTTCCACCAAACCACAGCCCACCCCCACACACAGGCCACACCTCCTGCTGCCCTGGGTCCCCTCAGCTGGGGACACCCTGGCCCCTGACTGTCCCGGTCACCCCCGCAGGGCCACGCCTCTGGGAAGTCATTCCTGCCCCCCATGCCCATTGAGCTCACCACTGGCCCCCAGCAGGGCGGGGGCTGAGGTACTCCTGCCCCACTGGGCTTACCACCCAGCTCCTGGGCGTGGCCCCCAAGAAGCCTCTGAGCTCCCCGACTGGCAGGGGGCATGCGGGGTGTGTGGGGACAAGAGGAGGGAGCCGCTGGCTTTGTCCGGGTCTCCTCCAAGGGCCGCGTTCCCTGGGAGAGGGGGTGAGGGGGCTGCAAGGATCCGAGCCCTGAAGGCCAAGGTTACCCCCAGGACCCTCCCTCCCAGCTCTGCCGGCCCGGCCCATCCCCCAGTGGAACCCAGGCTTCGAAGGGAGGCCCTCAGCGGCGTGAATGGAGGCGGGGTGCAACTCCCGGCTGGGGTTAGTCTCCAGCCAGGGCGGTGGAGAAGTCAGAACTGTTAATTGGGGCAAAACTGTGATCGCCCATCAGCAAAGCTCTAATGCTGTGTGACCTTGAGCAAGTGTCTTCGTCTTGCGGTGCTCGGCTCATGTTCCTGGGGTCCCATGGAGGGCGTCATGGAACGAGGCCTGTGACCGGCCTCGCTGGCCCCTGCCCCGCCCCCCGGGGGGGTGGAGGTCAGCCCTTCGCGGCCCTCCCCGCTTTCCTGGGACCAGAAACCGAAGCTTCGAAGTCGGGCTAGTGTTCGCTCTTGGATTTACTTACTTACTTTTTTGTTCCCACTTGGCTTTTAGTTCTAATTGAAACGTTCTTTTTGACAAGGCCAAGGCATTTCTGCTGCACCGAGAGCAAAGCACAGAAGGGTTTTGTCCTCGCTGGGACCCGCTGGGCCCCGAGGGAGAGGTGAAAGGCTGCCGCGGGGGCAGGGCCAGCTGGGATCAAAGGGGCCACCACCCCCCAGGAGAGCGAGGGCACCGGGGGGCCCGGACCCTCGTGGGAGCCTGTGCAGCTGCCCTCCTCTGCCCAGGCGCAGGGTGGTCCCTGGACGGGGCCGCCAGCCACACACTGGGAGGGAGCGGAGCCGTGGGTGGGTCCCGGGGAGGGGGAGCTGGGAGGCGTCTGGGGCAGGCCCGGCCGTCCCGTCCTGGGCCCCCATGGCATTCCGGGGTCTGCCCGCGGCCACCCGTGCTGGTGGCAGGAACCCTCCCCCTCGGATGGGGAGCCTGGGCCCGGAGAGGCTGAGTCCTCCGCTCAGAACACGCACAAGCAGGGCAGGAGCTGAGAGCGCACCCCAGACGTCTGACCTACCCCCCTCCAGAAACCCGCAACGGAGCCTCCGGAGAGGAGACAAAGGCCCCCAAAGGCCACCTCGACCAACCGCCTGCCCCGCTGCTTCTAAAAGGAGAGAGAGACCTGGATGGGCTTCCTGGAGGAGGAGGCGTGAGCGGAGCTCCTTGCCCTTTCGAGGCAGGGGACGCTGGCGTGCCACACCGCCACTGCCGGAGCGTCCGAGTTCACACGCGTGAAGTGCTCTGACTGCCCCAGGGGGCGCCGCGGCTTGTCCCCGGTGATGCCCTCCGCCATTGGACCGGAGGCCGAGAGGGCAGGGTCCAGGTGGCCTCCTCGCCTCTGTCCTCAGAGCCGGCGCCCTGCGCTGCCCGGCGAAGGCAGGAAGGACACGGATCACGAGTGCCGGCCGGAGCTGCGGGCAGGGAAGGGGAGCCCTCGGGTGTCCGGCTGCCCCTGGCCCGGCCGCCCCCCACCCTGCTACAGCCTCGTGGTCACTCTCCAGCGCCACACGGCCTCCTGGCAAAGCCCATTTAAATTCCTCCCGCAACGCTGCAAACCGCAGTGCGAAACGGTTTATTAAAATCTAATTAGCCAAATGGATAAATAATCGCAGGCAAGCTTAACTCTTTCCTGCAACCTCACCCGGTGCTCGGAGCCAGGCAGGCCGGCCGGGACTCTGGCCCAGTTTGAGCGTGAAGCCGGGGGCCACCGAGGTAGCCGTGGCCGGTGGTGTGGGTGTGCTCGGAGCGTGCAGGCGTCGCGGCTGACCTTGACCGGCTGGGTCTTCCTTCCTACCCTGGATCTGGAATAGAGGACGGATCCACACAGAACCGCGGGGACCCGTTTCTTCCTTCCCCCTCACACGCCCAGTGCACGCGTGTGCTGACCAGGCTCCTGTGCGTGTAGCTAAGGGCTGTCACAGGGGTTAGAAATGCACCAGGGGCCTTTCTCCGCCTGGAAATCCACCCGCCCTGGGGCCCGAGCCCTCCCCGGAGAAGTCCTTGCAGGAGATCGGGAGCTGGCCAGGTGTCCACTTTGGGGCTGAGCTGCGGCCCCACACGACCCTGGCTGATTCAGGGAGCGTAGAGCCCTGAACCCACAGGCTCTGCCACCTTCTGCTTGCATGACTGACCGGGTCCCTCTCCCCGCCTGGGCCTCCGGCCCACGTCTCAGCCTCCCCACAAGAGCACACTCGAAACGGGAGCCACCCAAACCCCACTTACAGGGCGAACAGACCGGCCGCAGCATCTCAGACAGCAGAACGCTGCAGAGATGACCTCGGGACCCGCGGGGCCGGCCATGGACCTGACAGACACTCACGGTGCGGCACGCGTCTTACGGAGAGCAGGTGGCCGCGAGGTCCCCGGCCGGGCGGAGGGCCCACTATTCCGCCAATGTGCCATCTCTCACACGCGCCCTCCCCCACACGCGCCCCACCCTCTGCCTGTCTCGACGCACTGTCGAGGTCAAACCACTGTGAGGGGTCCCAGACGACCCCTGAGCCACACCCCCGTGCTCCCCACACAGGAACCCAGGTAGCGGAAGGGAAAGGCACTGTGACCCACCACATGCTCAGGTGACCTGTCCCTTATCCACAGACCCGGGCCCGCCGGGGGTGTGTAGGTGGCAGGGGCGGGCTTCAAGCCAGACGAGCCTCCACCTCCTCCAGCACCGAGGGTGCTTCCACGGCAACCTGACATCTTCGGGCTGGGGGACGGGGGACCTGGCCAGGCCTGGGCCTCCTGGGGACACGCCCCGTGGCCGGGCATTGGGGCCTCCAGGGACGTGGAAGGAAGAAACGGCCGAGGCTGATCCCATCTGAACACCAAAGGCCGCACATATCACACCGCTCAGATGCCTGGGTCGGGGAGACCAGCACTGGCTACCTGGGGCCGGCAGGGGACATGAAGAGGGCTTGGTCAAAGGCATGGACGTCCCGCTACGAGATGCACGAGCTCTGCAGCTCTAACGGGCGACGTGGCGACCACGGCCAGCAACGCCCCACTGTGCACTTGAAGGGGGTGGAGCGTAAGTGTTCTCTCCACACACGCACAGGGAGTGAAGAGAGACAGTCGCCAGGTGAGGTGGCAGGCGCGAATTCGCTCGATGTGGCGATTGGTTCACAATGTGCACACGCGCAGAAACATCAAGCCGTGCACCCCACGTATCAGTTTCTATTTGTCAACTACACCTCGACAAAGCCGGCAAATGGGAGGGAGTGGGGAACAGCCCAGCCCCGAAGCGGACTCCGCTCTGAGGGTCCACGTTTGATCCGTAAGCAGCACGGCCGACTGTCACCACTCGTGTCCCTTAATGAAGCACTAATGGGTTCTTTAAAGATATTTATAGACTTCAAGTATCTTCGCAATCAGACATGGCTCATACAGTTGTAGGGTCATTAATTTTTTGAGTAATTAAGTGACGTTTAATGACATCGGACTAACTCAAAGCCTTTCTTTGAGATGTGTGACTTGGCCTTTTTACCATCGATCTCTCTCGCCCGCCCCAGAGTCCCCAGCAGTGTTGTGGGGTGACTTTGTGAGGCCACAGGGCGTCTGAGACGAGATAAACCCCCCAGGCCCACCCACCTCAGCGTTTAGCATCGCATCCTAGGGGGAGGTGTCCTTACCGCTACATGCAGTTGACAGCAGAAATCGTCCCAAGGAACAGAGCAAGTCCATGAGATGACAGAATCGGACCCCAGTGCAGGCTACCTGGAGCCGGGCCCGGCCCCCACCCCACACCCGCCCAGGGCACACGCCTCAGGGCACACACCCCGGGGTGTCCCCGTGTTTCAGGTCCCTCCCCCAAAGTGGTGGTCATAACAGGACCTCTTTCCCAGGCTGTGGTGAGGTTGGACCCAACGGTGGATGGAACGCGTGTGGCCGAGGCCAGTCTGCGAAGGCTCCCGAGGTGACACCGTTAGCATCGCAGCTTCGAGGCCGGGGTGGAGGAGACAGCCCGACCCGGTCACCACTGACCAGAGGCGTGTCCTCGAGCCAGGGGCTCCCCCTTGCTGGGAAGGAGGAGGCGCCGTCCCTGCCTCCAGCAGTGTCTGGAGTGTGACGTGTGCACGGAGGCCAGCCCTGGCGGGGACCCATAAAATGCCAGACGTGCCGAGAGCTCCGGGCACCAGGGGTCACGGCCACCCGGGCCGTTTGGGCCCAGGGACTTTTTGCCTCACCCAGGACCTCGTGTCCACTCTTGGGGCATGTCTGAAAGAGGACATGGACAAGTCACACCACATCCAGCAGGGCCGCGGGCAGGGAGCAGCCGGCCACCCCCGGGGCCTCCCGGGGGAGAGCACCTCTGGGGACACACGTGCTGTCCCCATGCCCATGTCCCTATCTAAGCAGGTCCATACTTCCTGGATCCACGGGGAGAGGATGCTCAATGGGTTCTGCCTGCGCTGGGGACAGTCAGGGAGGCCCCACCTGGCATACCGGTGGCACCTCTGTCAAAAATCGAGCTGCTTCATGAGAATTCAGTCCACACTTGCTTTGGGGAACACTCCCCACCGTTTCTGAATTTATTGTCAATTGTCCCACTCTGTGTGGCAATCCTCAATTAAATGCACAAACGGCGGCTCTCACGGGAAGCAGTACTCAGCGGGCATGACAGTCACACACGTATGCTCAGTGCCCGCTCCATGCTGGGCGTGGCTCCAGGCCCCCGGCCACTTGACAGCTGGCATTTAAACCCTATTCAGCGCCCTTCCCGATAAACTGCCCTGTGAGGGGCCGGTGTGTCTCAGTGAAGGGCGGGGCCCACGTCAGAATCACGCGTGTGGCTCGTTCCCAGAACACATGGGGAACCATGGGGCTGGGGGACACGCAGGGTTGGACGGGCCCCTGCCCATGCGCCAAGCCCCGCTCCTGACTCCGAGTCCCACTGGCCGGGCTGTTTCATCTAGGGAAAGCCACATCCGTCTGCCCCATCGCCACGGCCACCAGCGCTGACCTGCGACTTCTATTGCCCAGGCTTTTATGGGAGGCTGGGTGGACAGGCGGGAGAGGTCCACGGGCTGCGATGGGGGCTGGCGCGTGGCAGGGCTGGCCTCTGATAACTCTGCTGGCCCGGAGAGCTAGAGACAGCTGATCTCGGAGGACTTATCTGAACAAATGAGTAAGCCACACAGCTGAGCAAACAGGAGGAGACAGTGATGCTTCTTTTTCGGAGAAGAAAACATTGATTACGATGAGCCAGGAAATAGTCTCATTTATTTTTGTCTCGGTACCGTGGCAAGTCGGGCGATTTCTCACCAGAGGTGCTTTAAGAAAAAAAAAAGCCAGAGGCGGCGGCTGCTTGCCGCGGCGGGCGTGCGTTCCGGCTTCCTCACGCAGGCACCGGGGCGCCGTGAGCAGAGCCTTCCCCGCCCGGTCCCCGGCCCTGCCTCTGCCCTCCGTCCCACGTCCCACGGGCAGACACTTCCCGCGCCGACTCAGAGCAAAGCTGCTCTTTTTAATCCTCTTGGTGGCAGAAGTGAAGCTCAGAGCAACTGTTCTGCAAGATGATTCTGCCCCCGACTTAAGCGTGACCTTGAGTATATGACTCAGTCCCTCAAGACCAGCGATGTCACCTGTCACGGAGTGGGACCGGGCTAGACGCCTGAGGGCTCATCACGGTCTGACGACGCTGCAGAGCACGTGCCCGGGCTGGGGGCTCTGCGGGGTCCGCCAGCTCTCTGCTCTCGCGACACCCGGACGCATGCGCGTGTCACTTGGCACTTCATAAAGCTCTCCGCGCCCTCTGATATGAGAACCAGGGACCCTGAGCGACACCCTGGGGGCGCACAGCTCAGGGCGCCGCTGGAGGCCCGGACGTTGTGCCCCTGACGCCCGTCTCTCCCGCCGCCCGCCCCAGACGTTCTGGCCTCCACGGATTTTGAGGGGCGGTTCAGCGGGCGTCTCCCCAGCAGTATAAAGATATTACGGTATTGATTCCTGAAAGGACACGGGTCCTGGGCTCATTCATCACCGCTGCTCCTGGAGAGGGTGCAATTACCGGAGCCAGCGCTGTCCTCGGGCCACCGCTTCAGGCAGGACACACGCCGCGGACGCCCAGGAGGAGGGGCCAGGAGGGGCCGCTGGCCGGAGAGCTGCTTCGTGCTGCGCACTGGGCTGCACGCTGCACAGGCGTGAAGGGCGAGGTGACGGGCGTGAGCCGGGCTCACGGGGACAGCCTGGCAGTGTCCCCTGCTGCTGCGCAGGGGGGCGGAGCTGTCTCCGCTTGTAAAACCTTCCACGATCCCGCCGTTCGGGGAGTTCTGGGGACCGAGCCCCCTCATCCCGGGTCGCGACCCAGTGACACCTCTAAGTCCTGTGGGTGCTCATGTCCCTGGGGGCTCCCACAGGAGACACACAGCGGCTGCACATTTGCTGCAAACACACAAGGTCTCGAGCCTGAGTGAGTTACACGCTGATACTTGTGAGAACAAGGACGAATGACCGTCACCTTTCCCCAAGCATTTCCCTCCCGCCGGGCATTGTGCCGACACCTCCGGCGGCCGATTATTATTATTATTATTATTACGAATCATCAGCGTCTGACTCTCCCGGAGTCTCGCAGCTGAGCACATTGATGGTCTCATTTGCAGATGAGATTTAGGCTTAGGAAAGATAGGTCCACGGGCCACACGGACACAGGCTTCGAACCCAGGGCCGCTGATCCCCGAGCCACGTGGCCGAGGCGTCCGGAGACTGCAGGTGTTGGTCTCCCAGCTCCCACAGCCGTGGTCCATGGTGTGGGCGCCGCCCTCTGTCCACGGCATGTGGAGCCCCATCTGCAGCCCTGGCCCGTGGTCGGCCCCGACCCCCACGGGGCCCTGGGGAGGGACCGTGCCCCGTGGCCTCCCTCCCCAGGGGTTAGCGTGGCTCTCGGCACACGCTCAGAAGGGTTGACAAAGGCAGGAGAGCCACACCGCCGGCCCCTGAGCGGAGCCCCACCTCCCAGACAGGAGCGGGGGCCATGAAGCCACGGCCCGGTGGGGGATCCCAGACCCCCGCAGTTCGGCCAAGCTGCAGACGGACCTCCGGGGGCCCGCAGACCCCAGGGATGAGGTCCTCAAGAGGCTCTCAGAGCCGGCACCGTGAGCCGGGGCAGACGGCAACCCCACCTCTGAGCCCCGCTCAAGAGCGGCATTTACTCCATCCCCTCCTCCCTCCCAGCACCCTGATGGACCGCGGGTCAGGGGTCAGGACTCCCACTCTCCACCAAGGACACCCAGGCTCCCCAGAGCTTTGGTGACCAGCTGGACAGGACACGGCTAGTGGGGCACACAGGGTCTCTGGCACCCAGTCGGCCCGGCGCCCTTCGCTCTGTCGTTAATGAACGCGTGTTGGGGCCCCGTGAGGAGGCTGTTCCGGGCCAGCAAGTCCAGCATTTGCTGCCTTGTCAGCTGCTTGGCCACGAGGACCAGGGGCTGGGCCCCCAGAAGCACAGGGTCGGGTGTCTCGTCTTGGTGCATGAAGGACAGCAGATTCGATTAGGCAGAGCCCCGCACCGACTTAGAATTGATTTGGATATAAATAGACGGCATAAAACCCATCCTGGCACCCGAGGGGCACAGCAGCCCCCTGCGGGTCACGCTGAACGGCGCGTGAAGTCACGGACACTTTAAACCCGATAGCGCTGTGACTCCTGACGGCACACGCCACGGCTGAGCCGCCCAGGACGAAGAGACGAGCCGGGTGTGGCCCCGAGTCCTGTCGCTATCTCTGCCCCGCTATCTACCTGTCATCTCTATCTATCACCAACTATCTATATCTATCTATCTAACTGCCACCCCTGTCTCTCTTTCCGTCTGTCTATCATCTGTTATCTATGCATCTCCTTCATCTGTCTCGTCCGCATATCTTAAAAACTGTCCTTTCTCAGTGAGACTTCAAGGGGGAGGACAGTTAATTATTCATTCACCGCCGAGGCCTTTGGACCCATCGACTTCGTTTCTGGTTCCCCTTGGATCCGGTACACGGATTCTGGTTTGATCGCATTAAGTCTCTTGAATAATTAATATGGTAATTTAACCCGCGCGGAATGAGCAAATGTTACCTTCTGCTTAGGGAGTGAAAATAAAGAAGTCCCCAGAGGCAGTTTTCCCAAATCCGTTACTGTCACCCTGAACCGGCGTCTGTCTCACGGAAGGAAACTTCTCACTGTCCCCCCGGCCCCGCCCCGGCCCTGCCTGAGCGGGAGGCAGACAGCCCGTCCGTGCTGCCCGGGACGCCGGAGGCCTCGCGGGCACGGCCGTGGCCATCAGGAAACGGCCGCCGTGCCTGGCGGTCAGGAGCCCTGCTTTGCGGTCCTTCTCCGGAGGCCCCGGCCCTGCCCGCCTCTCCCACCGTGGCGCCGGACGGGAAGGGGCGGCGAGGTCGGAGCGTCACCCTCCAGAGCCCCCGCGCCCGTGCGCGCATCCCGGGGCACAGCGGATGGCGCCGTCGCGTCCCGGAGACTGAGTGGCTCCCTGACACGGTGACAGAACCAAACACCAAGAGTCCGAGGGGAGACAAGGAGCCAGGAGACACACGCAGGCGGAGCCCCCCGTGCGAGGCGGGAGGACCCCTTCTGGGCCCCGGGGGGCAGCCACGGGGCCTCGGCCACACCCGCGCAGAGCCACGCGCCCCTCACCAGGACAGGCCACGGGCCGGCACCTCTGCCCGTCCCCGCGTGCCCCTGCTTCCAAAGAGACGGTGGCAGCATGTTGGTGACGACCGCCAGTGCGCGGTGCTGTGACACGTGCTGGTGTCCACACAGGACCCGTCTCCACTGTCACGTCCCGATCACTGGATCGTTGGGCTAAGGCAGGCTTTCTCCACCAGAGGTGGGCTGTGGCTCCCCGGTGACATCTGGCAAGGCCTGGAGACACTTTTGGCGTCCCACCGGAGAGGGTGCTGCTGGCACCCGTGGGTGGAGACCGGGGTGCTGCCGATACCCTGCGGGGCCCAGAGGCCCGCAGCAGACAGTGGCCCACGGAATCCCCAGGGTCTTCAAGAGGGAGGCGTGAGGAGCAGAAAGTGGGGTGGCCGAGACGACGGAAGGAGGAGGGGTCAGCGACGTGAGGAGGGGCCCGAGCCCGGCAGCGCGGGTGCCACAGGGGCAGGGGCGGCGAAGAAGCCGGGCCCCCACAACCTCCGCAGGGTTGCGGCTCCGCCGGCACCCCGATGTCCCCGGCTCTGTGACCCCAGCTTCCCAGGGGAAACGTCTCCTCGCTTGTCAATCGCGCCCTCGCTCATAAGAAGAGGTGCAGAAGCCTCGCTCGGGGCACTTGGGGTGTGGCGCCAACACCCTACCCGCACGGCTACCGCCCCCCACCACCCCGTGAGGTGGCTTTGCTCTCCCATTTTTCCGGGGTCTGAAGACAGTGGTGACCAGCCTCACAGGTCCCCTGGGCGAAGAAAGTATGGGGAGAAATTGGGGGTGAGGCTGGGAAGGCATCTGGGGCCAGACTCTCGGCCCTCCACTCAAGTGGAAGATTGCAGACCGTCCCCCGGGTGAGTGCCGACCCCTGATCCACCCCAGGTGGATGGGCCTGCACCTGACGGTCACCGAGCTTAGCCCTCCCTTCCCAGGCGAGCAGAGTGGGTCCACGGGGATTTTAAGCGTTGCCCACTTAATAACTGGCAGGGCAAGCATCGGCCCCCACACCCCCAAACCCCAGATCCCTGCTGTTGTTGGTTTACATTTCACGCACGAATCTGACGACCGTGTGCGGGTTTTTAACTGACATTGATTAGTCCTCTCCCCGCACAAAGATGGCGAGAGATGTCGCTGGAGAAGCTGACCGCGTGATGACAGCCTCGCTTTAGCTCGTGTACACTGAGTCCCTGAAGCTCTACGACGAGGCGGGAGTCACCCCACAGGCGAGGAACTGAGGGGCAGCGAAGCCGACAGACGAATCTGGCGGCGGGGTCTGCGGCCCAGTGCCCGACCCCACCCCGTGTCCTCTCTGCAGGGACGCGGATGTCCAGTCCCATGGGCAGCCCCATTGCCAGAAACCCGCGTCCACACGGCCCACGCGGCCATCGCCTCAGTCACCACATCCATGGACCTGCTTCGAGCTCGCGTCCCGGCAAAGTCCAATCTCCCCAGCCCCAACGCGTCCAGCCAGCACAGCCACGTGCGTGTCCAGCCCCGACCTGGCTGACGGCCACGGCTCTGGCCCATGAGACGGGAGCCCACACGGCTAGGGTATGTGCGCCCCGAAGCAAATCGCGCGCTCGCCCGTGAGGCGTGGCGGCCGCGCTGCAGCTGCTCCCGGGCCCCTGGCCCCCTATCGCTCACACGCCCGAAGCAAGAGCGTCCTGACTCCAACGTCCAACTGTGGACACCGGACGGGGCCGTGCGGGAGACACACGCCCGCACAGGAGGGGGGTCATCATTGCCGTGAAGAGCCCGGGCACCGTGATTTATTTCAGGGTTCCCCCACCTCTGGGGACAGGCTGAGAGGTGTCACTCGCTGGACTGCATCACACACATGCACACGAGCACACATGTGCGTGCATGCATGCATCCTGCTCTACTTGGGAAAGAACAAAGCTTGCACATCCCGAGTCCAGCCTCTACTCATAGTATGACTTTCTTGGCTTCTCAGTGAGTCGCTCGATCTGTCGATCAGCAAGCACTCACTGATGGCTTCTCCACAGGGCCCCCCGCCCCCCACCCCGCCATCACCAGACACAAAACTAAGTCTCCGTTCTTATGAGCTCAGCCTTGTGAAGCCGAAGGCAAGTGATTGCTCAGGGACAGGTTACGCTCAAAACATATCTTCCTGCGATGCGGTCTTCGTAGTGGGCCCACCCAGAATGCTGCACGTAGTAGGGACTCAGGAAATGCCAGCTGCATGTTGGGTGGAAACTACGGGCCTGGAGCCTCTTGGACGGGCATGGGAGCCATCAGCAGCCATCAGGTGGAGCAGGCGGTGCGGGCGACGCCGGTTGGCCTGAGACCCCCACGCCCTGGCCCCGTCCTCAGCCCCTGCTGGGATGTGGGGCAGTGCTCCTGGATGCGAGATGCTCGTAAGGGTCAGCACGACGGTGAACCAGCCTCCTGAGCCAGCTCGCTCTTCCGAGCCCAGAGCGCCCGGGGCCGGACGGGGAGCTGGCGGGGCGATAAATCAAGCTCTCAGAACGACGGGGCCCTGGGAACGACGCTTCCAAATCTGCAGCGCGAGGCTTTATTTACTTATCTAGTTACGCCGTGCCTCGTTCAAATGGATTTAAGGCAGCTTACAGAGACACTTAGAGCAGAGCGGAGAAACATAAACGAGGGGGGCTGAAGAGGCGGGGGCCACGTGCGAAGACGGAATCAGCCTGTGGCACTGCCTCCCATGAGCGCCCCCCGTGACGCCGCAGCCAGCAGGGCCCGAAGGACCGCGTCCCTGCGGACACCGCGGCCTCTGCCGTCCGGCCTCCGGGACGGGACGCGGAGAGGATGAATTTCTTCGTTTCGAGCTGCCCGTTCGTGGCTATTTGTTACCGCAGCCCCGGGGAGCTCACACACTTACTTAGTCTGTTATTTGTAAAATGTGATAAACACCCGGGGACCCGCCCGGCGGCTCAGAGCCAGGCAGCCGCCCACGTGGAACTCTTTCTCCCCCGTGTCCCCTGCCCCGTGTCCCCTGCCCCCGCCCGAAGCAGCGGTCACCTGCGATTTGTAATTTTTGCCGAATAAACGGACGGAATGACACCCCCCGTGATGCCGACGGGCCCTCCCTGGTGGCCGGTGATCGAGGCGCCCTCCGCCCTGGCTGGATGGCTGAGCCTGATGTCCGTGCGGCTCCCACTCCGGGCTCCCTTTGTTTGGCTGGGTCATCCGCGTCGGCCGGTCTGTGGCGATGACGACGCCGGCGGTGATCGGCACGCTCGCGGCAGACCTCTCCCAGCTGCTGGCCGTCGTCTCGTTTTCTCGCGGTGAGCGGAAGTTCGCGCGGGCCGCAGGATGCCCGTGAAGGGATGAAAGAGTGATTTTCAGCCCCGTTCTCACGTGGCACTGGGCAAGTCGCCGGCACTCGATGGGCGGGTTCCTCGTGGTCAACACGACGGCTGGGGTCTGCCCCTGGCTCAGCCCCCCAACCCTGCGCCGAAGCTGCGAGGATGATGAGGAGCTTCTTAGACGAGGCAATTTCCAAGCCCGTTTCCATCCTTTCTGGAACACGGTGCAGTATAAATAAATGAATAGCTCTAAAGACATTTCCGTCTGCCCTGCTGGAGCCGGAACGTTCCAAGCCCCTGGCCGAGGGCTCCTGAGAGCTCTGCCAGCCCCAGGGCTGCCTCTGGCCGTTTGCGGAGGACATCCCACCCCCGGCCAGCCCTGCGGGGCCCGCGCCGACACGTCGACTTCCCCGCAGCCTGCCGCGGGAGCAACGGGCTCTGCAGGCCAGCCATCGCTCACGGCCGGTTTCCTTGCGAATCGCCACCAGACAGCTATTAATCTCCCATCATACTTTTATCAAGTGTTTATTTTTTCCCTCTCTCTCTCCCCAAGACGGGGAATATCAATACGGCAGCTGTCACGGGCCATTACCAACTGTATCCTCTCCGCTATTACGGCGAAATAAAGCCAGAGAGCGGGTGACGGGAGGGGCCGTCCAGGCGACAGCTTATCTGGAGATTCGAGGGAGCTGTCCCACAGAACGACACTGACTGTCACATCTGGGCATGCATCTCCCCGCCAACGAAGGCACCGACTGCACACGGCGGACGGATGCCGTCTCTCCACGGGCAGCCGGCGCCCACACCACACACACGGGTGACTCCGCGTTGCCAAAAGCCGGCCCAGCCCAGGGGAGCAGGCCCCAGTCAGGGAGATGGCAGACAGGGACCGGAGGGCTGGGCGACCTGGGTAGCTTCTGTGTGACCCGTTAGACCAAGCCCTATGGTGCCTCTGGGCAGCAGAACGATGGCAGGAAATGCGGGCCACGCCCCTGTCCCACGGGAGTGACCTGAGGTGGAGGCACCAAAGTCCACAGGACGGTCTGCCTAGCTCCATCCTTGCAAACTCCTCTTATTAATGGGGCACGGCACGGGCGGCCCTGTCCGGGGCCAGACACAGCCTCTGGCCCACCTGAGCAGGGTGCCTGCCCCGCAGGAGGCACCCGGGGCGAGCCTCAGCACAGCCCTGAGCCCTGAGGGAACCACCCTGGGGAGCATCTCCCTGTCACACACTCGCACACGGTCCCCACACGTCCCTGGTGATTGCAGCCAGAGAGAAAAACAGAATGTCCGAGCAGGATGGGGACCAGGATGGGGCGGGGGCGCGGGCCCCAGGGTGAGAGCCGGCACGGCTGTGTGCACCCTGTCACCCACTCACCCCGCGTGGCCCACCAGGAGCACCAGGGGGGCTGTGGCCACTGTGCGTCAGGCTCACCATTAGGGAGCACTGGCAGGGTGACCCCAATACCGAAGGGATGGAGAACCGGGGACGAGAAGCCCGTCTGCCACCGGTAACGACATAACCAACTCGCGTCCACGTCGGCTTGGCTCCAAGCAAAGGCCGGGCCTGAGCGAGGACTTAGACGTGGCTCTCGAGACGCCCGGGGCCACTCCCTCACCAGCAGCAGGAGTGCACACATCACGGGGGAGATGCTGGTGATGCGCGGAGCAGATCGGCAGTCATGGCATTGACGATGGGAATGGAGGTGCAGAGTGTGGTGAAGGAGGCGGGCATGGCCATGGTGATGCCGGCAGTGTTGGTCACAATGGCGGCTGTGAGAGCTGGGGACACTCTGAGATGCTAGTGATGTGAGGGTGACGTTGATGGTCATTATATTATGAATGGCAGTGGAAACATGTAAGGATGGTGATGGACTGTACGGCAATGCTGGTGGCGCTGCTGCT
>NW_024351731.1:6451495-6454104 GCF_902729225.1 Pteropus medius
GAGGCGGAGATGTGGGCCAGGACAGGGGCCATGTGGGGAGCACAGGACATGGCGAGGGGTTGGCCCGAGAGCCCGCTGTGGGTCAGGAAGCGCGGGTGGCCGAGCAGGTGGGCTGGCCTGGGCCTGGCCGGAGCCGGGAGGCGCGTCGGGGTCCAGGGTCAGCGGATCTCGGAGCTGCTTGGGCTGCACCGAGTTCGAGGTGTTGGCAGGGCAGCCCGGAGGAGCTGGGCTGACGTGGGATGAGGCCGAGGGCTTCGAGGGGACGTCCAGGCCGCAGGGCCCGGGGCCAGCGTCCCTGTCACAGCGTTTACAACGGAGCGAGTGGCTGGGGAGCTGAGACCTCGACGGGACAGAGGGCGGGGGCGGGAGAGGAGCCGGCCCCACGCGGAGGCCCCGCCCTGACCCCCTGTGGGCTGGGCCACTTCTCACTTCTTCCAATACCTCCCAGGTCCACTGTGAGCCTCCTCCTCCAGGAAGCCCTCGCTTCCAAGCGACAGGGCCAGCGCCTCCCTTCCGCTCATCGGTGTGGCCTGAATCACCGTGGGGGGCTCTCCCCCTGAAGCCCAGCCCCGGGTGTCCACGACTGCCCTCAGGCTGCCCCTGTGAAACCAGAGGCCTCACAAGGCAGCAGAGAGTTGGGGGGACTTTCTAGGCCTCAGTGGGCCCCCTCCCCACCCCAAGTGGTACCTTGGGGCCTTCGCGCTGGGTGGCAGCGATGCGCTGACCAGGCCGAGCTGGCAGGGACCCTGACGTCCCTTCCCTCCTGTGCCCCCAGCGCCTGAACGAGGCTGTCGGGAAGACATGCTCCACGACACGCCCGGGAATCAGTGAGCTCACAGTGGTCCCTTGTGCCCAGGGAGGGGCGCAGTCCCCCCGAGGGACAAATCCTGGGGCAGCGCCGGGCAGCCACTTGCTCGGGCAACTGGGGACATACATGGCCCCCAGGCCAGAAGGCCAGGGCTGTAGGTGCCTGAATGCTGGGAAGGCATGGCCCCGCTCGCGACTCTGGCGAATGGAAATGATTTTATTTAAGTCAGGGCAGGGAAGGGGAGAGCACTCAGAATGCAGAAATTACAAGTTCTGAATAATCGCCTCTTAAAAGCACTTTAACTCCCCAGAGGTGAGAGGCCCTTTCAGCTTAATTGGTCTGCGGGGCCCTGAACCAGTCCTTGGAGCCTCTGCCACCACCCCCAGCTCACGTCAGGGTCAGAGAAGGAAAGGACACTTGGGGACAGAGACCAAGCCTGGGCTACGGCTCTGCTGGCCTCCCTCCCACACGCCAGCACCTGGGCATGGCAGCACGCTTGGGGACACATGAGGGACCAATAGCAGACATTCCCCTTGCGATGTGCCATCGCAAAGTCTCCCCATGGCCACGACCCCCAAGGCTAGCTGTGGCCCTCTGTCCACCTGCTTTCCAGGACGGGTGGGACCTCCTCTGAGCAGCCCAGGAGCCATGCGCAGGGGAGAGTTGGGATGACGTCACACCATGGGGCTGCTGCAGACACAGGAGCTCCGACCTGAGCAAGCCACATCCCTGGGGACCGGCCAGAGCGACCGGGCTGGCTATGGCAGGACCGAGTTCTGCCAAAAGGGATCGGAGCTCACGTGAAAGGGATTGAGCTGAGCCAAGCTGGGAGCTAAGCTCTGCTCCCCAGGCCCACTCCGGCTGCCGCCAGCTCTAAGGAGGGGGCGGTCTCAGGCGGAAGTGCCCACAGGGCCCCTCCTGGCCCTGCGAACTGGGAGTGCCCAGTCCTCCCCCAAAAACAGGGAAACAGTGCAGGCAAGCCCCACGCCTAGAATCTGGCTCCATTGTCACTGCCACTGAGAAAATGAAGTTCTGGAGACAGGATGATCCCCTGGCCACGTGGCATGAACCCCAGAACACAGGCGCCCTGGCCCCAGACCTCACTCCGCCGGGGATGCCCCAGAAGGCCCCTGCGCTCTGTGCTAAGGACCTAGGCACCAGCACACACTCCGGGCAAACCTCCCTCCTGCTCCCTGCTCCCCAGCGCGGGGTGGGGGGTGACTCGGGGAGGCAGCGAAGCCCACAGGACACCAGCGCAGCCCATCCATGCTCAGTGGATGCGGGATGGAGGCCGCAGCCCCCCGCCGCCCCGCCCGGCACAGGCCTGGCTCGAAGGAGGCACTCAGTAAATGTTCACTGAACTAAGAGGAAAATGGACTCTCTTCTGCCGAGTGCAGCCCAGAGCCCTCGGATCGATGGGCCACCGCATCTCCTGCTCCACTGAGTGGCCACGTCATTTGTGCGGGTAACTGCGGGACACTGGAGGCTCGCCCTGAGTCCTGGGGACGTCACCGCGCTAGGCCACGGCGTCGGCGGAGCGGACAGCGCCCGGCTCACAGGGCACAGAGGGAACGAAGCTGCCCCGTGGACACAGGCGTGGACTCTGGCCACCAGCCCCTCGGGTCCCATCGCTGCTCCCGGGGGGAGCCGACCCCTCCCCAGGCTGTTTCAGAGCGAAAGACGAGACAGAAGCAGGACTGGCGCCTGGTCGGCCTCCAGCGGCCCCATTCGGGCGGGCGCCAGGGGACGGGCAAGGGCCGTGGGGGAGGCTCTGCCCCGAGCGGGAGGCCGGCGGGCTCTG
>NW_024351731.1:6454254-6455591 GCF_902729225.1 Pteropus medius
CGCCTCTCCCCCGACCCGCACCCCCGGGATCCACGCTAATCCCACGGCCCGGCTGTTCTTTAATGTCAAACACAGAGGGATGAATGTCGGATTTGGTCTCGGCCGTGGTCGATGGCCGCACTTGATAGGATACTTCGTAATTTCCTCCCGAGCCAGAGGGATCAGCTCTTGGAGGTCATCGTTCAATATCCTCCCTCCCCACTGCCTACTTGCTACCCTGGCCCCTGACTTGATGACAGCTGTCGGGGCCTGGTCTGCCACCCCCACTAGGGCAGAGTCTGGGCTCTGCACCCTCCCCTCCCCCGCCCCCCGAGCATCCCAGGAGCAAAGGCCCAAAAGGCACCTGTGAGATGAACGCATGAAGGAGGATGCATCTAAGCCAGGGCTGAGAGGTGGACGGCAGGGGTCTCCAGGGGGAGTGCAGGACGGGCCTCTCAGACAGAGGGGGGTCCAGACCCACACCCGTCCTCTGCACTGGCCCCACGCCCTGGCGAGCGCGTGTCTGGCAGTGTAAGCTGAGCCCCCGCTGGCCTGTGCTGGGCCAGCCTCGGGTCTGCACAGACACCCATCAGGAAGCCTCACCACCTGCCAGCCGTGTGACCTCGCCAGCCCCCTTGTCTCTCTGAGCCTCAGTTTCCATCTCTGTAAAATGGGGGTGACAGTACCCACATGGTAGAGTCAAGGGGAGAATTCAGGGGCATCAGATGAGGGAAGACCAGGTGCGATGAAGGCCAGGTGCGTCAAGGGCCCAGAGGGGCAGGAAGGAGCCCGCGGCAAAGGCCTTGGACGCTGAGCAGGGAGGAGACACTTCCGTCAGCAGCAGGGCGCCCCCCAGGTGCTGGGGCTGGGCGGCGACGCAAGCAGCCTCTTCCCCAAACCCTCCGGGTGGCTGTAGCCCCCATGTGCATGTCCTGTGGATGTTCTCACCTGACGCAGCCCCAGTCCTGTGTCACCCGCAGCCCGTTTCGGGGCGGGGGGCGCCCTGTGTCCCCTCTCTGCATCTCGTGGTGGGGAGGCACAGCTCCACAGCCAGAGCCCGGGACGGTGGGCAGGGGCCTGGGCTTCTCGTCTGCGCGCAGCATGGGCAGACAGCCGGTTAGAACCAATAGCCACACGCTCCCGGCCAGCCCTGCTCCTGCCGGCCCCACCGGGGCCGTGACAGGCCTGCCCACTGTCCGGACAGACACCTGCCATCGGAAGGGATGTCCAGATGTCACCTTCCACCATCGAATCTCTCTGTTTTCTCCAGGGGCCATGGAAGGCTGGCAAGCCGCCAGGATTCCCCCAGAAGGGAAGCTGCTAAGTGAGAAATAAAAAATAAAAACGGGAGCCCTGCC
>NW_024351731.1:6455836-6481812 GCF_902729225.1 Pteropus medius
TCCCACTACTGCCAGTCAGGCCGGACCCTCCCACCACTGCCAGTCAGGCCCGGACCCTCCCCTCCCACCACTGCCAGGGCTCCGGAGAGAGCGGCCAGTCCACCCCCCTCCTTGGGACACACTCTGTGTTCCCTGGGTGGGACCTCACCTTTGCCCACAGAGGGACCGCCAGCACTTGAGGTCCTGTGGGCAGAGGGAGGCCTGGGGTCTCTGGCCAGCACAGAGTCTCTGTCGGCCTCCGGGACGCCCCTCCTGTTTGCGCCCCAGCTCCTGTGAGGCCAGGGTGGCCAGGGCCCGGTCCCCGCCTCCCAGCCGTTCTCACCCGCTGGTCTTGTTTGCGGGGGGGCAGGGTCCCGGCTGTGTGCGCCCAGCGGTCCCCCCGCAGCCAGGACGGACGGTGCCCGCACCGCACGGGGACTCTGTACGTGGCAGAATGAACGAGGGGGAAGGTGACAAGCGTGGGAAAGTGGAAATAGCCGTGACACAACTTCCCCTCCGGCAAATGCTTCGTGAATCGAGGAGGGGGCCGTCCACTCACCCCAGATCGAGGTTCCCGCCCTCGTGCGAGGAGGAACCAGGCTGAGCCACACTGGAGCGTGTCGGGGCTGCCGTCGGGGGACGGGGCCGGAACTCGCCTCGGAGGCAGACACGCCCTGTCCAGGCCTCCGGTCGCTTGCCTCCCTGAGGCCACAGGCCACACTCTCCTGTAAATGCAGCCGCGTGACTGTCGCGGGCTGATCCGTGTTCAGCGGTTTTGCTGAAGCCCTGTGAAGTCCTGAGCCCTGGACCTCAGATCGCGCCTGTTTTCGGAGACAGGGCCTTCGACGAGGGAATTAGGGTCAAACGAGGTCACTGGGGGGGCCTAGTCCCCTACGCCTGGTGTCCTTACGAGAGGAAGTGACTAGGACACAGGCACACGCAGAGGAACGACCATGGGAGAGACCCCATTTGTCATCCATCCCCTTTTTAATTTAATTTTAAAATGAATTAATTTCAATTTAAGTAGACACATGTGGCTAGTGGCTGGTGCCCTGGACAGTGCTGTTTTAGTCAGACCCCTTTGGTGGCATGGGGATGAGGGATACAGCCGAGGACCACTTAGGACCTGCTCATGATGACGGCGGGTAGTCGCCCCTGCCGGCCCCACCTGCAGGCCGAGCATCCGTGCGCACTCTGGCCTCCCGTTCCCACACCCCTGGAGGGAGCGGCCTTGCATCTGAGCACGCTCGGAGGCCTTGAGCCACCGGCCGGCCCCCGCCAGCACAGAAAGGCCAGCCTGCCGGACACTCGTCCTCCGGCATGGTGCCCGCTGGCCCACCCAGCAGTGGCCGATGGGGGCGGAGAGCCAGGAGAAAGGACTCTGGCTGCCCCTGTCACCTTGAACCAGACAGAACGGTCCGGCGCTCTCTGAGCTGACCGCCCCGCCCACAGCTGCAATTAGCGTGGAGCTGTTGACATCTAAATAATAGAACGGTTAGCATAAATAATACGCGGCCGTGATGAAGATGGGGTTATTTATGAGTCAATAATCGAGGCGCGAGTGTGCCAAGGGGCAAGCGTTCTGCGGGGACACTGCCCGGGTCCCTGACCAGAATTTCTGTGGGGAGGAATGAGCCCTCTTAAGAAGACAAAGACCTTGATGCTTTCTGCGCTGTTTTCGAACTGATTCCTGGCAAAGAGGAAGTGAATGTGCGAAGGCAAAATGTGGTGGGGACAGAAGACAGCCGGGGACCCGAGGGCCCTGGCTCGCCAGCCCGGGGACGGCCACGCGGAGCTCGTCGGTGGCTCTGGAACCCCACGACCAGAAGGTCAAACCCCGCCTAGAGAAGAAGAGTGCTCGAATGATTCAGGGACGGCTCCCCGGGCTGACCCTGCGGGACCTTGCAGTGCTCCTGACATAGAGGCGAAACGTGGCCAACGAGCAGGCCCCCCCTCCCCACCTCTGCTGGCCCGGCTTCCACGCACGCTGCCTCAGTTTGCCTCCGCTGGCCAGTCGGCGTCAGGCTGGAGAGAGCTCAGTCTGGCCCCAAGTCAGGACCTCCCCGCTGGGAGCACCTGGCTTCTCGAAGCCACGGGCCGCCGAGCCCTCCTCGCCTCTCTCCTCTGGGACTCCCGGGCCAGCTCGCCGCGCGCTCCCTCAGCTGCCCGTCTCCTGGCGCGGCCTTAACGAAGTCCGCAGACAGGGCATCGCACACAAACAGTCCTGGAGGCCAGAGTCCGAGATCGAGGTGTCACAGGGCCACACTGGAACCTGTCCCAGGCCTCTCCCCCAGCACCGGTGGCCGTCGACACCCTCGGCTTCACCCCGAAGCTCCACCCCAATCTCTTCGTGTTCACACGGTGCTCTCCCTGTGAGCGTGTGTGTGTCCCAACCCCCCTCCGTATGAGGACACAGTCGTATTGGATCAGGGCCCACCTGCTCTGGGGTGACCTCATCCTAACTAATCCCACCTGCGAGGACCCCATTTCCAAGTAAGGTCACCCTCTGAGGTCCTGGGGTTAGGGCCCCAACATACGAATTTGGGGCAGGGATACAATTCCGTTTATAACCCCCATGGGCTCACGGTTAGAGCAGCCCACGGCTGGGGCCGCCAGAGCTGCACCAGACGGGCTGGACGCCCACAGGCTGCACGTCCTTCTGCTGCCGTATGGGCGTGGCTGCCAGGCGCGACCCCAACCCCAAGCCGCGGGCAGTGACCAGCGGGCACGTCCTCATTTGTTTGTCGTGTCTGTTTGCTTATTGACCAGAAGGGAAGAGCTTCAGAGCAGAGAGGGGCCCCTGATGTGGCGGGGTCCAAAGTGCCACCAGAGCAGTGACCCGGTCCGCTGGGACCATTGGGGTGGGAGGCAGGGCCCTCGCCTGTGACACGTGTCGGGGAGCCTGCTCTGTGTCGGTGCCTGTGGGAGAGCCCCCAGCTAGCCCTTCATCAACCAGGGAGGCCTCGTCCCTTTTTATAAACAGGCCCAGAGAGGCCGAGGGACAGGTCCAAGGTCACACAGCCAGCCAGGACAGGCAGCCACCAGGCTCCAGGCCAGCCCAGCAGCTGTCCGGCATTTGCTGATGCCCTTTCCCACCCAGGGCCAAACTCCACTCCTTGAAGTAGCCCTGGCTCTGACTTACACATCATCTGTAAAACGGGTCGCAGGCCCCACCTTGCCGGGCTACTGTGAAACCAGAGACGCCACCACCCGTGACAGGCAGTGGTCCCTGCCCGCATGACGCGACCAGCTCCCTCCCAGAAAAGCCCCAAGAACCAGAGAAACCCAGGTCCCTGCCCCGGACACCGCCCCCTCCGGGAGCACTGAGAAAGCGCCGACTGCATACCAGGCTGGCCCAGCCAGCCACGCCCAGCCCGCCTCCCGCAGGCGACGCCAGGTTCCCATCACCCCCTCCGCTCTCGGCCCCTCTGGCGGGGCTGCCGGCTCAGCTGCCAGTGTTCTATTCCGGCTCACAGCATTTATAAAAATGCATCGAAGGCCCTGGCGTTGCAATCTGGAACGAACCTGCTTCACTTCCTCGACAAAACGCAGGAATACTAATTGAAAAGTGATTAATTACGCTCACGGAGCGAGGTCCCTAACTGGGCCGAGGACAGTGGGGAGTCGTGGCTTCGTTTTTTTTAACGCTGAGCTGGTCCTACCCTGATTCAGAGCCTGGCCCAGTGATGGGGTCGGATCCGCCGCCATCTGCAGAGACCCCCACTCCTGTCGGAACTTCCTTTCCTCCTCTGTAACATGGGGCTGCTGCCGCCAGGACTTAGGGCTCACACAGTCCGGGCTCAAATCGGGGGTCCCCACGGTGCTGCCAACTGTGGGGTTCGGTCCGGTCCTGCCCACGCCGGTTCTCTCTGTCGCCTCCCGTTCCCTTGCTCCCTCCAGGGCACACACATTCCACCCATCCAACCACTGTCAGTTTTCCGGGATGCTGCTCAGAGGTCACCTCCTCCAGGCAGCCTGCCAGGCCCCTCCCCTCTGCTCCACCTGTGCCCTAGGCTTAATTGTTCGCTCAACAGGGTGTCGTGACTGCTGCTCACACACTGGAGAGCGAGGCAAGCGTGTGGCCACCCCTGAACCCACAAAACCTGCACAGCCCAGCACCCGCCTGAGCCCCAGGAGGGGCCCGGATTAAAAGAGGCGACAGGACGGAGGGACCTTACTCGCAGGAGACACTCAGCCGGTGACCGCCCACCCGGCCCAGCCGCTCCAGTGGCCAGGGACCAGTCCGTTACGCCCCTCCGGGCCTCGGTTTTCTCGCCTGGAAGATGGAGTGACGGTGCGGGCCGCCTCCCAGGACGGCGAGAGCGAATGAGGCCTCTCGAGCCAAGCGCGGGGGCTTCCTGCAGCGGGTCTCCCGCCAGTGTGGGCCCAGCCCCAGGGCCCTGTGGGGAGTCAGGTTCCTCAGCGAAAGGGCCGGACCCCGCCAACCCCAAGCAAGGGGGGCTCCCAGCTCACGATGAAACGTGTCTTCCTCGGTTGCAAACAGGCACGGGACCCCCCGAAACCAAACAGCGTGAGCACCGGCGCGGGGGGATAAAGCACATGCGGCCCCTCTAGTAGGGACCTTCCCCGAGGGGGGTCTGGAGGGGTCAGCGAGGGCAGGGGCAGGAGGGGACCCAAGGAGGCTGTGGGCCAGGCCGGGGCGGGGAGCAGCTGCGGGTCAGACCTCACCCCCGCGCCCAGAGCGTGGAGGGGCAGCCGGCTGCAGACTGCGAGCTCTGACCGCTCCCGGCCAGGAGGGGCAGGAGGCGCCCAGGGAGCCGCCCGACCGTCACCCCCGCGGCGTGTGGCCTTCGCCGGCCGTGCCCGCCTCGCCTTTGCGGGGCCCTCACTCCCCAAGCTCGGACAGGCCCTTGTTGTGCCCCTAATTACAAGTGTCCCGAAATCCTGCCGGAAACACCACCTTTGAGCCGGGTCCCCCCTCACCGAAATCCCTCCTTGACACGCTCACCACCGTGAACGGGGCAGAGCAGCAGAGCGGGGGCCGATGTCTGCAGACACAGGGTGCAGTCCCGGGGGGAGGGCGAGGCAAGGGCCCCGGACCACCCGCTGCTGGACAGGGCAGCCCCGGGCCGGCCACCACGCCGAGGGCTTCGCACCGGGGTCCTGCTCCATCCTCCCGACAGCCCCGGGGGTGGGCGCCACTACCCCCATTTCACGTGGGGGGAAACTGAGGCTCAGAGGGGGAGGCATCTTGGCCCAGGGCCCAGGGCTGGGGGTGAGGGGACTCAGACAGGTCCTCCTGCAGGGGGTCGCGGGCCTCGGACGGCCCAGGCGGCAGGGGAGACTCCTCCAAGCACCCACGCCTCACCTGGTCCGGGCGTGGGGTCTGCACGCCAACCAGACCACAGACCCATGGCCCTCGGCCCCCGGCTGAGCCGGTCCAGCCGGCTTCCTCTCAGAGGTGCGAGCACTGCGTTTGGTCACCACTCCTAGGAAGTGGGACACCGAGGCGGGCCCCGGGGGCTCCGCCACTGAGGCCAGGGATGACGCTGCGGCCGGGGATGACACGGCGGCCGGGGATGGAGGGCCTCGCTCCGAGACACCAGACTGGGCCGGCCGCGCACGCTCCGCTCTCGTCCTGAGCCTCGTGTCCGGCCTGCACTCTGAGCAATCACAGGGGACCCGGCCCATGCCTGGAGTTCAGGTGGCGACTGTCGAGGACCACGTTTTGGGGACAGTGACTCTCGGTTGAGAAACTGGGGAAGGGGGGTCTTCGTGCCAAGTGTGGGGACAATATCTCTTGTTCCAGAACCGCACTGTCCCCTGCCTGTGACAGCGCCACAGAGCCCAGCGTGATCGAGAAGGGGGGGCCTGGGGTGGGGTGGGGTGTGAGGGAAGGGGGTGCAGGGGGGCTGTCTCGGGCCTCACGGTCATAGTCAGGTCCTCGGGGACCACTGGGAGTTTTGGACAGGGGACGTGGTCTGACGCGAGGGCTCCGTTGGGAGTGGACCGGAAGGAGACCCCGCAGGTGTCGGGAGGCCCTAAGTGGCTTTGTGGCCCCTGACGGCAGGTGCACAGCAAGGGGCGGGCGGGGGGGGAGGAGGGGAAGACTCCGGTCTCCCCACAGGCAAAGCCGACAGATCTGCCAACAGGCCACGCGCAGGGGCGCCCAGCTGGCCCCCACACCCAAAGCCCCAGGAAGGGCGCAGCTGCCACCTGCAGAGCACCTGGCTGGAGAAGAGCTGTGGAGCTCAGGGTTGGTCACGCTGTGACCGGCCGCGGATATGGTGGCGGCTAGATGCGGGGCTTCCGGAGGGGGCCTGGCTGGGCGCGGTACTGGGCAGCCGGGGTGCACTGAGGGGCAGGGCAGGGAGAGCATGACATGGTGGGAGCAGAGGCACTGAGCTGACCGAGGAGCCAGGCCTCCTCCCGCACGGCCGACGCCAGGCCGAGTGACCACCCGCAGGCCGGGGGAGGCTGCAGAGCCTGGCTCCCCGGCTGAGTCTGAGCTGCCCGGGAGGCAGGACAAGAGCTCCAAGGGACTCCCCGTGGCTGTCCCCACAGGCCCAGGGTGGGCGGGACCGGGGTGGGGGCTGGCATTGAGGCCAGCCTTAGGGGGAGTGGCCCCGAGCCACAGGTGTTTCCAGAAGCTTCAGTCTGGAATGCTGCTTCTCAGGCCCGGTGAGCACAGGGTACCACCTGCTTCTCTCCCTTGCCTTCGATACGATTCTAGGTTCATTACTTCTCACTGAGCAATATCTGACCTACATCAGCGCCTCCGGGAGACAGCAGAGCCCGAAGCAAGAGGCTCTGGGCTATATGCAGACGAGTATCTATTTTAAAAGAGGTCCGTGTGCCGGAGTCAGCTGTTCCCGAGCGCGTTACGTAAGGCTTATTTAAAGGCGGCACACCCCCTCGTCCGCGCGGTCCGTGGCTCGGCAGCCCCGGGTGTGGGGTGCATCGCACCGTCAAGCCTGGGCCTGCTGGCGGGGCCCCCGGGCCTGGGCGGCTGCGCGGTGGCTGTGCCGGGCGCTCCCCGCCTCTGCCGCCAGCCCCCGGCCGCGCGCTGGCGGGGCTGGGTTCGGTTTGTGGGATCCTCCCCGGGGGCCACCCCTCATCCATCTCTATCTCCCTCATCGCCAGGAGGGGCCGGGCTGTCAGGCGTTAAGCTCTGAGCTGTGGCGAGGTGAGGGGTGAGCCGTGGGAACCGGCCTGCTCACCCGCGTGCGCCGGGCGCTGGGACGCACTCGGGTGCGCGCACGATGTCGCCCTGGGCGGCAGGACCCCGCGGCGCGATGCGTCTCTGTGCCCGGGGCAGGGTGGGACGGGGGACTCCACTCGCCACTCGGCGCTAAGACCTGCGATGTACAGAAGCGATGGGACCTCACTCCTGAGAGCAGTTCGCAAAGGGACGCGGTTCCTCTGGACGCGGTTCCTCTGGATGCGGTTCCTCTGGACGCGGTTCCTCTGGACGCGCCCCCGGCCCTCTCCTGCGCTGCGCCTACAGGCGGGTGGCAGGTTAAGATTCCATTTCTGCGAGACCCCAAGCTCTAAGCCTCGGTTTGGCGACGTGGGGCTTGGCACGAGCGACTCCATCTGGGGTCTGTCGTCTTGTGTCTAACAGAACCTTGGCGCCGATGGCTTCAGAAACCGCCCAAGCTCCCGTCTGGAACGGCAGAGTCAGGAAAAGCCCATCAGTTTCCGGGTCCCCCACCTGGCTCCCTACGCAGTGTGGTCCGAGGCCAGCATCGCTGGAAAGCTGGTTAGAAACGCATTGTCTCGGGCACCGGCCGAGACCTGCCCAGCGAAGACCTGCGCATGAGCGAGGCCCTCGGTGGCTCTGAGCACCGCGGCTGGCAGGGCCCCAGACCGGGCGGCAGAGGGCGCGGCCCGGCCCTGCCGCCACCCCTGCTCCCCCAGAACCCTCACTGCTGGTGCAGTGTCAGGCCCTGGCAGGAAAACTGGGGACTCGGTGAGGCCCTGCTCGTGGCCGCCTCCCCAGCCTCCGGAGAGCGGGAGCCTCGGCCAGACCTGTCCAGGCCTGGAGTCGCCCTCAGGCCAGGCAGCCCGCAGGCCCAGCCAGGCCGTTGATTCCATCTGGGCTTCTGGCCAGCTATCATTTCTGGCTTTGCCGCCACTTCATGTTCCTTCGATGTATTATTCATCCCGTGAAGTGCAGAGCTGACTCTTCAAAGCGCCTAAACAGACACGCACACGCTCCCTAACCTAGCGACCGAGACTGGTCTCCATCTCTCCCCATCTGCACGGGGTCCGACCCCCTTCCCAGCCACCGCGGTCCTTCCTAGCTTCTCTCCCCTGACCTCGCTCGAGAAGGAGCCAGGGCCACACGTTGCAACCTCTGGACACCAATTTCGGCTCTGCCGTGTGGCCGTGGGGAAGCCGCTGAGCTGCTCTGGACCGGACCCAAGATCTGAGAAACCTGGAGCTCTAGGTTGGAAGGAGCCTGGGGGCTCTGCTGGGCCACCAACCACAGGACCTAATTCAGGAGGCCACCGTGAGATGCCTGAATACCCCCGGGGACAGGGACCCTGCCACCCGAATAAAACCAGAGGCCCGGCCCAGCCCACTGAGGCTCCCCAGCCGTGACATCCGTGACCCCGCGGTTCCCTCCTCCTGCCCTCGGCCCAGGGCAATGTTAAAGAATCGGTGGGGCCAAAATATCGACTAAAATCGGATGATGGGCGAGTGGTCAGAGAACTTGATGGGGTTTCTCCTTCTCGTCCTTTTTTTTCTCTGACACCTCGATTACGTCAGGCATGACTTTTTCATGAAACGGTTCACAGATTGCAAGGGAACAAGTCACCTTTCCCTTTTCCCCTCAGCCCCTGGAAATGTATTAGAGATCGCAGGTGCTCGTGCTGCGTGACCTACTGCGGGCGCTCGATCAGCACATTAATGTGGAGGTTAATTCGAACTTTGGGGAAAGTGCTCGTGGGACGAAGATGAATCTCGCCGTTCGCAGCGATGATTCGGGCAGCACGGGCAGGCTGCCGCCGCGTCCTCTCCGGGAGAGCCAGCCCAGCGGGCAAGCGAGCCGGCTGCGTGTCGTCAGATTTGGTTAAAAGCAGGCGTTCCAAGGCCAAACTCCCTGGGTTCGAAGTCTGATTCCAGCATTAACAGCCATGGGACATGATACAAGCGACTGTCCCATCTGGACCCCGGTCTCTGCATCTATAAAACTGGTAAATACTACCATCTACCTCGCTGTGAGTTAGCACACGGAAAAATGTTAGAGCCACCATTTATTTAAGGTCAATAAATGTTAGCTTTCCTCATCCCCCTCATCGTTGTCACTACCATCACCACCATCACCACCATCATCACCACCACCATCACCACCATCACCATCACCACCATCATCACCACCGTCATCACCATCCTCACCATCACCACCTCCGCTACCCAAAACACCACCATCATCATTACCCCAGTGGGTCCTCACAGGGTCCTCACCATCCTGCAGTTGCCTGGCCCACCACATCCTCACAGGTCTGGCTTCAGGACTTAGCTCAAGTGTCCCCTCCCAGAGAGGTCCCCTATGACCTCAGAGAGCATAGCCCTCCCCTACCAGCCACCTCCGACCAGCTTCGGGGTATTCTCAGCACCCCCCTGATGGCACGTCTGCTGTCTGCCTTCTCTCTTCTCTCCCAGGAGAGGGAGAGTCCCCAGGACCTAGAATACTATGCTGCAGACGGACGTTCAGTCGAGATTTCTGAATGAATGAATGAATGAATGAATGAATGAATAGGTGATCGAATGAACGAACAAACAAGGCTAAAGGTCTGTCCTGCGCCTGCATTCCCTTTCCTACCTGGAGGGAAGAGAGTAGGGACCCCACGTCATCAGAGCCTACTGCCGCCCACACATCATCACCGCCCCACCTCCCTCCGGCCGCGGAGAGCCCATCGCTGGGATACGGAGGCAGGGGTGCGATGGCCTTGCCACGGTACAAGGTGAGGAGCTCCTGGGGTTCCCTGCACCCCGAGATTGTGGCCACCTGCTCTCCGACATTGCCCATGAGGCTATAAGCCCCAAGAAGGCGAGAAGCTGCTCAGATGTCAAGGTGCCCTTGACCCCGGGACTCGGGCTGCCCGGTTCTGGCCCCACAGTCCGCGGAGGCCCCACTCCCAGGCGAAGCGGCTGCCTCAGGGGTGGGGCCCCGCAGACGAGCCAGGCCTGGTTCCTGGGTGAGCAGGGCCAGCGTGGGACAGCGCACAAGAGGGCACTCGAGAAGGGCAAGCCGCGTGGGGTCGGGCTCCCCTGTGTCCAGGGACCACCTGGCTGCTACCTCTGGGGCACAAGCCCCTTGGGGACTGCTGGCCAGGGCAGGGGTTCCCTCTGACCCTGCGGCCAGTGCCAGGAGGACGGAGTCCCCGCGTGAGCAGCGGGGCATGGACCCTCGACAGGCGGCCTGACGCCTGTCACCCGCCACCCCCGGGGAGCAAAGCGGCTCGGCCGTGCTGTGGAGCAGGCCCCAGCATCTGACGCCGGTTGGGCTGGGCACTTCCACCCCTGGGGTCCGATGGTGCCGGGTCCCGTGGGTCCCTCTGCCAGCTCAGCCCCTGCCTGGGCCCGGCCCCCATCTGTTCCTTTCCTCCACCAGCTGTTGGTTCCTCGGGCCTGGCTCAGGCCCACTGCACCTCCCCAGGGTGGCCGGGGGGAGGGGGGGTGTCAGCCTTCTGTAGGGAAGTGGGGGCGGCTTGTTTACCAGAAACTTCTTAGGGGTATGGGGGAGGAAGAACATTTTTAGCAAATAAATAATATCATTTTTGGAGAAAAAACTGCCAAAGCCAGGATGGAGCCCCAGAGGCAGAGCAGCCAGGCTCTGTGCCCGGGAAGGCGGGGCGTGGGACTGCCTTCGCTCCTCTGAGGGGCGCCTGCAGGGAGGAGGTGAGGCCGGGAGCACAGCCTACCTGAGTGGGGACCGGGTGAATGTCCACGAGGAAGCCCTGGACACACCCAAGCTTGGAGCCACCTGGAGGTGGCCCGTCCCACGGTCGCACACACATTCACATCCATCGGCTTCCAGGGGGTTAATTCAATAGGACAATGGTTCATTCCATTTCACCCCTGGAAGGATGGCAGGGTGGCAGGCCGGTCACCAGCGTGTGGGCAAAAGACCCAGGAATGCCTAGGTGTGCCAAGCCTAGTCAGTCCTCCCACGAGGCCTGCCGAGGGACGTGCCCGGGGAGCACAGGGCCCACTTACGCTCAGCCGGGGCTGCGCTGGACCTCCAGCTCGGGACGCACAGCAGGTCCCTGGGCCCCGCCGAGGCCTGGAGGCCCCTTCGTACGCCCGAGCCCCAGCCGAGAGGCCCGAGGGGGCCGCACGGATAGCAGGACACCGGAGCGGGGTGGGGGGAGGCCGCCAGACACAGAGCCACTGGCTCCCGCCAAGCAGGCTAACCGTATTCACACACTCGCCCACACTCACGCACGTACACACATACTTGTGCACATAAGCTCACACACGTGTGCGAACACGTGTGCATGCACACACAGGCAGACCCGTGCATGCCATGCTAAGAGCCAAGGTCCTAGCGAGAGCCAGCGGCCCTGTCTTCCCCTTTTGCCCTGCCCCCAGCCTGCCCCCAGCCTGCCCCCAGCCTGCACCTGGCCTGCACCTGGCCGGGGCGCAGGGAGCGGGCCGGGGGCCAGCGGCACCGCCGTCAGCACATGCTCAGGCTTGCACAGGGCAGCATGTGCCGGCAGCCTCCTGACCCACAGGTAACCCCACACCCAGGCCTCTGATCCCAGATCGGCCAAATGCCGGCCTGGGCCCACCTGCCTCTTCAGACGCCGCCTGCTGTCACCTCAGCCTGCACGCTTCCCCGCTCAGAGGTCAGGAGGACGACCTGTGCCCAGGCTCCCAGATGCCAGCAGGAGGCCCCAAGGGACATCAGCTCACACCCTCACTTTTCAGGCAGGAACTGGACACACCTGGCGTGCAGCCTGCATGGTGCCAGCCTGGGGTGGGCCTCAGCATGCGGGACGAGCCCGTCACCACCCGCAAGGCAGCATCGTCCCGTCTGCTCCAATGACCTCGGTGAGCGGCAGCCTCCTGCCCCACGTCACATGCTCAGCAGGGAGCAGTGGCCTTCACACCTGGAGCCACATGCTTTCCTGCCAGGGTGGCCCAGAGAGAGACAGCGTTGGCCACGGTCGCCTGGCCAGGACTCTGACATCATGGACGTTGAGGGAGGGCTGCAGGCTGGCATCTGGGGCTGCGTGGGCGTCCAGGCCACAGGCACTCGGAGGCCAAGGACAGGTCTGCCACGTCCGCTCACGCCGATCCCCTTCAGGAACCCTTCCGCCCCTCCGGTCCCTCCGCACCCCCTCCCGGCTCTGAGCCTCTGCTGGCCAGGCGGTCCACGCTGTCCTTTTGGCCTCACGACAGGGCAAACGCGAAGTGTGGCTGCCAGCGGGCACTCGTCAGCGCTGGCAGGAGCCGGCACAGAGGCCGGGGTGTCTGACCTGGGTTTTAAAGGATGCGTAGGAGGTCACCAGCGGTCCCAGGGCCGTCGAGGGGCTTTCCGAGCAGAGACACAGCGGCATGGGGTATTCGGGAAGGGAGAGGTGTTAGCAAGATGACCGTGGGGAGCCGGCGTGGGAGCCACTGGCGGTGGCCGAGTCCCCCCGGCCCCGGGGCCGTGCACCAGAGCGGCCGCGAACGGCCCGAGGAGGCCGGGTCATCCGGCCGCTGCTGTGTGACGGGGTGGACCTGGGCCCAGCCGGGGCCATCGAGAGGCAGTGGGCGAGAAGGCCATTCGGGGCACAAGTAAATGGAACGCTTCTGTGTGCCGCCTTCACGGATTCAAAGTCACTTTGTCAGCTTAGGAACATAAAAATGTATAATGCATGGTTTGACTTGTTCATAAAATTACCATGTTTGGGTCTATTTAGAGAAGAAAGCCCGAGGGAGGGAGCCGCGTGGGAGGGCGCTTCCTCCGAGGGCTGGGAGACTGCTGTCCCCAGGCTCTGCTGCATGGGCCACCTGTCCGGCTGGGGAAGCTCCCGCAGGTCAGAGGCAGGGGCGGGAGGTCAGCCCCCAGCCACGCGGCAGCCTCGAAGGCGGAGCGCGCCTCCTCCAGGCCCAGGGCTGCAGCACGGTGGGGGGAGGGAGGACGCCTCTCAGAAGCAGGTCTGCAGTAGATGAGAAGCTATCCTGGGGGGCTGGCTCCCCCCACAGGGGCCAACACACACTCAGAACCGGGCCAGCCCCAGAACCACAGTGTGCCCGCACGCTGAGGGCCGCCTGCGTGTCGGAGGAATGAGGCCATCGCTTGCTACTGACCATTACGTTGTTCTGGATTCTTTTTGGCCGTGTTCAGTGGAATCAGGTGTGCACTTGCCCCGGCCAGCGCGGCCTCACCAGGACCTCTGACCCCCGGTACGTAAGGGTTACTCACAGACAGCAGCCAGGGGACAGCCATCACTGCCGCTCAGGGGAAGGGCCGGCCCACCCTGGGGTCTGCGGGGCTCCCGGTCTGGAAAAGCGAGCTAGAGCCAGGCCCCCATCGGTGGCCCCAAAGAGTAAGGGTTATCAAGCAGAAAAGCCATACATGCCGCCGTGTTCTGCTGGGCGTCCCGCCAGCTTGTGGGAGATCAGTTACTTCTGGTTTCTGGACAGCTCGCCGGGGATGCTGCTGAAGCCCGTGACGCCCCATTGGGTTGTCTCTGCCCCCCTCTGCTGCCGGGGACCACGTGGAAGCCTGGAGCCGTGACGGATGGCACGGGCCAAGGAGGAAGCCAATGATGTGTGCCACAAGGCGCGAGTCCCTTCTGCCGTCTGCGGGCCCCTGGAGGACAGGGGGGTGTGGCAAGTTATCGTGGGGACACCGCCAGGTGGCTTTGACTCTCCTGAGCTGCGTGGCCCCAGACAAGTGTCCTAACCTCTCGGGCCACTAACCATGATGATGCTTCCACCTCACAGGCCTGGGGTGGGAATCAACGTGCACGAACATCACCACCGACGAAGGCGCCCCACAGGCCGGGGCATTTCACCCAGAACCTTCCATGCTTGTGCTCACATCGTCCTTAGGCCGCCCCACGAGGTGGGGGTCACTTCTGTTTACCCAGGAACCTGGAACAAGCAGCTGCAGCATGGACTTAGGCCGAGACGCCTTGAGTCTCCGAGCCTCGCCTTCCCGGGGGGCAGGTGGGGGGGACAGGCAGGTGGGGTCAGGCAGGTGGGGGCAGGCAGGTGCCAGGTGGGTGGGGGGCAGGCGGGGCCATGGTTGGGCTATGACGCTGTGCATTGCTTGCTATTTGCACCCCATGGCAGGGCCACAGAGGCCGGGAAACAGACGGGCCACACGGCCAGCTCCAGTGCCAGCGTCCACCTCAGCAGAGCTGCCCCGTCGGCACACGGCCCCTGGCGGCTAGGACTCCCAGGCCACACGCCCGGCTGGCGGTGCCTCCTCCCTAAATGCTTGTCCCCAGCCGCTCTCCCCGCTGGCTCCCTCCCTGTGGGAGGCTTCCCGGCCCTTCTCCGTGACTCCAGGCCGGGAGGGAACGAGGGATGGGGCCACTGTCCGTGGTCACCCAGCTGCTAGGTGGGAGACCTGGACGTGAACCCACGTCTTCCACAGCACAAAGCAGCGATTCGGGAAGAGGCCGGGCCTCGTCCCCTGGAGCCGCATTTTACAGCATGACCAAGCCACCCCGCTATTTAATAAAACTGTCAGAACGACTGATTTGTGCAGCGCACATGGCTTTCTCCCTCTCCCCTTCCTTCCAGATTCAATAAACTCTGAAGTCGTGCCAGGAAGGCAGGAGAGTGACGGGAAGCATCGGTTTCGTGGGAGGGAACGGGGCGCAGAAAAGGTCGGGCAGCTGCCCCGGGCAGGGGGACGGGCCACGGCCAAGGGCGGCGTCTCACAGGGGCACGCAGGGAACGGGAGGCGCCCCTCGGGACAGCTGCCCGCAGGGAAGTCTTCCTGGACGAGGAGACACCGGAACTACGTCTTGAAGCATGAACAGGAGTTTGCTGAAGGTAAAGGGGGCGAGGGGGCCGCACGCCAAGGGCGCAGCGAGGGTGCGAGGCCCTGGGCAGGAGAGCGGGGCTGGGGGCGCTGAGCGTGCAGCCTCCGGGCAGTCGGGTCCAGCCCGAGCCTGGACAGGTCCCGGACCTGGAGGTGAGGTGCTCGGTGTCCGTCCCGCGGCCGCGTGTGGGTCACGGGGGTCTCAGGACGGGGTTGGTCTTGACCACAGACCCTGTTTCAGGGAACGGGCGGGGCCCGCAGCCCATGGTGGGGAGCCCTGGTGCGCCCCCCGGGCCTTCCTCGCCCGGAGCTGGGCTCTGGCCCTCGGCACACCTTCCTCATGCCCCATCCCGGCAGCCACTACGGGCCGTGGCATGTGACGGCCCAGGAGTGAGCGACCCCAATGCAGCCACGAGGGTCCTCTTAGGGGTCAGCAAGAGGTCAGAGTGAGGAGGAGACGTGACAGTGAAGCAGAGGTCGGCACGGTGTGGCCACAAGCCGGAGAGCCGGGGCCCTGGGAACCGAGCCCCCCGAGCCTCTAGAGGCAGCCGGCTCTGCCAACACCCGGGTCTCCCTGACACTCGCTCTGGATCTCTAACCTCGAGAGATGCGAGAAGCGAACGTTGACTCAGTTCACTAAGTTGGTGATGATTTGTTGCAGCAGAAACAAAAAACAAGCACAACGGCTTCGCTTCCGACCTCAACCTCAGCTCCGCTCTCCCTTAAAGTTCCGGTTCTCCTCAAAGTCCTCCGGCGGCTACCTTCGGGGAGGGATCCCCACCCAGCAGGCATGTGGGCCCAGGGACAAGGGCGCCTCCCCCCGCCCTGACCCGCCCTGACCGGGCTGCAGCTCCTGTCCGGGCCTGGGCGGCCGCATGCCAGCCATGACCAGGTGTTTTATGCTGAACGTTATAGATATTTTACACGGGAGATTTAGCACAGAACATTAAGAACCATCGAGATCACTCATAGCAACTGAAGATATAATAATTGCAGCCCATAAAGCTGACCGAGAAGCTGCCGGAGTTGTAAGGAGAGGCATGGAGGGAGGCCGGCGGGGCCCCTGCCCCCGGGGCCTGTCACAGCTGCTCACAGGGCCTCTGCCGGCCACAGAGCCCTCAGCAGGGAGAGCTGGGCTTGGGCGGCTCACCACACAAGGACCTGGGAGGGTCCAGAAGTTTCTGTGCATCTGGAGGTATTCTTGCTCAAATATTTGGCTCAGGAATGGAGCAAAGGGCCAAGGAGATTAGAGATGTGATCACAGGTGGTCCAGGGCATCTCATCATGTCTCTGTGCTGTGCTCTGAGCCCCAACCCTGGTCACACATTGATCTCTCACCCTGGTCCCACGCTGAGCCCTGATCCTGGTCACATACTGAGCCCTGATCCCGGTCACATGCTGAGCCCTAATCTGTAGTGCATGCTGAGCCCTGATCCTGGTCATGTACTGATCCCTGACCCTGGGCACATGCTGACCCTGACCCTGGTCATCAGACTCCCGGGTGTGAAGGTCATCAGAAGGGACCAGGGGAGCCCCACGGCAAGCCTCTGGCACACACGGCCCTAGAGCGGGACTTCCCCGGCTTCCCAGGGCCCAGGTGCTGAGTGGAGGCCGACGCCGGGGGCCCTGCAGGCTCGTCAATCTGCCCGTTCTCTCCTGCCGATCCCCAGCCAGGCCGCCTGCACAATCCAATATATTTCATTTACAAGCCGGTCTATTACCCGATTCGCAGCCGATCTGTCACCCTGTGGGATCGATGCCATCCTGGCATGCCCCATACATAACACCTGGTGCATAATTGAATCTGGGCTCTGGCATCTCCCTGCGTGCAGCTCCCCCGCTCGGAGCCGCTCGGCCCCTCCGGCTTGGGGCAGAAGCTCAGAGAAGGGCCTCTGCCTGCAGCACGCAGGCATCGGGCGTGGGCTCAAGGGGCCTGGCAGGGTCCTAGGCAAGGGGTGGGCTGCTTCAGGCCCCCAGGGTCCTTGCTGTGCCACCGCGACCCCCGTATAGAAGGGCCGCTCTGCCAGGCCCGAGGCAGGTGGGCACTCGCCGGCGCCCGTGGTGGAGCATCGCCATGCTGGGCAGCCCGGCCCGCAGCCCCCAAACGGGCGGCTGTCACCTGCTCAACGCCTCAGGGGAAAAGGTCCCATGCCACAGACGAGGAAGCCGAGAACTTGACTTTCCAAGCCGAACCATCGGACAAACAGCAGAGCTGGGGTTCAGCCCAGTGTCAGGACCCCAGGTCGTGGCTGGGCTACGACCACCTGCCCTGAGGTGGCCCCGTCTTCTGCCACAGGTGGTCCTCAGGCCAAGGCCAAGGAGGGACACCCACTGGGACTGTGGGTTCTTGTTGGGGTGTGCGTGCCATGGGGGCACTGTCTCCCAGCCCAATGGCTCCAATGTCCCAGCCGATCTCACCTGTGGTGGCTCTAGTGAGGCCAGAGGTGGCAGGCTGGACCCCCCCGGAAGCCTAGGGGCTCACCTCCCAGTGCTAGGCTCGGCACAGGGCTCCCTGTTGCTTGTCCTCACCCCCCCAGCACCCCATTATTGAGGCTCCTTCTCATGGACGTGGCACCGGTGATGGAAGTAGCATCTCATCTTCCACGAGGATCTGCGCCCCAAAATAGCAAGAAGTCCTCGCTGTGCAAGAGTTTTCAGGCAGACACAGGCAGGAGGGTCACTGGGCCACGTCCCGCGGGGCCCTGATGTATGGAGACCCCTATTCCTGGGGCTGCTCGTTGATCCCCCCGAGGCCCTGGAAGCTGTTGGTCTCCCACCTGCTGGCACGGGCAGGGTGGGGGAGCCCTGGGAAGACAGACCACCCTGCGTTTCCTGCCCCACACGTGCGCGAGGCTCAGACAACATCTGGTCACCTGTGAAAGACCGTGCCACTGTCCCTCTCCACACCCCACATCGCAAAAGAGAAACCGAGGCCCAGACAGGACGTGAACCGGCCCGGGTCTCTCGGGCATCGGGGCGAGTCAGGCTGGAGACAGGACGCCCCTCCTCCAGGCCCGAGAACGGCCCCGTCACACACAGGCAAGAACACACGTCCGCACACACACGCGACGCTGAGACACTGCACACCACAGCGCACCTTTGGTGTCATGTTTAGAGGTTGGCCGTGGGTCAGGGCCTCTTGGGCCCGGTGGCCTCACAGGCAGGGGTCACTCGCTATCCGGGCACCGCGGCCTGAGCCTCGGGGGTTTTACCCCCACCCCTCCCCCAGGACGGCCTGGGGCAGTCAGCCCCACGGGGTGGGGGAGGGCCCCGGAAGGCCCGCCCTGTCCCCCGGGGCTCCCAGGGAACCAGAGGCAGGTCTCTGGGTGGCCGATGGCACTGTGGGACCAGCCCCTGCCAGCTGCCCAGCTCTGAGATCCAGTCCTGGCTCCAGTGCTGCCCAGCAGCCGACGCTGGGTAAGTTCACAGCCCTGCCTGGTCCCTCAGAGCCTCAGTGTCCTGTCTGGGAAGCAGGTCTGGTGAAGACACCCACGTGTGCCCGGTTGGCCCACGCCTGGCGAGGAGCCTCAGCGCAGAGCCCAGTAGGACAGTCCTGCTGGGTGCGAAGGTGGGGTGACCAGCAGAGGGAGCATCTCGCAGGGTGCCCGTGGCCGTGGCCGTGGCTGTGCATCTTCGGGCATGACACCATGGGGACATTGAGAGTGAGGAGATGGGGCGGAGCAGGCGGCTCAGAAGGCCACAGTCCAGCACTGAGCTGGGGACTGATGTGAGGGGCACAGATGCCTTAGGCCCCAAAACTGCACAGACACAGAATGTCACAGCCGCAGGCACCGTGAGGCCCACGGGCCCACTCTGGAGATGGGGAAACTGAGGCCCAGAGAGGAGAGAGTCATGTTCAGAAATCATCAGCAGAAGCGCGAGCCCTCAGAGCCGGCAGGCCCCCCGCCCGCCCCCCGCCCGCCTCCCGCCCGGAAGTCCAGAGCGGGGGCGGACGCCCCGAGCCCACGGGCAGACCGCTCGCGGTGGAAGCTCCTCTGGGGACCGTTTCGTGGGGACTTCAGGTCACAGAGCAGAGGGGCGGGGAGCGAGCAGCCCCACAGGCCGGCAGCTCCGCTGCACCCTCTGTCAACTGGAGCGATTCGCGTCCTCCTCCAGCCGAAGAGAATGATCTCGAGGACAATTAGTCTCGGAATTACCACGGAGGAGAGCGTTAAGAGAAAAATAAATTAAAAAGAAATCCATTCGAGCTGTAATTGTGATACAGTGCATCATAGTCAATTGAATCGCAAATACAAGCTGGTCCCTTGTCGATTGATTTCAGCGAGTAAACAATTTGGGCATTTAGATCAGAAGTGCCCAGGAAAAGGGAGGAGGGGTTCGGAGCAGGGAGGACGGGGACTCCAGGCCAAACCTGGGCCCTGGGCCGCCGGTGCTGCCAGGCTTCGCGGCGGCTCTGGGCCCCAAGGAGGCCACACGTGCCCGCGGTGGCCGGGGTCCCGGCTCACTTCCCGAACCAAGCCCACTTAGAACCTGCAGCTGTCACGGGAATGGATGGGTGGAGTGTATGGACAGCTGACTGGGCAGATGATGGCGATGGATGGCTGGACAGCTGGGGGACGGAGGGAGCGAGGGGTGGGTGAGGAAGTGGGGTGATGGGTGGGTAGACGGGGTGGTAGGTGGTAGGGGCTAGACGATGGGCGGGTGAGTGGCTGGAGAGAGACACGAACAGATTTAAAAACAGATGGATATTTTCTGAGCTACTGAGGACAAGTGGCCACTTCTCTGTAAGAACCTTCGTGCCTGAGACTCCACGGCCTTTCTCATCTTTCAACCAAGAAACCACTTTCAAAGCCAAAAGCAAAACAACTCCTGGCACCTGAGCGGTCACTGGCGCCGAGCGGTCACTGGCGGCTGAGTGGTCACTGGCGCCCGTCACCCTGAGGCGCCAGCCTCCAGCACCCCGGAGAGGCCACACCAGGCGTCACCCCCAGGAGAGGGGCACCGTCCTGCGGGACGGGGCGTGCCGGAGCTGCTCCCCCCACAGCCAGAGTCCGTGCAGTCCGTGTCTCCAAAAGTCACGCCCGCCACCAAGTCACGACGTGCCACCAGCGACGGCCACATTAGTGCCCACGGCGGGAATATTGGCTCTGCTGCAGTGGGGGCCGAGACGGCCACCTGTGCGGTGCCACTGAGCTGACAGGCAGAGGGCGTGGAGGCGGTGGCCAGGTGACAGGCCCTGGCCCCCGAGGGCACGAGGGTGCCCTGGGTGCAGCTTGCGTTACTATGGGGATCTGCGGGGGACGCCACAGCCCTGTTCCCGCAGGACCCCGGCGCCCTGCGACCCTCAGCGTGAGGCTAGAGCCAGGTCCCGGTGAGAGGTCCCCAGCACGCTGGGGCAGACCGCACCCCCAGAGGGTCACCTCGCCCCTTCCCCAGCAAGGGCTAGTCTCTCCCTGGACCCTGGAACCTGGGCGGGGAGCAGTCACAGACCAAGGAGGATGCCGTGTGACCTCAAGACGGGGTCTCGGGAAGGGCTGTGCTGTCGTCCATCCCTCTCGCGCCCCGGGCCCAGCCCGGGCCCCGGGGGACTGCACAAGGCTTCGGGTGACCGCAGCTGGGAACACGTGCACTGTCCCGCAGGCCTGTGTCACTGCACTCACGGTGCCGCTCTGTGCAAATCCACACGTCGGGGACGTTTGCTTCGCGGTCACCGTACCGTGACGGGGACAAGCCGCACCCCCTTCTCCGCGCCCCCGTGCGCCACCCCAGGATCGCAAGGGGTCACGTTGCCGCTCAGGCCCTGAACCGCAGGACGTTGCCTTGAAGAGCGAGCATGCACGGGCGACACCAGGCCACGTCCCCTCAGACAGAACAGCCCTTCTGTTCGCTTCTGTTGCGTGTGGCTGTGTCGCTTGTCGGCCTGAGTTGTGTCGAGCGGAGGCGTCACTGAAATCGTGTGTATGTGACAGTGACACCCTGAGCTCTGGGGCCTCTCTGGCCGGGCGGGCGCCGTGAGGACGGCCCGCTCTCAGCCCTGCGACCCCAGCAGAGGCGCTGAAGGTCATTCCGACACCTCGCTCCGGGTCCAGCCTGACATCGGCGCTGTCCCGGGAGCCTGGCTCCTGGTCCCGAGCTGCCCTCAGTCTGGTCCGCCCGCCTGAACTCCTCACCCCGCACAGCTGCTCTCCCAGAGCCACCCTAGACGTGCTGACGGGACCGGCAGGGATGCCCGGAGCCCCGTGCGCCCCGCGGGAGGGCTGGCCGGCCCCCCCCCGGCACTGCTGACAGGGAGGCGGGGCCGAGCCCCGGCCATCTCCTGCCCAGAGCACCGGCCTGTGGGCAAACCCGTTCTCTCGGGGCTCCGGGTCCTCATCTGTAGAAAGGGGACCACAGCCCCAGCCCAGGGACCTCAACGTACGGGATCCCAACGTGGCGTCCGCCGCCACCGAGGCTGGGGACAGTGACCGGTGGTCTCCTGGCCCCTCCATCCCCAAACCCAGGCCGGGCCTTTGCAGCGCCCTCCCCCGGGGCCGTCCCGAGCCTGCGGCCTCAGCCTGGCCCCTGGCGCCTGTCCAGCTCCTCACACCTGCAGCAGGGGGGCGCGGAACCCGACTTGCTCCCGACACCTCCCCCCGACACCGCCCGGGCCTGGGCAGCCAGCAGAGCTGAGGAGGCGGCTGCAGCTCTGCCCGGGGGTCCGCCCACTCCACCCCCACCGCCCCCCACCCCCCGGCCCCACTGCCGGTGCCCACGCCTCAGCGGTGTGGGCTTCTTGGGCCCTGAGCAAGAGCTTCGCAGAATCTTAGAAACCCTGAAGTGGACTTTGGGACAAAGCAGCATGGACCCCAACCTTTCAGATGCCCCTCAGCAGAAGGTTGGGGGAAGGGGGCTGGCCCGGGGAAGGGGCGCAGGCAGGGATGGGGAGGGCTGGAGAAGGGGAGGGGCCGTCTGCTCCTGCCACCTGAGCAGGAAGCTGTGTCCTGCAGACCCTTCTGGAATGTGCCACCCAGAGAGCTCATTCTTGAAGCCTCCAGCCCCAGGGGTCCAGCGTGCAGCCTCCACCCCGGTGAGGTACGAGCTCTGTGGGGGCCCGGGAAGGGCAATGCCGACCCCGGCACTGTGTCCATGGGGCCTCGGCCTGCCTGCCAGGCACCCATGTCCTGTGGCAGGGGCAGCCACTGTCCTCTGCACCCACAGGGCAGGTTGATCACAGTGGCTCCAACTCCACCTGTTTAGGGGTGTCCCGTCACTCTTGCAGGAGAGGGGAGCCTAGGGAAGCCCAGGGCAGGCTCCCCCTGCTCAGGACCCCTTGCTCCTCACCCCATCTGTGCACTGGGTGCCTGGAGGCAGAGAAGCACGCTGTCAGGAGCAGCTGGGCCTCGGAGCGGCCTCCGACCAGCTCCGACCACCGGCCGCGTCCCCCGAGGGGCAGGGCCCACACTCGGCTCTTGGAAGGAAGGGCGAGGCTCCATGTCCAGGACACAGGCCCGCTGCAGTGGGTGGGCTGGGAGCACCAGCAGGGAGAGACAGCCCCAGGCAGCGTCCTGCCCCCCACCCCCCAACCCAGGTGGTTCACACCCAACACCTGCCAGCACTCACACTCACAGGCCTGCCCCCCAACTCCATCCCCAACTGCCCCCTCCCCACAGCCCAGGCTCCACCTCAGGGGCCTAGAGCCCGAAGATGCCTCTCTGGCCCACAGATGGAGACAGGCGCACGGCGCGGCTGGCTAAGAGGTGGCAGTTTATTGGGGCGGCTCAGCCGCGGTGCAGACGGGCGGTCAGCCCAGGTGGGGGCAGGCAGGTGCAAGCTCTCTTGGGTCCACGCAGGCCAGGTAGCATCGTCAACCTGCAAGACAGTAGGCTCCATCACCTTGCGGCCAGGGGAGTGGAAGCTCGGGTGACCGGTGGGAGGGGGACCCCAGGGCCGGCAGGGCGCGAGGGGCCGGCGCTGGCTCCAGGCCCGGCTCCTGTGACGTGGGAGCCCGCGGCGGGTCCAGGACGCAGGGCCGTCAGAGCGCCGTCCTGCTCCCCGGGACCTGGGCCGGGCAGTGAGTCAAGCCCAGCCTCGTCCCCTCTCGCTCGCCAGGCTGGGACCTGCCTGGGGAATCTTGGGGACCTCGGACGACAGGTCTGCATTCCGCAGATGGGAAAGCAGGTCCTGAGAGGGGAGTGGCCGCCTTGGGCACAGCGGTCAGCGTGGACTCCCCGGGCCTGGCCAGCCCCACCCGGCCTCGCTGCCGCCCCTCGCGCCCGCCCCTGCCCCGTGCTCCGGCCCTGCCCAGCCCGCCCAGCCTCCCACGGGCCTGTGGACGCCTCCGCAGGCCTGGGGGCTCAGCTGAACACCCCGCCTTCGGGCACCCCTCCTGCAGCCCCCAGTCACACGGCCCCTCATTGTCCCAGGGCCGGGGCTGCACGCGGGCGGCTCTGGATCGCGCGGCCACTGCTGTCTTTGTGCCTTTCCGTGCTCTGGACCTTGGTTTGCGGTGACCGTGCGTCATTTCTGCACAAACAATAAATGTACTTTTGAAAGAAAAAACCGAAGGCTCTAAAAACGTCCAGCACCACGTACCGTCTCCCTGGCTGCCCGCGGGTCCCTCTGCCCCAGCCGGGGCTGCAGGGCCAGCGGCAAACACGAGGACCCCCAAGGAGACTGCACCTCTCCAGATGCCTCTCGTCCGACCATTCCCTCACCTGCTGGGGAAGCCACTGTGGCCGCACGCCTGGAGGGGTCACCGAGCCCGAGGGGACAGAGCAGGCCCAAGGGACAGTGATGCTGCGCCTCGGTGGGAAGCTGGAGCACAACCCCCACGCCCCAGCCAGGGCTGCACTCGAGAGCCCGCCTGCCTCTGGGGCCCCTCTCCTGCCCCCAGCCCACGTGGCCAGTGTCCCCTGGATCCAGACGGGCGGACGCTAGCGGATGTGGGTGCGGCTGCGGCCAGGGCCGGAGCCGGGGAAGGGGAGTCCAGGCTCTTCCCGAACCGGCCGGGGAGCTGAGCAGGGCCGTAGGGACCACCCACCAGAGGGCCGTGTGCCTGGGAGACCGGCGCTCGGCTCTCGGGGTGACGGGGCTGGGGCGTGGCTGCTTCCGGGGGCCCCCGCCCTCCCACTGGCCAGTGGCCCCTGCACACCTTCTCCGCTTGCTGGGGGCACCATTCCCCCAACAGGGGCCCACCTCTACACCCTGTTTCTGTTTCCGCCCCGCACGGTCCGTCCTCAGAGGACCCCTCCCGTGGCCACCTCCGACGCAGACCCTCCCGCCCTGCAGGCCCAGAACGGAGCCTCAGCCAGGACACGTGGCTGCCAGGAGCGATGTGTCTGCCCAGCTCCCCTCCTGCGGGCACCAACGCGGAGTCAGGCAGCCTGGTGGACCCCGGTGCCCCTGCGTTCCCAGCCACGTGTCCCTGGCAGCCACTAACCCCCGATGTGCCCAGCTCTTTAAAACGGGCAGACGTTCATGTGTGACAACCATGTCCCCGACCATGCCTGTGCCACACGCTGGCCTGGACACCACAGACGTCCCGCTGGATAAAGCCGGCCGGCGGACGGTCAGTGAGCCCTCACGAAGACGCTGTCCAGTGGCTCCGGGTGGCCAGTGCTGTGGCAGTCCAGCATCAGGGCCCGCTGAGTGACCGGGTCCGCTCAGGGTCCCCAGCGACGGCTGGGGGTGCACACGCACCGCGCAAGCCTGGGCCCCACGCGCCGGGGTCCTGAGGGGGACGCCGCCCATCCCTCGCTTCACTGCCAGTCCCTCAGATGCGTCATCGTCTCGTCCACCTGCCACTCTGCCAGGGGCGCTGGCCACCGTCCCTGGATCCTGGGAAAGCAGCTGCCAGGGACCCGCAAGCCCAGACGCGCCCCCCGCCCACCGCCCCCGAGACAGGCCTGGCGCCAGCGCGTGGGCCCGCGGGCACGGGGACCGGAGCCCACCCAGCCGAGGCCGCGTGTCCGCCCTGCTCTGGCAGGGAGGGTGCTGAGGACCAGCCAGTGCCCGGGGTCCGGCCGAGGAGCGCCAGCCGGGTGACACTCCTAATGGCTTATTAGAAATTAATATTTAATTCTCTGCTGTGGATTTAGCTTAATTATTCAATTTATGATTGCAATTCTAAGAGACCCGGAAGCAAAACGCTCACTCTGAGCAGGGGACAGTCGGGGGCGCCTCGCTGAGTGCGCCCGCCCCTCGGCTTGCGGGCTCCTCCTGGCCCCACTGAGGTGCCTCATGCTGCAGCAGGACACCTTTCTCCGCCAGGACTGACTGAGGATGCGCCCTTCCTGACCTCCCCTGGGCTGGGGCCGAGTCCCTGCACCTAAGGGGGTCGCTGCAGGCAGGACGCCACCTGCAGCCCACGCCTGGACACGGGAGGACAGTGGTCAGGCCTCACCCGTGTCCCCTGAGGGCTCTGACCTGGGCTCCGGCCTAAGAGAGGGACCTTCTCATGTCACAGATCCTGTGCCAAAGCTCCATGGAGGTCAGTGACTCATCCTGTCACCCAGGTGGAAATGACAAGGTGGCGGCGACTCAAGCCTGGGGCCACCCCCCCCCACATCGTCCGCTGCACCTGTCCCTTAGACGAGGGGTCCTCATGCTCTGCTCCTGGGGTCTCGCGATACACAGGCTCCTCTGCCGTCTGTCTCCTGGGATGGCTGACCCTGAGCCCCAGGCCGCGGTGGGCAGGGGGCGCTGGCCGGGCTCTGCCCCCTCCCTACCCTGGGCGAGCATCTCTGAGCCTCAGCCAACGTCCATCGCAGGGGGCAGGTGGTGTTGGGTCCTGGCTGCCACCGTCCGGGTCACCGAGGGCCCAGAGCCCTGGGACAGCCCATACTACTGTGTGTCCGCGGTGGCCCTGGTCACTGCCAAGACAGCATGGCTCTCTGGACAGGCACTGGCCCAGAGATCGCGGGTTCACTGTGCACCAGCTGTGCGTGTGAGCGCTCCCCAGCCTCACAAACCCCACCGGGGCTCCGGTCCCAGGCCTGCCGAGGGGGCACAGGGCGGGGTTTGGCTCCAGCCTGTCTGCCTGTGCAGCCCCGTCTCCGCCTGGGACCATGGGGCCACCGCCCCCCACTGGACC
>NW_024351731.1:6481838-6482249 GCF_902729225.1 Pteropus medius
CCCCCACTCCCCGCTGGCTGGCAAGCCGCCCACGTCCGCCGCGCCCCCCGCTTCTCACTGGCAGGCTGCTCTCCGAGCCAGGCGTGCTGCTGTGACCTGTGCCCGTGGGAGCTGCCTGAGCGACGGGGAGGACGAGGGACGGCCCTGCTGGCCGAGGGCCACGTGGGAACCTCTGCGAGGGACAGCGAGCTGTCTCGTCCCCGTGACCCCCAGCAGGCTCCTGACAATAGTGACGTGATTCGTGGTGACAACGGCGATGCTCACGGTGACCAGGGACAGGCACGATGCCCGCCTCACAGAGCAGAGTCCAGGGCTGCGGGGCTGGGGGGGGCCCAGGACGGAGACTCCCCGCACAGACCCCTGCGGGACCCCACGGCACCTCAGGAAGCAACCGGCGCCCCAGGACGGAGA
>NW_024351731.1:6482355-6482897 GCF_902729225.1 Pteropus medius
AGATGAAAGGTGACATCACCAATGACCAGGCCCTCATGACGGCACCACTGACCTGCCAGGGCACCCGGCTCCCACCATCGGGCCTCGGGGTCTCAGAACCAAGAAGCCTGTCCACCCCCGAGTGCCTGCAGCTCTGTGCAGAGAGGATGGACTGAGCTGACCCCGTCTGAGCCCCTACTAAGTGCTCGGTGAACAGAAGGGACACACGTGGACCATAGCTGTCCCCTGCCCTTACTCCAGTTACAGGGGCAGCAGGCAGCTAACGAGGGCCCTGTCCTTCCCGACACATGCACACGCATGTACCCGCACACAGACATGTGCACGGAAACACGTGTGCACACACACGCATGTACCCGCACAGACACATGCACACAGACATACGCAGACACATGCACACACGTACACACATGTACTCACTCATACATGCATGCAGACGTACACAGGCACGTGCACACACACGCACAAGTACACACAGACGTGCTCATACAGAGACACACACGCACACACACAGACACGCACAGGAAGACACACCCGTGCACACG
>NW_024351731.1:6482908-6486905 GCF_902729225.1 Pteropus medius
CGTGCTCATACAGAGACACACACGCACACACACAGACACGCACAGGAAGACACACCCGTGCACACGTACAGCGGAGAAGCGTGGGGTCCAAGATTCTCAGATGGAAATCAATGGCTTTGAGGTCGATATTTCACGGCTTTCAGAAAACATTAAAAACATAATTTGCTCTGAGTCTCCATCCAGCTCCTTAAATTTTCTTGGAAAACACTTCACTGGCTGCGGCCGGGACGCTGCCTACGACCAGGCCCACAGGCCCCGCTCGCTCACGCCCACCGACTCACCAGCTCAGGCCACGACCTGCGCCGGGCCCGCGACACCGAGCGCTCACAGCCCACAGGGCTCCTGGAAAGCCCACGGCCACCGGAGTCCATCGTGGAGAGAGGCCCCGAGGGCACAGCCTGGGAGGTGCCGGGAGGACAGTGGGCTGGGGGGGCCCCCAGATTCCGCAGGATCACCTCCTCCTGCAGGTCCCACCAGCTCCTTTCCCGGAGAGCCAAGGCTGACACCTGGACATCGCGCTCTGCCTTCCGTATGCTCGGCTTGGCACTGGGCAGACACAGGGACACAGACTCCCTGCACCCCGAGCCCCCTGCACCCCGGGGAACCACAGCCGGGCTCACAGGGCAGAGCTCTGGCGCGGCTGCGGCAGAGCTGGGGCCTCAGAGTCACCGGCTCCCTCCTCCCGTCCGCACGCCGAGCCTGGGCGGGCTCCTGCATCCGCCTCTGCGGGCCTCCCCCAAGCCAGCGGCCACACTCTGCTAACGGCGACCTTACCCGAGAGGGGGCTGAGGCCAAGAGCTGTGCCTGCCCAGGACAGTTTGTCCCACGGTGCTGTCCCAGATGCCACCAGGGCTGAGGACGCCCGGCTCTGACAATGACTGGGTCTAGACCCTGGCACACGCCGTGCCCTGACCCTGCCCGGAGCACCGGGCTGGCTGTCCAGGACCTCACAGGGGACAGAGGCGGCTCACGGTCTCCCCCACTTCGGGGACCCAGGGCACTTGCCCGTCCTGACTCCTCCCCGAGGCCTCTGCGAAGACCAGATGGGAGGTGGACAAGCGAGCCCTTGGGAAACAGCAAGCAGGGAGGGGCTGAGCCCGTGCAGGGTGGCAGCTGGGGGAGCCCGGCGGGGCTGCTTGGGGTGGCCTGGATGGGGGTGTGGCCTCACTGGCCGCACAGAGTGGGCACGTGCGCCCCGCTTCTTCCGAGGCAGGGAGCCGAGCTCTCCCCTGGAGACCGCGCTAACCCCTGCATGTGAAAGCAGCGTTTTCCTGCCTCAAAATGCTGTTCGTATTTGGCTGTCATCTGCCTTTGTCCTCAGAGCAACTCAGCCGAGATGGGGGAGGACGGCACCCCGTGTCTGCAGGACCCGGGCCCTCCCCGGGGCGGGGCCGCAGGGCCCACAGGGAGCCCCTGGCAGACGGCATCTGGGCTGTGGGGACAGGGCGCCTCTCTTCCAGCTCGGCTCACGCCCAGGGCCATGTGCCCTACATGGGCTCAGCACCCACCAGCCACGTAGCGCCCGGGGGGACCCACACCCGCACACGCCACCTGGACCTGGGGTCCGGCTGTAGGAGCAGGAACCCCCGACTTGTCCTGCCGGTCATTGCTGCCCTGGCCCCCTCCATCCCCCAATGGGCTGCTAGAGCCGGAGTCCCCTCCCTCTGTGTCAAGGGCCACATAAAGTGGCCACGTGGCCTGGGCCTCAGCCTTGCCATCTGCCCAGAGGGCACGGGGCATTGCTTGTAACCAGGCTGCTCCAGCCAAGGGACCCACGGGAAAGGGGTCGCCTGTCCCTGCTGGGCCTGCGGGAGCTGCTGTGGGACCCCTGTCCCCAGAACTGTCCCCAGAACACATCCTTGGGGTCCCTCCAGCACGGGAAGGGGTGGAGGGTGCGGAGCTGCCTGGCCCCAGGAACAGTCCTCTGGCGATGCAGGGAGGGGAGAGGCTGGGCAGTGCGTGAAGTGGGAGGGGCCGGGTGGCCCTGGCTGATCCCTAACCATGGGGAGAGGGAGGGAGGCAGGGAGCCTGCAGTGGGGAAGGAGACAGGCCGCACGAGTGGGGAAATCACTCACGCGCTGGGCCTGCAGCCCTGGGAGCTGTCCCCCGCCCCCAGTCACACGGGCGAGGGGTGGGCCCTGGCCTTTCGCCCCTCTCTGGACCACCAGGCGCCCTGGTCAGCTGGGCACCCTAACGGACCCTCCCAGGCCCATCCTCCTCCCATCCCGGCCTCTCCCTGAGCCCACCAGAGCCTCCCACACGCGCGCGTGCGTCACGGCGCCCAGGTGCTCCCTGGGGCCCTCTGCCCTTCCCCCGCCAGCCCCTAGCGTCCCTTCTCTGACCTCAGCACACGAGGGCGCCCGGGCTGGGGCGCCACACCACCTTGCGTGCTCAGGGAACCCCAGACCTTCTGAACCCCTCCAGCTCAGGGGCGGGAGGGCCAGTCTGGATAACACATTTGCAGCACCCGCGCACAGTGGGCTGACGGGAACTGAGTCTCCCTCCCCGAATGTGCCCTCCCCAGCTCCCCCTGCTCAGAGCAGACCAGCACCTGCTCCTTATGTCCTGGTGGCCTCCCAGCGCAGCCCTGGGGACAGTGTCACCCAATCTGAGACAGCCCACCAGGGACAGGGCTCAGGACTGCATGCAGCCAGGCCCCCCGCCCCCACGGTGCATGGGTGGATAACCGGATGGATGGATAGATGATGGATGGATGACGGGTGGATAACGGACGGACGGACGGACGGGTGGATGGATGGCATGAGGATGAATGGAAAGACAATGAGTGGAGGATGGGGGAGTAGCCGGCGTGGGGCCAGGTGGGACGCTTACCACAGGTGGCATCATTTTCGGATAGAGGTGGCAATGGTGAGGATGATGCCCAGCAGGTGGGGACTCCAGCCAACAGGAAGCAGCACTTGATCTTGCGTCTCTGGACTGGAAGAGAGAGGTCGTCGCTATGTCTGAGCCCCGCAGTGTCCTATCCTGGACAGCGTGTGGCTCCCGCTGCTGCGGGTTGGCATGCAGGGGGCTTGGCCCGCCCTGGGACCGGGCCCAGACAGAATCCGTCCCTTGCAAAGGGCTCTGCCCTGAGCTGGCACACATCCGTGCAAACCGCTCTGGGCTGGCCCTGGAGCCGGGCGCCCAGTGACACTGCCTAGACCTCGTGTAGTTCCCGGTTTGCCCCCTTGAGCTCAAGGATCTTAGCTCATCCCTTCCCGGTGGCTTGCATTCCTCTGTAAGCACAGGATGATGTCAAGGACCCCAGGCTTCTGTCAGTCTTAATTAAGGTGATGCCTGGGGGGTGCGTAGCCTGAGGTCCAGCAAATATCAGACATGGAGCTCTCCCCAGATATTGTTATTCCTGTATATCCTTGTGGTTATTATTAATCTAACAAGTTCTGTGCCCCACCGTCAAAGGCCTCGCCGAGGAGACAGACACACAGATCTGTGCCGGGGACTCATTAGGGAGAGGCCGGGAGACCATAGGAAGAAAGTGATGCCTCGTGTAGGTTTCTAGGGCGCAGCAGGGGCTTTCCGGGCAGGCCAGGAGGTGGGAGGCAAGGGACCAAGGGAGAACTTGGGCAAAATGGGAGCTTGGAATAATCGGGTAAGTCGCCTCATGGCTGGGAGTAGGGGAGAGAACGGGAGATGGGTGGGAATGGCTGGCAGGGTGTGGCGGGGTTTGCACAGCACCCAGGAGATGCCACGCAGGACAGTGAAAAACTCTAAGCAGGGGAGTGACACGTTCAAGAGAGTGTCAGTGAAGAGGCCACCCAGGAAGGAAAGAGGAGGTGGGCAGGAGAAACAGGGGGACTCGTCAGGAGGAAAACTGACCCATGGGAGGGTGGGGCCTAGAGGAGCAGAGAGGACGGAGGCCGGACTGAGCCCGGACACGACCCGATGCGCAGAGGAAGTGACGTAGGGCGGTCAAGGGCAAGTCCCCGGGTTGACCATGAGTCATCGGGGGATGTCGACTCTGGTCATCCACTCATCC
>NW_024351731.1:6487976-6490500 GCF_902729225.1 Pteropus medius
GTGAGGACCAGGTCCTGCTCTAGAGTGGTGTCTTGGAACTGCTGGGTGCTGGTTGGATGACCAGCCCCCCATTCAGTGTCATTTCATTTTGGGAGGGACCCCCACACCAGCCTAAAGATCAGCCACCATCGGAACAGCCCTGCTTCCCACCCTGTTCTAGGCCAGGACACTGGGCTCGGAGAGGTCATGTGACCTGCTCACCGCACAGATGGTGTAGGCAGATCTGAGGTTTGGTCGTCCCGTCCCCAGCTGTTGTCACGGGTCACACAGCTGCCCAGACATGCCAGCTGTGTGCGGGAGGGGGGCATGGAGGGGCCGGGAGGAAAGGCCCAGAGTGAATGGCTCCCTCAGGAGCTCACAGCTGGAGGTGGGTGGGTGGGCAGTAAGGAGCTCACGGCCCTCCTGGCGCAGAGAGGGCTCCCGGCCAGGCCCCAGGAGAGGGGCTCTGTGCCAGGGGCGCGTCAGGACCGAGGACAGCGCCCGCATTCTGTGGGGGTCAGGGGGCTGTGCCCACGCCTGGCCCAGATCGACCCTCCTGGGACGCTGACTTAGGCCTCACACCTGACGGAGACAAGCAAGTGCCTGCCTGGGCGTGGTCCACACTCAGGCCTGTCCCTCCCAGCCCCGCCACCCCCCCCCAGAAAACCCCTGCTGGGCCTTGCCAGGGACTTCAAGGGGAGGAGGAGGGCGGCCAGATGCTCGGGCTGGGCCATATGGCAGAGGCGGAGACAGCCTTTGATGAGGCGCTGGCAGCCCCAGCTCTGCCAGCTCCCCTCCTGGCACAGGCAGAGACCCCAGCCCACCGCCTCTGCCGCCCCTCCCCATGCGGCTCCCCACAGGAAAGGCTTCCTGTGCAGAGGAAGGGGCTCCCACCACCACGGGGGAGCTGCAGCCCCCATCTCAGGCCCACCCCGAGGGGCCTAGGTCACTCCGCGGGGGCTCGGGGGCGTGGAGGCCACACCTTGCTGCGCCAGGAGCACCCGGTGAGACAGGCCACCCTTCCTGAGCCCCGGGCGCCGCCTCCACAGATGCGCTGACCTTTCCGGCTCCTGAGGAGAGCACGTCTACAGTGCGGGGGACCTTCCGGGAAAGCAGGCCGGCGGCATGACCACTGGTCTGACGAAGGGGCCTGAGAGGCCACAGGGCTCTAGGCGCTGGCACAGCCGCCTTCACGGAGCTGGGCCACTTGTAACGGCGGGAGGGCCCGGGCCCCAGGCAGGGCTGCAGGGTGGCTGGACGGTCAGGGCCTGGGACGGCCCTCGTCCTGGGGCGGCACCTCATCCGCGTCGAGGTCCACCACCCTATCCCGGCGCTCAGAGGGGCACAGAGCTGGGGGATGCCACGATGCTGGCCGGGGGACTGGTGTAACGGGGTACACTGCACCTCACATTCACATGCTGGAGCCCTAACCCCCAGGTCCTCAGAACACGACCTCATTTGGGGATGGGCCTTCACAGAGGTGGCCCAGTGAGGGGGTCATGGGCCCCGACCCGACCCGACTCGACAGCCGGCCTGTGAGGAAGGAAGTCTGCACGCAGAAGCCTGGGGACAGCGTGTGGACCGCACGGCGTCTGTGGGCCAAGGGGGCCTGGGACAGACTCCCCCACGGCCTCGAGCAGCCGAGCCCACGACGCCCTGATCTCGGATTCCAGAACCGCGACGGCGTGAGTGTCCTCGGTCTGGGCCTCCCAGCTGCGGTGCTGGTCACGGTGGCCCGAGCTGGCAGACCCAGCCCGTGTCCTCCGCTGACCTGGGGACTGGTGGCCCCTCCAGAGGAGGTGAGCTCCTGTGCTGGCCGTGTCCAGGCAGCAAGGGACCACAGGTCACTCTCTGGGAGCAAAACTGGGTGGACAGCAGAGCGCCCAGCCCTCTGCCTGGGTCCCGTTCCCACAGGAAATCATGAAGCCCCTGGGGACAGGGCTAGGCGCAGAGGCTCCTGAGAGAGAGCGGCCCTGTCCTGCTCTGGGGAGCGTCGAGTCCCCGGGGCCGACGCCTCTCTGTCATCTGCCATGTGGCACTGGGTCCAACGTGCTGACCACGACCCCAACACAGCCCACTTCAGACATACAAACGCGGAGGTCTAGAAAGTGCAGCCCCTTGGGGTGGCGTTGGGACAGAGCAGGCCGGGGACCCATGGGAGGGGCAGGGCAGGGGCAGGGGGCAGGGCGGGGTGCAGGCCGGCGTGGGGACCTGGGCCTCCACACCCGGAGGAGCTCCCCCCGCCTGTGCCCGGTCCTTGGCTGTCGGCTCTGACTAATTACTCAGAAATGACAGCCCCACATTGCACAGGCTGGTGGGGCTGCCGGTTGGGAGCCAATTAACCTCAATTACGCTCTTGATTGGGGCTCAATTAGTGTCAGCCCTGTGGGGTCGGGAGTGCCCGGTGTGGTGACTGTGGGCTTAGTTCACAGGCCGGGGACGCGCCCCGCCTCCCGTGCCTCTGGACCTGCTTCCCGCACCTCTGGGGACACCGTGGGCGTCCGGGCTCCCGGCCCTGCAGGGCCTGTGCTCACGCTCCTGCCCC
>NW_024351731.1:6495175-6519043 GCF_902729225.1 Pteropus medius
CCTGAGGTCCCAGAGAAGACGAAGCTCAGAGACGGGCAGTGACTCCCCCAGGGGCTCCAGAGAGGGGGGCTGGGCAGGCGCACGGGTGCTGGACTCCTAGGACCAGCCCAGCGCCCGCCTCGGGCCACAAGGCCTCCTTGACCACTGTCTTGGCTCCAGGTGCTCAGTCCCGTGCCCCCTGCCCTTTGCCCTCTAACCCTCCGGACTCTTGTTCTTCCCCTCAGAAGCCACGTGCCCCGCCCCCACTCCTCCAAGGCCGCTCCCCGTGCGATGTATTCAGAATAGTGACATTTCAGAAGCATCTATTTGTATATATTTAGACTCCGTTTCAAAAGAATTGTTCAAAATCGGAGCTATTTGGATTAATGGGTGTGGAATGAATTGTTTCTTAAGTGTTCGCATCAAAAATGCCACATTTTCTAAGTGGATTACAAATACCGTAATTACTGAAACAGGCACACTATCCCAGGACGGTCTCAGGATTACGAGCTGACCTGGGAACTCCGTGTCCTGAGGGGCTGGGCACCTGCTCCATCGTGAAGTGGAAGTCTCCGAGGGCCTGCTCTGTGCTGGACGGGGGCGTCCAGTGCGGGACTCGGGCCTGTCCTCGGGGGGTGTCTGACCGTCCGACCCCTCTCCCCCCACTCATGTCCCTGAAGGCTGCGTCCTGGCCCCTCGGAGCCTCAGTTTCCTCGTCCACAGAACACGGTCATAGTCGGGTCTCATGGAATGAAGGTGACGCCTGTGGTCCCTGGTGACGTCATACTGTAAACACACACATTCTCATTCTTATTAAACGTCCCCAAACTAGGGGATCACGCCCGGACAGTGTTCCTCCAGGGGCGACGTCCAAGGGACCCCACCAGGAGAACCCCGGAGAACACTTAGACCCTGACGAGGCCCATGTGTCCGACCCTCGGCAGACACTTCTGTCCTTCACTGCACATGGACAAGGCCACTCGCGCGCACGTCGGGCTGGGCTGCTGCCTCTCGTCTGTGGAGCTGGCAGCCCCTTTCTGGGGGCGAGTGTCTGAGTTGGGGCAGAAAACGGGTCTGTCCAAGACAATCCTCTGTTTGCTTGTCCCCCGTCTCCTGTCCTGTGTCCTGTGCCTGGGTGGCAGGGTGCCAGGCCCTCTCACCTCGTGGTGCCCCGCCCCCACCAGCCTCTGCTCTGGGAGAAGCACCTGTTTGTCTCCTCTGGGGACCAGGACTCCACCTCTGTGACCCCCGCCCCTTCCCCACTGCAAACGCGGCACGGGCCCCGGGCCCCGGGCCCTCGGCCACCACCCATCACTGCGACAGGAGCTGCTGAGCGGTCTCCGCGCCGTCACAGTTGGACGTGTGCCCGGTGAAAGGAGAGATCACTGTCCCTAACTCAGCCTACGAGGCCGATGCACACTGGATATCAAACTCAGACAAGGTCAGGAAAAGTAAGGAAATGTGGAGGCCAAAAGAAACGCAAAAATCCCAAATAAAATATGACCAAATCAGACCCTTCGGTGAGAGTGACTCATCATCCTCGTCATTATTAGTCGTTATTACTATTCGCTCTGGCCGACGTGAGCTCATCCCAGAAGCTCGAGCGATTTTACCATCGCGAAATCTGTACGTGGCACTCAGCACATTAACGGGTCAAAGGAGAAAAACCAAATAACCATCTCGACGGGTAAATAAAAACATCTGACGAAACCGAACACCCATCTGGGATTAAAAAAAAAAGCAAAGCTCTGCTCGAACCCTCAGCCAACGTCCTCGATCTGGCAGAGCGTCTATGACAGGTCTAAATCGCTGCTCCTAAGGGGTAACGGTGGAAGCTTTCTTTGAAAACGCAGAACGAAACGAGGACGTCCACTGCCACGCCCGAGCGTGCTCTCTGCCAGGGCTCCGCCCACACGGCCGCCAGAGGGAGAAATGACAGCCACAAGTATGAAGAGGGGCGACAGAAAACTGGCATTATCGGTGATGACGGGACCATCCTCGGAGGAACCCTAAAAGAGTTCTTAGGCAAAGTATCAGAAACGAGACATTAACATTTGGCTGCACACTCGGTTTACAAAAATCACACGCATTTCCGTATACCGGCCACATGCTGGTGTGTACACCATTTACGGAGACAGACAAACAAAAATCTGTGTTTCAGAAGAAATCTTTAAAAAGATCTGAAAGATATACATGGACAAAATCACTGTTTAAATACATTTTAAAACGTTAAAGAAATAAATAAATTGGGAGCTTCACTATGTTCGCAGGTAGGAAGACCCAATACCCCGAAGATATCAATTCTTACCCAATAGATCCATAGAGATGATCGAAGTCCAATAAAAGCGCTAACTGGGCTGTTACGGAAACTGACACAGTGGTCCTCAAATATCAAGGAAGAGCAAAGGGCCAGAAGAGCCGAGGCGCCCCGGAAATAATGGGGTGACAAGTCTACCTACCAGGTGGCGTCATTTGGCACAAAGGTGAACTGACCGGGACAGTGACACAGTGACTCGGGGGGTTGGGAGGCGGACTGACCCTCGGCTCGGCAGGGACCAGACAGAACCACACATGGCACCCGGCCTCGGACAGAGCCAGCAGGGCAGCTGGACGGGAGGAGTCTTCACGCACCGTGCGGGACGCAGACTGTCCTGAGGAGAAGCAAGCCAGGGGTTCCGACTTGGGATGTGGGGGGCTCACGGCTGGCACAAATCCCACGGGTCATCCGGAGAGCCAGGACGAGATGTTCGCGACCCAGGCAGACTGACCGAGTGTCGGCATGTGGAAGGAAACGCGCACTCACACGCACATGCGTGAAGGTCCTACGAACCACCGGCGGGAAACGAGCCACCAGCCCGCTTCCAAAATGGGCGAAAGGCACGAACAGGCTTTCCACGGCCAAGGGGACGCGCGCACACGCACGGACACTCCCGCCCCGGCGGCGTCAGAAAGATGCAAACGAGGACCACAATTACACTACTTTACACCCACCAGACTGGCAAAAATTACGGCTCTGACCATGTCAGACACGGGGTGGGCAGTGACCCGCGTCACCGGAGGACAGTTCCGCTTCATTTGACGAAGCTGAACCGTGCGCACACGTGACCCGGGAACCCCGGTTCTACGTGGGTCTGGAGAATCCCCCTCTCCTGCTGCGAGGCAGACGGTGCTCACGGCAGCGCCGTTCGCGGTGCTGAGAAGCTGGGACGCTCCAGTCCCCGAGAGAAAGAAGAACAAATACGACGTGTTCGCGCCGCACGATGTCACGCGTCGGGGGAGACGGAAAGCGCAGCCAGGCACAGGCGCGCGGCGTCCTGGACACGGAGCTAAATGAGAAGCCGGTCTGGGAAGGGCGCGAATGCTGTGCTCTGCTTTCACGGCGCTAAAAACAGCAAAACGGAACAATCTATCGTGTAGCAATCAACACGTTTCAGCAACGGGGTCTGCGTGAAACAACACAGGACTGCAGAACGGCTTCGGACTACGCCGCAGCGAGGGAATCGCGGACCCGCGGCTTAGGGGAGCAGTTCCGCTGGGCGGGGAGCAGAGGGGCGGCCGAGCTCCCACGGTGCTGGCGAGAGTCCGGTTTGCTGGGAGGGCAGGGGGTCAATGGACGCCCACCGCATCGTTGTGCTTTACCTCATAAATACAGACCATGGACAACCTTGTGTAAGGACCAAATGATGCATTAGGAAAACACCATGAAAGTGACGGCTTTGAGACGGGCAAGGGCTCTGTGGGGATATGCATGGCCTTTAACCGTCACAGCCCCTCTCTCTGGGAGGGGAGCCCTAGCACCTGCTGCTCGGACACACTGACCTGCTAACACCACGGGACTTTACACCCAGGGACGCTGTGTAACGCTCTGACATCCCAGTGCGACCGCCCCCTCTCCCGGGTTCCATCCCCGTCCCACCCAAGGCCACCTGGGGCCACCCTTGCTGGCCAGCACCGAGGACACAGCTGCACCTTGCTCACCCGAGGCTCACGCCCCCTGTGAAAGCGGCTCCCCGAAGACTGCAGGGCTAGGCGGCCGGCAGAGGCCCTCGCAAGCCTCAGGCTGTGCTGGTGGCCTGGGGCCCTCCCCGAGTCATGTCGGTCCCACCCTCAGGCCGCTCCAGCTGCTGGGTCCCCTTGCCCCAGCCCCAGCTCGTCCCCAGAGCAAGAGTCAAGAGCCACCTCCCAAAGCGTCCCCCAGCGCCTGCCTGGCACGCCCCACCCGTCCCCTGCACCTCTCCACAGCTGTCCCTGAGCTCACACCTGGCTGCTCCATGCGCCCTCAGAAGGGCAGCCTGGTCCTCTGCCAGGGTCAAGCAGACTGGGTTCCAAGGCCGTGTGACTGGAAAGCCGCTCTAGCCACACCGAGCCCCGGCCGCCTTCCCTGTGGAGCCTGGGCTGTCCCCGGGTGCCCCAAGGACCAGGTGAGATCACACCCACACACGGCCAAGGCTGGGTGGTCTCGAACATGACACACCCCTTGCCATGCATGTCTGGCCACTCATGGAGCACCTGCTGTGTGCCAGCACGGAGGCGGTCTGGGCACAGGAGGCACGAGGACGTCACAAGCTACTGCCTAAGGTGGCCACGACGCGCTCTCGTCCATCCAGCCATCCGAGCCTTCACTGGGAGCGACAGCCAGATGGGGCCCTGTACATAGCCCTCTCCTCCCCCAAAGCAGACACCAGCCCCAGGCCACGTGCTCCCAGCCTGAGTGCCCGGGGGGCTGGAGGGAGGCGGACACTGAGCCTTGACAGCGGTCAGGAGTGGGCTTGGAAGTGGGGTGCAGGGAGGCTGCAGCGCCCAAGTCTCAGCTGGAGGAGGCATCCCCGGGGAGCGCCCCACGCCCAGGCAACCCTGGCTCTGGGATGGACCGGTGCCCTGAGGCCCTGAGCAGGCAGCCTGCGCCCTCAGGTGGACGTGGCAGCTGCGGAGAGCAGGGCAGTGACAGTCGGAGCCTGGTGGTCGCCAAGGTCGGTGTGGGGGTGGGGCACTGGCTGCTCCAAAGAAGGGGACTGAGAGCCTCCCAGGACTGAGCCCAGGGGGTGGAGGGCAGCCTGGCATCTCCCATCACCACCGCCAACAACACCATCATCGCCACCACCACCAATCAATTCATCACTGGCCACCGCCAGTCACACCACCACCACCGGAACACCGGCCACACCACCATCACCATCACCACCACACCATCACCACTCACCACCATCACCATCACACCACCACCATCACCAACAATTACATCACCATCACCACCACCACACCATCACACCGGCCACTGTCACCACTCACCACACCAGCATCAGTACCAACATCACCGCCACCGGCCACCATCACCGCCATCACACCATCACCACCACCGCCACCACCACTGCCACCATCACTGTCATCATCATCACACCACTATCACCACACTGGCTACCATCATCACTGCTCACCGTCACCATCACTGGTCACCATCACCGCCTTATCGTTACGATCACCGGGCCACCAGCCACCACTCATCACCGCACCATCATTACCGGCCACCGCACCGTCACCGTCACCACCACCACCTCTATCAAAACAAGCTCTGTGCTCGGTGCCGCACGTGCGGCCCTCTGAGACGTCACTGGTGTGTGTCACAGAGAAGGGAACTGAGGAGCAGAGAGGTCAGGCACGGTGCTCGGTCACAAACAACTCGTCACTGACAGTCAGGATCAGAGCCCAGTGTCTCTGATGCAGGGACCGTGCCCGTCTGCTGGGCAGACAGCGGTGCGCACCCCCGTTCGGCTCGGCTCCTGAAGGAGGGGCTCTCGCTCTGAACGAGGACGAGACGCTGGGCCGACTCGGTCTTCCGGAACACTGTTTCTCTGAACCTGAAGGAAAATTGGCTCATTTGCATGTGATTTGCATACAGCTGCTGAAAATGAGCCCAAATCTCCCACCACTTTAAAACTGCATTGTTTTTGCCTTGAAAGGGACCTTCCCACGCACACGCCCATCCCCCAATCACCCCGCGCGGGGTGGTGTCCCCTCCTCACCTCGCCCTGAAGGAGGCCTTCCCTACTCCCAGCCCGGCCCCCACTCAGGGTGACCTTAGCCAGGCACCTGTCTCTGGGAGTGGCCAGGGGTTACAGTGTGCGGAGCTGGACGGGGAGCAGGGCGGGACCAGGGGGTGCCGGGTGCCGGGGGCGGGGGTGCCAGGCAGGTACATGCACACACAGCGGACACGACAAAGACACACATGCACACACAGCAGACACACACGCACACACATACACACACAGCAGACACACACATCGGCACGTGTGTAATAATATTAAAGGAGAATAATACAGGCACACATGCACACACATTAGCAGACAATTAATATGTGCATGCACACTATCACACACATGCACACATTAAAGTGACACGCAAAGACGCCAAGACACATGCACACAATATGTGGACACGCACGCTATCGGTCATTACGCACACACAGCAGACAATAATAATGCCACTATCATCATTGCCACACACAGCAGACACACACGGGCACACGTAGTAATAATATCAGCGGATGACACACAGGCAATATTACGCACACATTGGCAGACACACATGTAGCATGCACACGTTAATAATATTACGTGCAGTCAATATTTACAGCGACACGCGACACGCGCGACAATACGTGCAAGTCATCACGCAGGATATTAATACGCGTACAGCATGCACAATACACAGCGACACACACGCCGCTATCATCATCGTGCGCATTGGTCACGCTGGGGACACGCCATTGACACCCACACAAGCACAATAATAGCGACAATAATACACTCATTGCATTACGTGCAGCCAGCAGACAGCGATTACTGGCTGGTGTTGTCATTACATGCATACGCACACAGTAGACAATAATATGCATGCACACTAAACACATGCACACAACAGACACACACGCATGCTTCACGCACATTGTCAGCAAAATAATGCAAAGACCGGGCACACACGCCATTACTGGTCAGCGGACAACCCACGTCAAGACACATGCACACACACATAGCGTGACACGCAAAGACGCGACGCGACATGTAATAATAATAGCGATACGACGCCAGCACACACGCGACATTGGTCACACAGCGATATGCACGCGCACACATGCACACACAGCAGACACACATGTGCATGCACACGCACAGCAGACACGCACGGGCACACAGGCGTATGAACACACGTGTGCACACGACACGCACATAAACACACGTGCACAGAGCGCGGCACCCACGCCTGTGCCCCAGCCTGAGCGGTGTTTGCTGCGTGTCCGTCATACCTGGCACGAGCCCTCACCTCTCTGGCCTCCCATTTCTCCTCTGTGAAGGGGGTGATACGCTTCTTTCTTTGGGGGACGGGCACGCAGCGGTCACCCTGGCCCTCGGACAGGCGCTTCTGGCCTTAAGATGATCCCACTGTTCCTTCGAGCCACTTCCCACGTCTCCTTCCTCAGAGGCCTTTGCGAACCGCACCCAGGGGCTTCGGCCCCCAGCTGCTCCGGCCCCGGGGCTGGAGTTCGCTTGGCCATTCTCTGGGCCTCAAGGACACCCCCTGACCCTGGCCTGAAACAGAAATGTAGCAGCTGCCCCAAGCTGCCCCCACCCCACAGCCCGGCCATCAGCGCCTGGTCAGCCTCCCGCACCCAAGGGGGGGGTGCCATGCGCTTCGAGAGGAATGCGGGTGAGAGGTCAGCCGACAGGGCTGCAGGGCACCCCCGGGGCACCCGGCTCTCCCTCCGGCAGACAGTTTCGTGGGTGAACCCAGGGCATAAGCCCAGATCCCATGTGCCTCAAACCAGGACAGATCTGCAGCTGCTGTAATTGAAGGACACCCAGGGGCCGTCAGGGCCGAGTGAGCTGCAGGGGCCTGTCGGGGGCGCAGCGCCCCGACTGCTCTATGCTGACACAGGTAAGAGAGCGGCCCCAGTGCCCGGCGAGCCGTGACCTCCACAGCAGCCGCGTCTGCGCAGCCCGCTCCCGCCAGGCAGCTCCGAGCCGCAGATGTATTCAAGCTCAGCCGACTGATTGAGATCTTCACTCAGGTCATTATCCACCCCCAGCAGGGCTAGGGAGCGGGCACAGAGAGCTCGGGGGACGGAAGGGTGCACATGCACACAGGGTCACCCATCCCCACCCCATGTCCCCGCCAGCTGTCCCTCGCGGCACCGGACACACGATCGCCGCTTACGTTTCTCAGCACGATGGACCTACAGCAATCTGATCACGGATACGAGACCGCCCAGGGCCCCGTGCTCCAGGGCCTCGGCAGCGACCCCCTCTGTGCACCCAACTCGCTCTGCCTGGAGATGATAAAGGCGGCCCCCCTCCCCGCATGCCTGCCCGGGGCAAGGGTCTGGCCGCCTCCAGACCCTAATTACACATCCGGTCGCTAGGAACGCAGACGAAGGCGCCCTCCCCTGGGGGCCGCCCAGACTGTCTGCCTGCGCCTGGGCCCCGCGTAACGGCCCGGAGCGGGGGCAGGCGTGGTGCCGGCTCCCAGGGACTGACCGCACGCGGGCCGGGGGTGGCGATGCATGGAGGAGGACCCGGAGGCCCAGCAGGCACTCGGGCCCCGCGGGGGCTGGAAGCAGCCCCTCTGGGAGGACAGAACGGGGACCCGTCTCATCTACTCGTCAGCACTGCCATCCCCATTCTGCCTCGTTATTTTATTCATAAATGAGAAAAATATTCTTTTGTAAAAGATAAAGATCCACAGGTACAAAACGACACCCCCCCCGTACAGTACCACAGGACACACGTGCACACGTGCATCATATCGACACACGGCGGGAAGACAGCGTGTATCTGGGACGCGGTCCCCCGGGCCAGGAGCCCGGCCCCTGAGAGTCCTCACGCCCACAACGAAGGCGGAGCTCCAGGAGTCGCCCAGGTAACAGTGCCGGCCTTCGGGCAGCCCGCCCAGCCAGGCTTCTGGGGTCCCAGCCCCTGGGGAGGCCCGGGGGTGTCGCACTGCTGTGCCTCCTCCTGCCGCTGGCTCGTCCCTCTGCCACCCCAGCGGTGCCGTCCCTGCGTAGGGCTCTGCCTGGCCCCCAGCACCGGCTCGCCTCAGCACCCCCTGCACAGCACAGAGCCCCGACAATGGCAGCGTGGGAAGCGGCAGCCACAGGTGGACGTCTTGTGTCCTCTCGGCTCAGCCTGCGGCCCTGACCTTAACGCTCCTCCTCCACCCTCAAGATCATCCTGGAGAAGACATCTGGGCCTGTGGGGGGCCCTGGCAGCGGCCCCCCAAGTCTCGGGTAGGCCCGTGGGCCCCTCCACCAGCGGAGGTACAGTCCTGAACAGCGGCCGAGCCTCCCGGGGCCGAACGGGCCTCCACCTGCCTCTCGGGCGTCCGGTGGAGGGCCCCCGTGCCGTCGGCCGGCCGCTGGCTCTGCCCTGCCAGCCGCCGCAGCAGCCGGTTCTGCGGGGCGGAGAGCACACTCCGCTGCTGTGACCGGGAAGCGAGCAGGGCGCCCGGCCACCGCCGCTCACACTCGGAAGCCTCGGCCACCAGGGCCTCCAGGAGGGCCGGGCTGGTGAGCAGGAGGGCGCGGAGGATCCTGGCTGCTGGGGGGCCTGAGGCAGGGAGGCGGGCGCAGGGAAGGCTCCTCGGAGGTCGTGGGGGTCAGGCTCGGGCAGGCGAGGCCCATCTGCCGTCCACAGGGGCAGCCACAGGCAGCTGGCGGCCTCGTCCTCCTCGTCGGCTGGCAGAGGGAGACAGGGGTGTGAGCCTTCGCCCGCCGGGACTGGCCGACACCGGGGAGGGGCCCGGGTCGTGGCCTGCGCAAGGCCCTCTGCACAGGGACGGTGTGGGTGCCCCGTGGCCCTCGTGGGTGACAGCAGAGCCCTCGCTAGAAAGCTGAGACTGAGCGGGGGAGAGGTGCTCTCCAACGACACTGAGATGGACGCCTCCACCTGGCCACTCCAAGGTGTAGGGACAGACACCAGTGTGTCTGTCTGTCCATCCGCCTGCCATCCAGGCATTCACCCGTGCGCCCATCCGCCCAAGCTGGCCATCACCCACCAGCCTGTCCGTGCGTCTGTCTACTTACGCACACCCACCCGCTCATTTACTCATCGGGTGGAAGGCCTGGCTGCAGGGTCTCCAACCCTTCAGACTGTCCGTGTGAGCCGTAAGTCTGCCAACGTCCCAGGGAACGCCCAGGGGCTGCGGTGAGCCCCGTCTTGCCAGACACAAGCCACGTGCGGGTCGGAGGGAGCGGGAAGATGTCACTAAGTGGTGACTCTGGCTGTGCCCCTCGTCTCGTCTGTCACACGTTCTTGCTCTGCCATGGGAATGGGGCTGTGGCAGCCTCACCCCGGAGGGCTGGGCCCACGAGCTCCCGGGGACCGGGCAGGGGCACGGGCCGGGGCCTGAGCCTGATGAGGTGTCCATGGGTCAGTGGCCGTCCACGCCGCCTCCTCCTCACTGTCGCATCTTCCTCGATCCAGGCGTCCACTGTCAGGTCTCCCTTCCGTGGTCCAGGTGTCCACTGTCGCGCCCCCTCCCACAGGCCAGGCACCCGCGATCCTCTGCCCTGGACCCCCGGGCGCTCACGGAGGGAGCGGCCTGCCCTCTGCTGCTTTGTCTCGAGACGAGGCTTTCTGGCGGCGAGGGCCTTGGCAGGCGCCACCGCCGGCAGAGTCCCCAGCAGAGGCCAGGCCCTGGGCTTCCGACAGCTCCGCCCGGCCTGTCCGGTGCAGCCCGTACCTCCTACTCTGGGAGGCCCAGGTGGACTGTCGGGGGAGGGCCCGGGGGCCACAGCGTGCGGGAAGGTGCAGGTCCTGGGCCGGGCCAGGCAGCCTGAGCTGGCGTCAGGAGCCCTCCCCCAGCCCGGAGCGCCTGTCCTCGCCCCGTGGAGTCCGAGGTGGGGGGCATGGCGGTCAGGGGTTGGGGGGCCCTGGCAGGTAGGGAGGAGGCGGCAATGCTCAGACCCCCAGGACCTGCCCTGGGTCCCGCCCGCACCTGGGGCGCGGGGTTTGGAGGGTGGCCTGGAGGGTGGCCTGGGTACCCGCGGACGGCATCTCCTTGCGCTGACACCAGGGAGGCCAAGTCCTTGACGATGTGCTTCACATCCACGTCGCTTGTGGAAACAAACGTGGCATTAGAGTCCGGGGCTGCGGGTGCAGCCAGAGGCACGGCCGCCAGGGAGTGCTGAGTGAGGCCAAGAACCAGGACAAGCCCAGGGTTACCCGACAGGGCAGGGACAGGGCTGGGACCTGAATGCTGCCTCCTGCCCCCAAGACCGAACCCCAAGCCCTCCAAGTACCCCAGGGCCACAAGCTCCCCCTGGGTACAGAGGACCGGGCGTCAGCCCCTGCAGGGTTGCAGGCCAGTGAAGGACAGTGTTCCCCCCAGTGTCCTATAGCCCCCACTGGTGAGGACCGCACTCCGTCCGCACCTCCTACGGGCCGGTCATTCTGCACCCTGCACTGGGGCCCGGCCCAACAGGTCACACATGGTCACCATTCAGCAAAGCCTGAAGGCGGGGGGAGGGTGGATGGATGGGCAAACAGGTGGCTGAGTGGACGGCTGGATGGACGGGCAGCGAGTGGACAGATGGATGGACGGTGGGTGGACGATGGACAGATGGATGGAGGGTGGACAGCAGCCCCACTGCTGTGCAAAGACCGAGTGGTCCCACAATGCTGGCAGGTGGCACGAGACACAGAGACCTGGACAGGAGGCCTGGGCAGTTCAGCCTCAAGACGCCTCCCACATCAGCCTCAAGCCCCACCCCAGCTGCCCAGGTCCCTCTCAGCTCCACCCGCCCAGCTCACGGGGGACAGGGCCACGCCTCTGCCCACAAACCCCGCCAGTGCCGCCCCGGCCCCGCAGACCCGGACTGACTTCCACGAGGTCACTCTGCCTCATCGCCAACGTCACGGAGAAACGCGTTCTCGTTTTAGGGACATTGTGGGAAGTGAAGCAGTTGGCGTGGTCTTGAGCGACACATACCATCAACTGCAATTCGATCGCTGGACTTGACTGCGGGAATGAGGCCTGTGGCCGGGAGGTGGGGGCCAGTGTGGGGCCTGCGGGTCTTGGCCCCGGAATGTGGCAGCAGATGGCTGGGTGCTGGGCGGCCCTGGGCCTGGGCCCCTTCTGGGACCCAAGTCACCAGTTCCCGTCTGGTCACGCCCTGGGCTTCGGGGGAGCCCCCCCACCCCCGAGATGCAGCAGCCCAGGCGACTCCCTCCACTGCAAACGCTGGCACCACGGCCGCCAACCGGCTCCACAAACTGCCGTTCCCGCCCGGGCCGGGCTCCGCCCGCGTGGGACGCCATCAGGGCTGTGGCCCAGGACGGCGGCCTGGATGTCTCGGGCGGGGGTGCCCGCCCGCCCGGGTCCCCGCCATGCCCCAGCCGCACCAGCAGCACCCGCCAGGGCAGCACTGGGCAGACAGAGCCCAGGGGCCTCGGCGGGGGCTGCGGTCCTCGGGCATCCGCTCGTGCTCAGGGCACTTGGCACGGGAAGCAGCAGCACAGAGGAGGGGTCTCATGGGGTGACACACGGGACAGCGCCACCTGGGCCGCCGGCGGCTCAGCCTCTGCACACTGGGAAGCTCTTCCGCTGACCTCCTGGACGTCAACGCGACCTTTCGCGTGGACACCGCTCTTTCGTTTCCAGCTTCCATCTCTAAAAAGCCTGACGCTTCGACCGCGGACCTTCACCCCCCTCAGCAGAGGGCTCAGCGGACACGGCAGGAGCTGCGCCAGCCCCTCCCCCTCAGCAGACACCCCCCTCCCCCGACGGATGAACACCATTCATCTCGAACCCGAGGGCGGGGTGCAGACCGGCAGCCTCAGCGTCAGGGAGCAGTGCAGAGTGAAAGCATCTGGGCACAGGCGACCGGCGTGGAGCAGTGTCCCTCCGGTCACTGTGCTGGGCACCTGGGCACCTGGGCAGGCCTGAGCTCGTGACGGGGGGCACCAAGGGCAGGTGGGGCGTGGCTCTGAGGCCTGGGGGGGTGCACCAGAGGTCTGCCCACCCTCCTCCCCAGAGCATGGATGGAACACGGTCCAGGCAGAAGTCGAGTCTTCAGTCCTGAGCTGTGAGCTCAAGGCCATGCTGGTCACAGGCCCGAGGGGAGGGGACCCGCACTGGGGGCCGAGAAGACCCCCAGAGCTGCCCCGGGCCGGGACCGGTGTGGCGCGGGAGGCCAGCAGGCACTGAGCCCCAGGTGGCGGGGGGTCCTTAGTATAGAGCAGAGGAGCAGGAGAGCAGGAGGGGGAGGACGCAAAGAACTGGTAATGCTTTTAAAGCTAGCAAGGCCCATTTCCTGATTACTTTTTAAAAGCAGGTCCTGTCTCCTCGTGAGAAGCCTCACAGAATCTTTCTTTTCTCCCTTTTACTGGCATCAGGATAAACTTTAATGGACAGAACACAATCTGCTCTGTGTGTGTGTGTGTGTGTGCGTTTGTGTGTATGTGTGTGTGTGTGTGTGTGTCTTGCAAAAAAGGTGGTGTGTAAAAGGCAGGTGCGCCACAAGACGTGTGTGTGTGTGTGTGTGTGTCTGTGGTTCAGTGTGTGTCTGTGTTCAGCGCAGGCAGCGCGGTGTGCACGCGCCAGCTGCCGCTTTGTGTGTGTGTGTGGGGTTCAGGTCTGTGTGTGTGTGTCTGTGTCTTGCAGGTAAAGGCCAGGGCAGTATGTGTGTGTCTGTGTGGGGCGCGCAGGTAAGGCAGGTGGTGTTGCTGCTGGTATATGTTGTAGGTGTGTGTGTGTGTGTGTTCCTTTCAGGCCACGTTTCAGAACGAAAAGAAAATACCACTGCGTTTTCTGTCTTGGCAAAACCATCCACCTACGAAGACGTCGGTTCCAGTTAACGGAACAGCGAACTTCGCGTGTGGACTTACTCAGTATTGACAGTTCTATGTTACCACATCAACCACCCCCGGATGGGCGACACCAACCACAGGAGGGGGCTGGGCCCGGGGTTCTGCTCAGCCTGGAGGAGCTTCCCGGCCCCTTCCACATCCCAGCCTCCTCCCTCCTAGGCCTGCCAGGTAGCCATGGCAACCGAGCAGCTGCTGCGCTCTGAGCTCCGCACCTGCGCCAGGTGACACAACCACTCCGGAGGGGCGCGGGGAGCAGCAGCCCTCACAGGTAGGTCAGGTGAGACGGGCATGGCAGGAGGACCAGGGCAGACGCAGCCACTGGGGCTGGCGGGCAGGCCTGGCCGGCAGTGGGCAGGTGGCGTTGGTTCCTGCTCCGTTGGCCAGACCAGTGCCTGGCAAGCCCGCTACATGACGGCCATGGCCGGGGCATGTGCCCGTCCCACCCGACCTCTCCCAGCCCGGGGAACCAGGGCACTGCCCTGCCCTCCAGACAGGAAGAGCCTGCTCTGCCACTACCTGCTGGGGCGACTCCCACGATCTCCTGTCCACTTCTCCTCTGGAAAAGAGGCTGAGCAAAAGGCAGGTGTCAGAACGTGGCAGTGAGGACAGCGCTGCTCTGGACTCTGCAGGCTCACACACCCCCCCACGCTCCCACACCCGCTCCTGTACCCGCTCACACGCCCGTCAGGACACCACAGGCCTCTGGCAGGCGTCACAAATTATCTGTGGCTACAGGCATATGTGGCAGAATGTATTACAAATGTGGGAGTTTTATTTATTTATTTTCATTTATTTATTTTTTTAAGCGAGGCAACCCTTGGCTGACCTCACAGATTGCAAGGACCTGGTCGGCTTACAAGCCCTTACTTTTCGTTTTTTCTGCCTACAGCCCCTGGTGCCTCCCAGGGGGCTGTAGAAAACAAGGGGCCCCACGCTCATCGGCGCCACCTGCTGGCAGCACCGCCAAATTGCAGGTCCAGCTCTCCTTGCGGTGCCTTGAACACATCCAGGCCCTGAACCCCCGCGTCAGAGCCAAACGGCCGCCTGGAGACCTCGGCGTGCAGAGGAGGAATGGCCACGGGGACAGAGCCGCACCCTGCACGCGGACCCTGGGCTCCGGCTAGAGGGCTGTGCCCTGCGGGGGATCCCAGGGAGGTGGGGAAGGGCCAGGTGAACTCTGACCGGCTTCCTGGGCTCCCGCCCCGCCACCACGCAGCCGAGAGCGCGGGAGGAGCTGTCGCCACGGGCAAGGCCCCCGAGAGCCCAGCTCCAGCCCCCCAGGCCCAGGCAGGAGACAGCCTCAGTCTGCGGGTCACAGGGCACGTGGTGCCGCTAGGGCTGGCCCAGACACCGTTCCCGGAGGGCCGAGAGCCGCCACGCTGGGGATCTGCGGACGCGGGTGCAGACACACGGGCCCTCACCTCGATCTGCAGGACGGCCTCTGTGCGCAGCCGGACGACCTCCAGGTCCTCGGCAGTGACCTCCAGAAGCAGCGCCTGCTCCTGGCCTTGCCACGTGCTGTCACCCCCATTAAAGATCTTCTCGTCGTCAGCCAGCTCAGCAAAAGGGGCCTCTGCTGATGACAGAGACAGACCGGTCACCGCTGGCGCCCCTCACTGGCAGGCTCGGGTGAGCAGCAGGCGGCTCCACCTCAGGCTAAGCCTCAGCTCATGACACCAGGAGCCTCCAGGAGCCCATGTGCCCCCCGCACCCCACGGGCCCTTGGCGAGGAGGGACGAGGCCCCGGCCTGGGCTCTGCCGCCCTGTGGGGTGGTGGGCCTGAGGCCTCCATGCTGCTGCTCAAGGGACGTCTCCACAGGGCCACGAGCTGCCGGGGCTGCTGTACCTGGTGAGCAGGGAGCAGCCATGGGCCCGCCTCTGGCCATCCCAGGCCTGGCTTTGCGGAGCGCTCGGGGGGACCCCACAGCCCAGTCTGAGCCAGAGCCACACGAGATCCTGCAGAGCAGGCTCCGAGCTCCCAACTCCCGGGGCTCGTGACCCCAGGCGGCTGCAGGGGCCTCTCGGCTGGGGTGGCCCTGCAGACCCGGTGAGCACGTTAGGGGGCTGGGCTTGTCCCCCCGGCAGACCGTACTCCCCACAGCCCCGCCACAGGGCCGCAGGACCAGCCGACCTAAAGCCTCGCCTTGGTCCCGGCGCACATTCGGGGCCGATGACCCACCCGTCCCAGGCCCGCGGTGGAGCAGGGAACGGCGAGGGCCCAGTACACAGACGGACTCGGCTGGGCACAGAAACCGGGACACCCCACGAGTGACAGCTGCTCATGGTTCTGACGAACGCCGGTGCAGCCCAAGCGACCCGCCCGCAGGGGCCCCGGGGGCAAGCGGGCCAGAACCCGGGCCGTCAGAGGGAAGCAGCTTTTCCTGCAACAGTGCTCACGGCCCCGCAGGTGGGCACGCCCCCTCGCAGAGGGCGACTAACCAGGTCCCAGTGTAAGCGACACCGCACTACCGGCTCCCCTGCCAAGCCGACCGCCTCCTGCACACAGGCCGCCCACTCAGCAGAGGCCTCGGAACACAGCCGCGGACAGATGGGGACAAAACTAACGACCTGCAAACCGCTGACGAGAGCCCCTTGGCCGAGGGAGCAGTGTCCCCTCGCTGCCCATGGGGGCGGGAGGAAGCGAGCCGTGCCCGGCTGGGGTGCGGGGTGCTGGCAGGCCACAGGCCGAGCCCCGCCTCACCCCACCCCCTCCCTCTGCTAGAACAGTGACCCCCACCCTGAGGCCAAGGCTGTGGGCCATCGAGCCGACAGCGTGGTGGCTCGGGCCCAAGTGCCCCCACCACAGGCAACAGACGCCTGCCCTCCCCGAGTGGCTCCTGACAAGAGACAGGCCAGGAAGAAATGGCGCAGCCGCCCGACCCCGCACAGCCCTTCTGAAGGATCAGAAAGCTCCGCTTTGTTCTCCCCACAAAGGCCCAATTTGGGTCTTTCGCTCCGAGCCGGGATCAGGGATTTGCTGGGGAGACGCCGCGAGGGGCTGGTGGCGGTGACGATTCTCCAGCCCGAGAGGCGTCAACAAAGGCGGCTTTCTCCTGCCCCGGCCCGGGGTCTGCGTCCCGGTCTGACACGTACAGAGAACCCACAGGCGACGTGACTGCTGGGGGGCGGCGCTGAGTTTCCCGTGAGAAAGATGCAGCCCCGAGGGGCGTTCCAGGGTGACCGCCGCCAACCCCAGGGCCCGCGGGGCTCCGGGAATCGGGCCACCTTCCCGCGAGCCCCGGGCCAGGCTCCGGGTGGGAACGCCTGCGGCCTGGTGGAGGGCGGCGCGGGGCACAGCTTCTGCCCCCAGCCGAGGCGGGTCGTCGGCTCCTCCACACAGCGGTGACTCTATCTGTTAGCCGATGGAAGCTTCTGGAGACTAGCCAAAGCCCAGACCACCAGAACTGGCATGTCCGTAGCCATCCTGCCCCGGCCCCCACATGAAGAAGGGGCACTGGGGTGCAGAGGTGGAGGGCAACTCTGCCCGTGCCCGGTGGCGAAGCCCATCTGCACGGCTGTCAGAGAGCACGCGGCCGGAGCCGGCCCGGACACGCCTGGCACTGCCCACTGGCTGGGCCCAGCCTGGGTCCGAGACTGACCGGGACCAGCCGAGGCTGTGGCCGACCATGGCCCAGCTGGCCGCTCCAGGGCGGCTGGCCTACTCACGGCCATCCCGCAGCGGCCCACACGAGGGAGGGATGTGGCAGGACCTCAGGCCTGCAGGCGGGAGACCTAAGTCTAGGGGGTTGACACAGCCACACCCCCAGTGTTGAACAGGACAGTGGGTCACCTCGCTGTTTCCGGTGCACAAAATTCCTGAAAATAGCTCAGTTTTCCACAGTGACTCAGGAGCACTGCTGACCATTCTCCTCTGACAACAAAACCTACTGAAACCCATCCACGGCTTCCGGTTGACAAACCAGACACTCCAGGACCCCAGGGACCACGCTGCCCCAGGCAAGGAAAGCGCGGCCTGGCCCCTCACAGCGCCTGTCGCCGTGGCCTGGTCCCTCTGGCTCCAGGCTCTGCGGCCCAGCGGCTCGTCGTGAGGCCACTGCTGGCCCCGCGGTGCTGGGCTCTCGCACCCCATGGCGTCCAGCGTGGACTCGGCCGCAGTCAGCCCCGGGCGCACGCGGACGGCGCTCCGCCAGCTGTCCGCGGCCGCGGGTCGCGCTGCCGAGTGGTCTCAGTGACCTCTGGTGAGGAAACGGGCGTCTGCCCTGGGTGTGCTCGGTCACAGGCGAGGAAAGGTCCAACTTCACTAGATGTCCTCGAAGTGTCCCAGAGCGGCGGCACCGTGTCCACTCCCGTCAGCGGGGCGTGACATTTCCGGCTGCCCCCGCCTTGCTGACACGACGCTTCCCCGTGCGTGTCACCCGGTGGGCGCGAGGTGTGCGACGGAGGCACGTGGACTCACTCTGCCTCCCGCTGACCCATGAGGTACGTCTGTGTCCTCACTAGTCATTTGGGTGTCCCCTTCGGCCACGTGCCCTTCAGGCTTTTGCCTTGTGAGCTGAGTTGTCTTTCTTCTTATTGATTTGAGAAACATCTTTATGTGTCATGGCTGAGTCCCTTCAGATGTGCGTTGTGCAAACACCTCTCGTTCTGTGAGTTGCCTCCTTACTCCGATGGCCCCGAGAACACTCCCCAGAGGCGCTGGCGGCTGCAGCGTTTACCGGAGACGACTCGGGGATCACCGTCCTAACCTCGCCTCCAGATTTTGCCACGAAATCTCTCTCTTTTATTATTATTTTCATATGGCTCTCGTACATCAATAGTCTTTGGAAACAAATGACATCATTCCGTTCACAGCATTCTGTTTCCATTTACGAAAGACGGTAATTCTCGATCGACGAAAAGGTCAAATCCCAGCAAACACAGCATTCCGCATTCCTACGCGTGCTGTGAACGTCATTCTCGAACGGTCGTTAGTCGGAGATTCATTCGATGAATCCAGTTTGTGTGTACTTTTCTGTGACGTCAGGACCGGAGACGAGTTTTGTTTAAAAACTACTCCAAGAACGGTTCTCGTATTTTATTTTCACTGTGGAAACCAGTCAGGTGGCCGTCGGGGTCGAAGAGCGTGTTTACGCAGAGCCACCGCCGCCACGAGTGGCCCTCGTAACGCGCTAAAGGCGCGTGGATTCCGCGGAAGCCGCGTTTGCCAACCGCACTCGTCCCCCCAGGCCCCCCGCCCGCCGGGAAAGAGCCGGCTCTCCGGGGACGCGGGGCCTCGTCCCCCAGGCCTCCCGCCGCCTCCCGCCTGACCTGTGTCTTCACGGCCGTCAGGCGACAGTCTCGAGGCTCCTTCTAAAACGACGTGACTGTGCTCTTGGTCGTGGATCAGCTTGAAGGTTTTACTTGTGTCTTCGGTACTGAGCTTGACGGCGCTGTGTCGACGACCGGCGGTTTTAAAGAAACAGGATGAACCCGTCCCATGGGGCAGAGAGCTTTAGTCTGGGGCCTGACATATGCGGACGGTTTTGGCTGTTACCTCTTTAAATGTTGTTTCTGCCCATTCTCCCTCCTCCTGGTCATCTAGGGCGCGGATTACACTCTTTTCTAGGTTTCGGTCAGTTCCTACTCACGGGAGGGTTCGTCTGCTACAAGTCAGTCCTGCACAGCAAGTGTGACTGTCAACACCCCCCACCGAGCCCGTGCCACAGGCACAGGGTCAAAACGCCAGTGCTGTAAAAGGTCGCTTGTCAAAGCAGATGCTTCAGACAGAGGCCCCGCCCTCCGCCCCCGCTGCGTGTCCCGGGGGCACCACTGGCCCTGGAGCTGCTGCCCCCGCACACCGCACACCGGGCCACCACGAGCGCGCAACGCCCGCCTGCTGCCCGCCCCCTCCGCGCCGCGGGGAGCGGAGCTCTGGATCTCCGCCATCTTCTGCTGCAGAAGGAGGGGACGTGAGAGCAGACGACGCGGGCAGGAAGGAGACCCCGTCAGACGAGCACAAAGCACGGGGGGGCCTGGCGGACGGCACAGCCTCGGCTCCCGAGAGAACGGAGCTGCCCAGGGTCTCAGCGCAGGGGCGCCTGGCTGGGCTCTGCCGCCCGCCCGCCCCGCACACGGAGCTCCCCGCGTCCATCCCCCCGCCCGCCGGAGGAGGTGACACCCCTCCCAGGTCGCTCTGTGCAGGTGCCTCTTGGGCAGCATGAGAAGGTCCACGTCCTTCACTGCACACGGCCTGCGGCCACACCAGCTGCCTCCTGGCGACTGCCGAAGTCTGCAAGCCCAGCCCTGCCTCTGCCTCGGGGGATGGGGCTGCACCAGGCCGACCCAGGGCCCAGACGGGGCGGCGGGTGCTCGAAGGGGCGAGGCTCACCCCGCCCGGCCCCTCGCTCCGCCTGCCGCGCCTCACCTTCTGCGCCGCTCTGCCGTACCCGACGGGCCGGAGAGGCCCAGCTGAAGACGCGCGGCTGCGAGGGGGGCGAGCGGCTCAGACGGGCGGCCCAGGCCCAGCCTGCGGCCCCGCGGCTCAGCGCCTCAGTTCCCCGCGCCCTCGTGCCACGTCTGCGGCTGCTTTAAACCACTCAGCCGTTTTTTCAAACGTCCACTATATTCTCAACACTTCTGCCATTGAGGTGTGTGTGGGGCCGCGGCCCGTCTCCGTGGATCTGAACAGGCCCTGACTGCTCTAACCACAGCACGTGGCAGAAGCAACGCCGTGTGACTTCCGAGCTGTTGCAGGAGGCGGTGTCACCGCCTCCTCCAGCTGGCACCGGAGCCGAGCCGACGCGCAGGCTCAGCGACTGTGGGGCCCCCATGCCCCGAGGGAGCCCAGGCCACGCAGAGTTCACATGACACCCCCGCCGAGTTCAGCATCGGCCACTGCTGATTATGAGAGTGAAGAAGCTTCCAGGTGCTCTGGCACCAGCCGTGGTGACCCCCAGGCTCGGGGACCCCAGCCGAGGCCCCAGATGCCCTTCGGACACACAGGCCTCCCCACCGCACGTGCCGCAGCCTGACCCTTCAGTCACACTGGCCTCGAGGCCTTGAGTCTGGCCCTGGGGCTGCTGTGAGGGCCTCCCAGAAGGGGCGCTGAGGTTCACGTCCAATTCTCAGCAGCGTCTCTCAGGCCCGAGGTCGCAGGCCGACAGCACCCCGAGTCCTGGGGACACGTCCCTGCACTGGCTCCGGGGCCCTGGGGAGCCCCTGCCTCCTGCCAGCTTCTCCACATGTGGAAGGGGGGGACTGGGCTTGCTGGGCTGGTCGCTGAGTCCCTAGGCCCTAACGCAGCTCTGAGGAGTCAGCCTCAGATCTCAGATCCACACCGATCTAGGGCCAGCCCAGGTGACCGGGGCTACTTCCGCCCTGCGACTTGCGACAGCAAGACAGAGAACGGGGCTCCTGGTTCTCGGCGAGTCCCCAGGTCTCTGAGTACACGTCCCGTCACGGCAGGCTGCAGCGAGGAGTTCACGCCCGAGACCCTGCCATCTGAGCTCGGGGACGGAGAAGAGACGGGGCTGCCCAGGGGCCTGTACAGCACACTGGCTGTTGGCACTAAGCCCCTCGAAGAGCCGCCGGCCAGCGTGCGGCAGCAGGTCAGCCTGACCCCAGCCTCCACCCGCCGCTGCTGCCGATTCTGACACGCGGGACCGGCGCCCGGGGAGGGCAAGAGCTGCTCAGGCCGGGGCCCGGCGCTGCTCCCGGGGGTGCCTGGGCCCTTCCCTGCCCGGGAGCGCCTGGTGGGCCCTGCCGTGGGCCCCTCGCTTTTCCTGAGCCCTGCAACACTGTCACCTCCTCCTGAAGCCCCCACGTGTGGCCTCAGAGCACGTCCTCTCCTCGTCCTCCTCCGACCTTCCCAGTGGCTTCCGCTCAGCCTCCTTAGGGGCTCAGCCCCACACCGACCCACACACCTGTAACTGGCCCTGGCTCCGGCAGCAGGTGAGGCCGGCAGGGGGCTCACCCACAGCCCCCAGCTGTGGCTCCGGCTCTGCCCGCTCTCCCCAGAGGCGCTGCCGACGGGGGCACCGTGCATGTCCACGAATCCCCTCTGGGCCCCAGACCTGTGCAGCACCAAACTGCTAACAGCTGACGGGCAGCAAGGGCGAGGCCCGGAAACAGGAAAAGGCCAGGACGGAGGGCAAGAGAAAGGAGGGCCCCAGACAGGGCGGGGCTGGGGCGAGGGCCGAGCTGAGGACGTGGCGGCGGACGCGTAGGACGCAGAACTGCCGTGAGCCCGGCCCCTGCTTGGGTACCTGCCCTTTGGGGTGCCAGGAAGCACCACACTCAGCTCTGATGCTACTTCCATGGCAATGGAGATCCCCACCGAAGAGAAGGAAGCAGGAGTGGTCCCCGCCAGTGCAGGAACATGCTGGAAGCAGGGTCCACTGAAGCTAGCTGGAAGCTGCGGCCCAGCTCCCCTCCGAGCCTTCAGCGCCGCCCTGCCCCTCCAGCGCCCCTGGACCCATCCAGCTCCCAGAGAGATCTGACCACCACTGGGGGCCGGCTGTGCTGAGGGACGGACGGCGAGGTCCAGGACCCACCTTGCACATGAACTGCACACCCGCTGTTGGGGCTGGGACCACCCAGAGCAGGGGCAGCCTATCGGCCCCTCAGGACGCTCCCGCCAGCGGTCAACCCAGGCCCAACTCAGGCCCAGCCCAGCCTGGGTCCGGCATCACGGCCGCTCAGGGGCTGGGCCCCTACGGCCGGCGAAGCAGGCTGCCGGCAGCGCAGTACAATGCTGAGGACTTGGGGCCGGCCCACGACAGACCTCCCACGCGGGGCCCCTGGGCCTCCCGCCGACCGTTCAGCTGCTATTCCAAGCGGCCCAGCAGAGCCTGGCCAGCGCCCCCATGACTCTGACAAGCAGGTCCCACTGCCACTGAGCTGCCCCCACGGGGGAGAGAGGTCACCAACACAGCCACGTGGGCCAAGCTGAGAGCCTGTGACAGTGGCTGGCCAGGTCCCCTCGAGGCAGCTGACGGACATGACAAAGCCCTCACCTGCCCCGTGCAAGGGAACAGCTCAACCTCGCGAGATTTCCACGAAGCCGAATTTCCTCCATGTGAACGACTGTCCTCTCTCCTACGGTCGGAGCCCGCCCCCCTCGGGAGGCCTGGCCTGTCCCTTCCTGCATGAAATGACGGCAACGGTGGACGGTGGTGAACTTGTGTTCCATGTCCTCACTTTGCAAAATAAAAAAGCTGGAGGACATAGAGCTGGCAGCCCCACGGTGGTCTCGAGCCACTTTAAAAGGCTGACAACAGTCGGGACGTGCGAACTGCACGTGGCACGGGGCCGGGCTCTGGAGGGCTGGTTAGCAGCCGCCCTGCAGGGAGGAGGGGCAGGAAGGTGCTAAATGCAGTTTCTGGACCTGAGGCTGAGGCTGGTGGGGGGAGGGGGCCCTGGGGACACTCAGTCCCTGTCCCCTGTGGGCCAGGCCTGTGTCGGGAACGTGCAAGAGCCAGGTCTCCTCTGCTGACCCACGCTGGTGACATCGTCCTTCAGCTGGCCAGGCAAGGCAGCCCAGGACACTCGAGGGCCAGGGCCCTGAAAATGTCCCCTGCTGGACCTGAAAAGGCCACACCACAGCGGGGCCCAGCCCAGAAACAGGTGCCGACACAGAGGCTGCCGCGGCACCGTCACTGACAACGGTGAGCCAGGGACCTGCCCCGCCTCAGCTCGGAGATGACGCAGGCCCAGCCGCGTCCCCGCATCGCCGAAGCCATGTTTCCCGTGCGTGGTGACGCCAGGCACGCCCCCCAGTCCTCAGTGTACAGATCCGGAATGTTATTCCCGCGAATCCAAGAAGAACGCATGTGGATCCAAGAAGAGGCTGGCAGGAAACACCCGAATGTCAACAGTCTTGCTCAGACATCCTGTATGTCCAAATTTCCTATCACAAGCATATGTTCCTTTCACAATCGGAAAACAATACATGCTATTTTAAAAGAAATTTTAAAAAATTCAAATCAGAATTGCACATAAAATCTGCAATGGGCCCTCTGTTGCCTTGAGCTCTGGACCCCCAGACTTGGCAATACTGGTCCTAGCTAGCTAGCTCGGGTGAAGGGACAGA
>NW_024351731.1:6520167-6580108 GCF_902729225.1 Pteropus medius
CTCAGAGAGGTGCGGCCTTGGTGACATATCCAGCCCCTCTGGGAGCCTCAGTGTCTCGGTCTGTAATGTGTGCACACCATGACCCGCCCTCTTTCTCTCCAGGTCACTGGCTGGATCCAAGGAGCAAAGGGCCGGGCTGAGCGCCGGGAGAAGCCCTCTCCTGCTGTGGGCACAATGCTACCACAGTAACTAATTCCAGAGCATCTGGAATCGCCAGGGCAGAAAACATTAAGCCCACAGATGACTGGCCCCAACCTCAGAGGTTCAGCCAGGCGCCCAGCTCGGGCTCTGAAAACCGCGAGGCTCCTGCTGAGAGGCCGGCCGGGTGCCCGCGCAGACACGGGGGAGGCTGGGAATGCCACGACGGCCAGGCACTTGCTGAGATATGACGAGGGACAAGGTGCAGGCCTGGCATCAGCAAGCACGGGTCCCCTGGAGTTCCTGCCCACGAGACTGGACATCACATACTTGTTACCTATGGGACAACGGGGGGCCACCAAGTGCTTGGTTTGCCCACAGCGAAGGCGAGGGAGGGGAGAGAGCCGAAGGTGAACCCCCCACCACGTGCCACGGGGCCTCCTCCAGCCAGGGCAGGGCGGGGATGGGGACAGGCTGGGTGACAACAAGCCAAGTTAGGAAAGGTCCTCAGGTCCAAGCCAGCACGCGGCGTGACCTTGTGGGGTGCCGGGCTCAGCAACGCCCAAGCTCCCCAGGCCTCCCCGAGGCCCTGGCAGCCCAAGGAGCCTCCTCCCAAAGCATCCAGGTCCGCAGAGGACACCCACAGGACGGAACGCGGCCAGACCCCAGAGCACACGCAGTAAGGCCCCGTTTATACGAAGTTCCAGAACAGATAGCGGGAACCTAAGGTGCCCCTGGGCCGGGGGGCTTCCGGGGCGAGGGTCACCTGTACCCCCAGATGGGAGGCACTGGCTAAAAGCCCCTGAATGACGCTGCGCCAGGCGGAGCTGCAGAGGCTGAGTGAGGCCAGCGGGCGGGGCCAGGGCTCCGGGCAGAGCCCCTGCAAGCCGCCCGCGGAGGCCCCGCTGGGGACAGAAGCGGCGGCAGGTGCCCTGGCTATCCTGACAGCCGCGGGCAGCCGCGGGTTTGGTGGACACCCGGAGCCGCCGCGGGCAGGCCGCAGGGGGAGGAGGAGGCGCGCCGAGGTTCCGGGCGAGGACGCCAGGCCCAGGAACCCCGACAGGCGCCAGTCCTCCACCAGGTCTGACCTCCTTCCCCGCGGAAATCTGGGAGGCGCGTGGGACGCCCCTGGGGCCCGGGCGAGGCCCACGGGCAGCTCCAGCTGTCCCCGCAGACCCAGGCTCCCCTGTCTTGGGCGCATGGCCACCAGCCGCAGAGGGCACTTCCCGGCCTTCCTTGCAGCCAAGAGTGGACAGTGCCCGTGGGACTGGATTCCCACCCTGGAGGCTAAGGAGTGACGTGGCCATGTCCCCTCGCGTTTCCAAAGGAACCTGCCAGCCTGCGATCCCCCCTGCCCCCCACCACACCCCCCAGGTGAAGGCAGCACGAGGCAGGGGCCACTGGTGGAGGAGTCTGGGCAGCTGCCTGGGGGAGACGAGGGATCCCCCGACTGGGCGGCTCTGCTGCAGCAGCGTGACCTCGTCTGTGCCCAGCACACGAAGCAGCAGCGCTAAGGAAAGGCTGGGCGCCCGCCGGACACCTGTGTCAGCGAACTCCGCGCCGCGAGGCCGGCGGAGGCTCTGCGAGCCACTCTGCGAGCTGCCACCCACGCTCCCGGGTCTCGCAACCCGCGGGGGGCAGGGGGACACTGCAGGAATATCGATCGAGCCTCTGCATCTAGCACAGGTGACAAATGACAGGGCTCGAATTTGGGCAGAGGCAAGGGCACAGAGAGGGACATTAGAGGTCCTGGGGAAAGAGCTGGTGTCTTCGCGTCCACTGTGCCCAGGCGTCTGGTCAGCACGACCAGTGTGGAGGGGGCCGTTCACCACAGGAAACGCAGGAGAAACGGGCACACGGTACGGAGGCGCAGTGCCAGCTGCGGGCAGCGTGGGGTTGACTCCCACGTCAGAGGCAGGCGATGGAAACAGGAATTTGGGGGCCAACGGTACAGAGAAATTAAGATAAAAAAATAAGCCTCGTTCTCATGAAACAGGCATGGCACTAGAGAGGACTCAGCCCCCGTCACCAGGGGGCAGGGCCCAGCACCACCCGCCCCACCAGCAGCTACGTTCCGGCCACCATTTGCCACCCTGCGAGAACAGACTCCAAGTCGCCCAGCTTTCCCCGCAGAGCGAGGAGGAGGCCCCCGTGGGGCCCGGTGTCTCTGGCTCAGGAGATGGACACCAGAGGTCCCGCGGCTTCCCTGCAGCAGGAGCTCTAGGACCCTTACCCGGTCCCCTTGGCCCGTGGACAAACACACGTCTGTGTGTAGAACGGAGAGACCCCACCTGGCCAGGCAAAGGGCGGCTTCTGAGGAGCGAGGTCTGACCAGGGAGCGGTCACGCGGGAAGAGGGTGGATGAGACCTCACTGAGCGCACGGGGCACCCAGCAGTGACCGCGGAGGGTCACGTATTAGGAGCTGAATTTGTTAGGGTTAAGACTGCCCTAGGGTGCCCTGAAAGATTTTTAAAATAAGCCTTGAAGAGATCAAGGTGACCCGCGGGTGACCTAATGGACCTGGAACACAGTCCAATTCTCCTCCAAGGAAAACAATCAAATCCAACACAAAAGGACACAAAATTCACAATTCAAACTTACCAGACATGCGAAGAGGCAAGGAAATGTGACCCCCAACCACGAGGACAATCGGTCAACGGAAAATCAGACCCAGAAGGGCCAGCAGGGCTGAGGTCGCAGAGAAGGGCACTGACCGGAGGCACAGACGCACTCACGCGCACGGAGCAGAGGGGGCACGGGACGGCTCTCGGAGGGTAAAAAGGGGACACGTGGGGCGAAGCTTCTACTGCCCGGGTGGGCAGACGAGACACTGAAGACAAAGATCAGTGAACGTGGGGACGAGCCACGGATGCTCAACGAACTGAAGCAGAGTGGGAAAGACACCGAAGGTGGCAGCGGCAGGGCCCACGGGGCCCATCCAGCAACCGGGTCACACGGGAGAGCCGCGGAACGGGGACCAAGCAGACGACAAGCATTTCAAGAAATAAGGACGAAAGGACCCAAATTGTATGCAATTACAAACACTGAGTTCTGGGAATTTCAATACATCCCAAGCAGAATACTTATTAGAAATATGAAGCCCAAGGCGCATTACAGTCAAAACTGCAGGAAACCCGTGATAAGGAAGAAACCGTAAAGGGGCCAGAGAAAAACGCGCGCATCACGCAGAACAGAACGTGGAAAGCGCTTCTTCCTTCCCGCAGGAACCACGGGCGCCGAGAGACAACGCGGCGACACCTGCACAGCGCCGAGGGAAAGGGGGAAACTCTCCTCCAGAATGCGATACCCAGTGGAAAAATATTCCAAAAATACGGGCAAAACAAAGATTTATTTGACACACACGAAAGAAGCTGAGAGACTCTGCTCCAGCCAGATGTGCACTACGGGAAATGTTTTCAAAAAGTCCGTCAGGTCACAGGAAACACGGAAGCGGGCTGGGACAGTGAGTGTGACGGCAGACGAAAAAGGCACTTGGTCTCGTTTCTGATTTATTTAAAAGACGACTGATTATTGAAGCAGAATCGACAGTGCGGTCAGCAACGATGTGCTATCACTAACGCGTGCCGTGGTAAATGCACGAAAACCACCTGGGGGACGGGAAGGGGACACGGAAGTCAACAGCTGTGACGTCTGCACACCGTGTGCAAAACGAGGCAATGCATTCGAAGGCGGGCTGTGAAAAACTCAAGATACGTAGCATAAACTCTAAAGCAAGCAGTGACGAACAACGCACAGGTGTAACTCAGAAGCCGACAGTGGCGGTAAAATGGAAAACTCAACAACACCCGACCACCCTCAAAAAGGAAGGAAGAAAAGAGAGAACAAACGGAAACAGAGACAGCAAACGTCGAGATGCGAGATAACCCTAAAAATACTGGTGTTTACACTAAAGATAAATGGTCTAAACCTAAGTCGTCCAATACAGTCCACGCGTGGCCAATGGCTGCCACGCTGGCGCGCAGGTGATGGGCCTTGTCCACCGTCACCGGAAGCTCCGGTGGACGTTCCCCTCCAAAGCAGACGTGGTCGGGTGGGATGCGAAGCAAACCCCACCAGACTCCACACGAGAAACCTGCTCTGCACACGGAAGCAGAGGGAGCTGATGAACGGGAGGCTGGGGACACCCCGTGCAACGGCAGGCACGAGAAAGCTGGTGTGGCTGCGCCGGCCTCACAGTGGAGCTCAGAACAGCACACACAGCTGCGGATGAAAAGGACATTTTTAAATGATAAAGGAGTCAACAGACAAAACGCTTCGAGAAGACAAAACGCTCCCAAACACGCATGCCCCTATAATCACAGCTTGAAAACACGGGACGCAGAAACTGCCAGAACCGAAAGGAGAAACAGACAAATCCGCAGATCGTCGGAGCTGCCGGCGTCTGGGTAGCTAACAGACCGGTCAACAGAATGTCAAGGCATACTCGGACGCGAGCACCGTTGGTCACCTTGACCTGGATGACATTTATCGGAGAGTCCAGCAGATCGGGTACACACTGCTGCCAAGTGACCAGAAAGCCAGTCTCGACATATTAATAATAGCTGAAACCACACAAAAGACATTCTCTGACTGCAACAGAATTAAACTAGAAAGAGGACCAGAAAGATATCTGGAAATAGAATTATTTGAAAATTAAACAACGTACTTCTAAATAACCATTAGCAAAAGAAGTTATCACAAAGGAACATAGAGAATATTTTTAACTGAACGAAAACACAGCATATGCAAGTTTGCGAGCAAAGCCGTGCACGGGGGAGAATGTTTAGCAGTAAACACGTTAGAAGGGTCTCGAGTCAACAGTCTGACGAGAGCGGATGAACCCCAAAGCAGGCAGAAGGAAGACAATGATACAGACTGGCAGAAATCAATCACGCACGCTGACACCGGACAAACAGAAAAGCTACGAAATCCAATCTGGCTCTTTGAAACAATCGACAAAATTGATAGACTGAAAGTCAGACTAATCGACAACTAAATACAGAGGATACAAATCAGCAACATCAGGAAGGCGAGAGGCCTCGCCCCCGACCCCACAGGCGCTCAGCGCGCGCCGTGCTGCTGTGAACAACTCCCCACGATCAACCTGAAAACTCAGATGAAACGGGTTAGTTCCCGGGAAAACATAAAGGATCAAAGCTCCTCTGAGCAGAAACAGCACAGACAGCACTAGAGCATTAATGAAGCGGTAGTTTAAAATCTTCCCACGGCGAAGGCGCCGGGCTCAGGCGGCTGCTTTGGGGAGGGCTGCCAAGCGTTCAAGGGAAGGATGAGACCAGTTCTACACAGACTCCCTCGCAAAACAGGAGGAAGTGGGTCCCAAGCCATCTCTGCGTACTGTGTAGTCACCGTAATCGAGACAGCGTGGGACGCGCAGACGCGCAGGAGCAGAGACAAGGCGGCGGTGCAGGCGACGCAGTCCACCTGTGGCCGAGCGCGAGGAACTCAGTGGGGAAGAGACAGTCTTCACCCGACCGAGCAGCGAGACGGCCACTCAGACGGGACCGCGGCGTGGGTCACGGGCAGCGATGTGAAAGCTAAAAGCATAAAGCTCTCGGCGACCCTGGGACCTCGCAGCAGGCAGGCTTTCGAGATGGAGTACAACAGCAGAACCACCAGAGAAGGTGCCCACGACATCGAAGTGCGACTCCTGACCTTCCGAAAAGACAAAACTAACAAAATAAAAGACCACAGACAGCTGACCAGCCCCCGCATCCAGAACGGACACGGAGCTCACGGAGCAGGGGTCCGCGGCTGGGAGCACGGGAGGACTCGCGGGCCGCCCGGGGAGGGCATCTGCATGACCACGAGGCCGGGAACCCGGCCCCGCCCCGGCCTGTGGGTGCGGCCCTGCGGGCAGGCCACTCGACGGGCGCTCCTGACCCTGACCGGCCCCGCACTGACCCTGCACGAGGGGCCGGGACACAAGCTCCCACGGGCGAGGGGTCAGCAAACAGGCAGAGGCTCACACGCAGCTCACTCCCCTCACCCAGGGAGGCGGTGGCCTCGTCCGAATGCGCACCCCACGCCCCATGGGCCGGCAGCAGAGCAGGGGACAAAGTCCGTGCTGGCTGTTGGTCAAAAATGTGTGTTGCTTCCACTTTGTTTTAAAGTTCTTCATGTATTTTCTGGCCCTGTTTCAAGGTCAAGGACAAGGGGAGGAATTAGAAATGCCCCATGCACCTAACTCAGCACCTACCTGGGCCCCGGGCGAGGGGAAGCTCAGAGAAATGACCCACGTTGCCCCTCGTCCCCGCTCACCTCCCTCCAGGCCCCTCCTGTCTATAACTGCATCGTGTCAGCGGCTCGGCCGAGGCCCGGGCACCACAGCCGTCACCCGTCACCCTCACTGTCGCATCGCTCCGCTGCAGGTCCGTGACGAGGGGGAGGGCGCCAAGAACGCAGAGGACACTGACGGAGCCAGACGCACAAGAGAACAAGCCCCAGTGACCCCGCCCCCACCCCTTCCGTGTCTAGGACACCTGCACAGGGTGACAGTCCAGACACGTGTCTCCTGGGCAGGACGGGCAGGGGGTTCTCGTCAGTGACCAGCAGGGACCGCGGCGGAGGGGCGAAGGGAGAAGCAGCGGACCGGCCCCTCGGCCCTGGGCCTGGGCCTGCCCTGCGGCCCTTGTCCTCCGACCCCAAGCCAAAGAGCACGTTCCCGGGGTTCAGGACAGAAGGCCAGGGGAACAGAGGCCTGGGACACGGGCTGGACGACAGGCAGAGAGAGGAGCGCCCGGCTGACCCCCGTCTGCACAGCTGCTCTGCCGTCAATGGCACGTCCGCTCAGCCACGCGCTCGCCCGGCCCCCCGTGGCCCCAGCACAGCTAGTCCCCAGTCCTCATCGGCCTCCGACCGACAGTGCCACAAGCCCCCAAGCCCGTGAGGAGGCAGGAGGGCTTCTCCGCGTGAAAGGCAGAGGCCGAGGAGCCCAGGGCCCCTGGACAGAAACCCTAGTGTGGCCGCAGCCCTGGAGGTCGCCACCGCCTCACTACTGTCACCACCGTCACCACCCTGATGCCATCTGAGCCACTGTGCGCCCGCCCCATAAAGGGCAGAAGGGGCTGAACACGGGCTCCTGGGCCCCCGCACGGGGGCGGTGACAGCCTGGGGGAGAGCATCTCTGGGCTCCGCCTGCGATGAGGCGGGACAGGAACTCGCCTCTGGGCAGTGCAGGCCAAGCCCCTGGGGGACAGGGCCTGGCAGGAGAAGGTTCTGGCCACCCCCTGCTCCACAGCATGAAGGCCAGGACCAGGGGCCGCCCGGTGCAGGTCGCCTGGCTTGTGCCGCACGGCAGCCGGCAGCCCCGCCACTCGAGGTCCCCAAGGGTGTGGCAGCGGCCACGCAGTGCGTTCACAGCCCGCGGGACGCGGCTCCACATAGGCACCAGCGCGTGGGCTCGGCCCTCCGCAGCCCCGAGCCGAACAGCAGCCGGCGCTGCTCGCTGACTCTGGACACCGGCACCTCTGTCTCCAGGGGCAGAAGCTGGGCTTCCTCTTCCGGGCCCGGGGTTCGGGGCGTGCCTGCCGGCCCCCGACCGCCTTCCCGTCTGGCCCACCTGGGTCCTGCAGGCTGCACTCGGGCAACGGGCAGAGAAAGGGGGCGATTCCACACTCCGTCCAACACTAGCGCACTCTAGGGCCAGCGAGGGACGGTCACGGGGACACTGGCCTGCCCGCAGGGCCGCCCGGGGCACCGCGCCCTGGGCCCTCTGAGCTCCACGCGGAGCAGTGGCACCACTTGGGTCCACCTCCTCCAGGAAGCCCTCCCTGGCTGCCACACCCTCTGAATGCCCCTTTAGCTGAAAGCCAGCACGGACTTCAGAACTTCAGATGTTCTGGGTCTTTCTCTGCACCGCGGTCCTTCTGAAAGGTGATTCCAAACCAGGACAAAACTCCTTGGAGCAGGTCCCTCAGGTATGGCCCTGAGATCAGGTCAGGCCCTTGACAGGTGCTACCTGGCTACGAAAAAATGGAAAATAAAGCTTCGGGAGGGTGTGTGGCAATCTGAAGTCGCCACGACACCCGAGCACGGGACTGGCCCGCCATGTTTCATAGAAACGCTCTTCCATGCACTGGGAGTGAAACGCAAACAGCCCGTCCTCGCTGACACACGGCTGCTGAGCTGGGGCGTGACCGTGCGGGGCTGGGGGACGGGCTATGAGGCCTCTGCGCATCTGCCCCGGTGCCCTGATAGGCCGCAGGCGCAGGGCTGGGTCCCCAAGGAGGATGCAGTCTTCTCTTCTATGACTGTCATTTATTCCTGGACACAGTTTGCTGGACCTGCTCAACACCGAGCACTTTGTAGACATTTTGACATCTCCAGGACCGCAAGGCCTTCCGATCGCAGCGCCTGGGAGTCGGTGACGCCAGGCTGAGGCCTCACGCCCCCGCAGCGGGCTGTCCAGCCCGGCGCTCCCTTGGTGAAGGCCGGTTTCCGGGAAGGTGCTCCGGGAGGGGTGGCTGACCGGCTGCCTCGAATACCGTCCGACCCCACGGACGGCTGGTGGTGCCCCCGGGTTGACACCTCTGTCCCCAGGCCAGTGTCACGCCCAGTGCCCACAGCGGAGCTCCTCAGAAATGGCCTCAGAGGAGGGAGGCCGCCTGTGCATCTCCTGCTCTGCATGCACCCTGCTAGGGACACTGCAGCCCAGCGTGACTGCGACAGGACTGTCCCGGAGGCTCCCAACTGGACTCACCTGGGGGTGGGGGAGGGCGCAAAAGGCCATGTCATCCATCCCCTTTCTCCAGGTAGCACCGCCCCAAACTACAGGCAGGCAGCCCATGCGCCCCGGGGAGCCTGCGCCCCTCCTCCGGCTCTGGCGCCCGGGGCAGGGAGGACGGGGAAGGAGCACAGGGCGCGGCCGGCTGTCTGGGGATGGAGATTCCCGTGCCGCAGAGAACTGCAGTGTCCGGGTCGCCACGGAGCCCTCTCCGCGGCACGTGGGGAGGCAGACGTGGCCCGGCAGTCACAACCGGTGACATGCCAGGCCGAGGCCCCACCGTCCCGGCGACCCTGGGTCTCTGCCAGTCCACCCCTAACCTCCAGGAAAGGGTCCATCTCCCAGGGGGGCTGGGCCTGTCGATTCCCCACTCCCCAAAGGTCTCGGTTGGGGAGCCTGCGGGAAGGGCCTCCTCCCCAGAGGCCGCCCAGGCTCCCTGCAGGCAGACAGTCCCCAGGCCCCCAACCCCAGCCGAGTGACTGCTGCCCAGACGACGGTGTGTAAGGGGGCGGCCTGGCACTGCAGGTACCCGGTGTGGGGTCAACGTACTCTCGGGGCCCCCCAGAGCTGCTCCTATAGGGGCAAGGAGGCCAGAGGCCCAGCCAGCAGCCCACACTGCCACCCAATGACCTCGCCGCACGGCCATCTGGTCACCGGACACCCAGGCCCTCCCATCTCTGTCTGGTTTCTCCATACAGCCCATCCGGACCCTCCCAGAGGGGCCCATCTGGTCCGCCCTCTGGCATCACGTGACCCTTAACTCTGCAGTGGGGGGGTACCCAGGAACAATTACTGTTTGTTTCTGGTTATTAGAATAATACACACAATTACAGGAAAATACTTCAGTGTAGACGATTATGAGAAAACAATAAAGATCACTTGGAACCACAGCATCCAGCAGAGTTGAATGCCGTCAGCACCGGGGGCGGCGGTCTTGCAGGAGAAGGCTGGGGGGCGTGGCTTTGCGGGCACTCGTCCCGTCTGTCCCCACACCGGACGTGTGCGGAGGTTGTCCGGCATTCTTCCCCAGCTCACCCTGACGACCACGTCACCCCCCGTCACGACTGTAATCACTGCCCTATCCCCTGGCATTTCAGAATTCTCTCTCGTAGGTCACGCTGCAGCCAACCCCCATCTACATCTCTGCTCGTTTCCCCACAGCCCGAGAAGAGGCGCGGCCGACAGGGAGGCCGGCAGGGAGGCCGGGGTCCGGGAGCAGCAGGCGCACTCAGCACCAGCAGCCCCCACATGCCTCGGGGCCGGCCTGCCCCGCTGCCTGGCGTGGCGCCCATTAACTCAGTACCAGTGAGGCCGACTTCCCCTGCAGTGTGAGCCAACCGTGTCCCCATCTCCTTGCGGACCCAGCGCACCTGGGTGAGATTTGGGGGTTTCCCTCCCATTTACGTGAGTTCTTCATGCGTCAATAAGCTTCCGGGTGGCTTCGCTTCATGTGACGGTTACACCACGAAGAGCCCACCCAAGCTCTGCAGAACTACCCAGGGTCTCGTGTACCCCGCACGGCAGGGCCTGGCGCACAGCGGTCCTGGAGAACCCGCCCTGGGCACCCCACAGAGACGCGGGTCAGGAACCAGAACCACACCCAGCATCCCAGGAGCCGCCCCATCTCCACAGCTGCCAGCAAATCAGGACGACGCAGACCTTTCTGGCAGAAATGCCATTAAGTCAGAAGCCATTTTTAAAAGACAGCTAGAAAACAAATACATACATTTGGAAAGGATCAATAGAATTCTAAATGAATCTGGGGCCAAAGAAGAAATCACAATGGAGATAGAATGTTTGCAACTAAACATTAATAAAAATACTACAAGTATTTTTAAATGTTCAAAATTTAACTAGAGCACTGATAATTTGGACATTTATAACCTTAAGTGCTTTTCTTAGAAAAGAATGAAAACTAAATGTGAATGAGGCAAATAGCCAACTTAAAAGTTAGAAAAATAAAACGGCTCAACTCAAAGAAAGAAGGGCAAAATATAAAAATATAAACAGAAATCAAAGTTTAAAACTGCCACATAACAGAAGGGATCGAGAAAGCAGAAGTCAGTTCTTTGCAGAGGCTTATGAAATTGCTGTACCTTGTCGATTATTGAAGAAGAAAATAAAAAGGTAAAATAAAGCGATATCAGGAATAAAAAGAGGCCGTGATCAGATACCGCCCACGCTGGTGGCACACGCGGCCCACTCGGCCTCGCCACCAAGCCCGCTTCAGGCGGTCCAGGCACAGCCAGCGACAGAGCAGCTGCCTTCCGAGCTGTGCGGTGCACCACGATGACACCGCCCGGCATGACATCCCACGGCCCACGGCTATTCCGTACGAGTCGATTTCAGGAAATCCGAACATTTAGATGAGACAGACTCGTGTCCAGAAAAGCACAATGTAACAAAACTGACCAAAGAGGAAACAGAGCGCCTAATCGCTTAAAAGAAATTCACTGGGAATCAAAAAGCTCCCAGCAAAGAAAATGAAATCCAGATGGTTTTACAGCAAAATCCCATTCTTTCCGTAAGTCCTGTTCTCCCAAAGCCTCAACCAGAATCTAATCGCCATTTCCACTCAGCGTCGCTCAGAGGCTCCGGCCGTCTCAGGAAGAAGGAACAAGTAATGAAAGGTAAAATCACTGGAAAAGAGAGAAAAAGGTGTCATTGCCCACAAATACTACCGTCGCATAGAGAGTAAAGCTATAGAATTTGTCAATTCTATAGACAAATTATTCCATAATAAAAAGAGTTCTCAGCGAAATGGCGAGATATAAAGTCAGTGGACAGACATCGGTTCCACTGCTCAGGGAAAACCTGGTTCCTTCCAGAAATAAACTTCAAGGGAAAGAAAAAGATGGAGGAGACTCGAGAGAGGGAGACCGAACGGCGTCTCAACAGACTGCGACGTGTGGCGCTGACGGGGACCGCGTGGCGATGCTGCCGTGTGACGGCGGGGAAGCTGGCCGCCGCGGACACACGCCGACCGCCAGGTCTACGTACGGAAAACAAACTGTCGGCTTTCGAGGAAAGTAAAAGTAAAATCACTACCGTCTTGTAACAGATTAAACGAGACAAAGAAACGCAAACCGTGACAGAAATGACTGTCAGCCCTCGCCGCCCGGTGACTGCGGCGTGTGTGTGTCCCGTGTGTGACGCGAGCACGGCACACGCCCCAGAAACAGACCTCAGTCCCCACCTTACAAGTCAATAAATAATGTCTAAATCCTGAAAGTCACACAGCGGCAACAAGGGCGTGGGCGTCAGAAGAGACGAGAGTCCCCAGATCCACGGTCGGACGACACGGCACTGACGCGGGCCGGGAAGACTTTCCCTTACTTAACCGCGTAGATCTCATTTGCTCTCTAAACTTGACGCATGCGCAATTCTAAAACTTTACAGCTTAATTTGTAAACTTCCAGTGAAATCGTCATCGAGAAAGATCGGTCTGGAAGCGGAGTCTCCTTGAGCGTGAAACAAGGTCCGGGTGGGGACGTGGCGGGCGCTCTCCTCGGATCTCGGGGAGGTGGCCCTGGAGAACCACCAGCGTCGTCCTGGGCGGCCAGGCGGAGCCCACGCAGGCAGGCACAGCGACCCGGGAGGACTCGGCCCAACCCGACACCCCGCACACCCACTGCGTGCCAGGTGCTGCGTCCACTGGGGTCCACTGTGAACGCTGGTAGGGAGTCAGCTGGAATACCTAGGGACGGGGCTCCAACAGGAGCGCAGAGACCTTGGGAGCACCGCAGGAGCCCGGCCTGGGCGCGGAGGCAGCAGGGCCTGAGCGGGAGCGGGAAGGAGGCGGCCAGGCTGGGTGTGACCGGAGAGGGGCAGGAGCAGCTCCGGGAACACAGAAGGGACAGTGAGTGCAAAGGAGAGACCGTGGCCAACTGGAGGGAGCGGCAGAGGCTGTGAGGGCAGCACTGGGGCCCTCCCAGCCTGAGCGCCCAGGGCCCGCAGAGCCGGGCTGCAGGCGGGGCAGCTGGGAGGGGCCGAGGGGCCGCAGCACCGCACGCGGCCCAGGGTCACACGGCTGTGGCCTGCCGAGGCAGGAGAGAGGAAGGACCCAGCCCGCCGCCTCGTCCGACTTGCGCTCTCACTTTGCTGGAGCATGTCACCTCTGTGTTTGCTCAGTGGACTGGGAGCCACGGAGTCCCCCCAGCCAGAGGGCACTGTCTGGGAACAGCAAACACCCGCGCACATCCCGTCTGCTGCTCAGTGCCCAACCCGGCCAGCAGTGCTGGGCCCCCACGGCTGGGAGGCCCCAAGGGGCTGTGGGGCACTCAGCGGCCAGCCCGAACCCCATGCCCTGTGCCCGGGCTGTGCCCTCTGCTTCCCCCTGCTGCTGCCAGCCGCTCGCCCGCAACCACTTCATGCCGAGACGTCTCCACCAAGCGGTCCCCGCCGGCCAGGGAGCCGGGTGAGGAGGGCAGAGGGGGCAGGGGGACAAAGGCCGGGGGCGCTGCTGGCAGCCCGGGGAGCGGAAGCCGCAGCAGGGTCAGGCCAGGGGCTGGGCGGACACTGATGGCCGTGGTGCCAGGAATGGCCCTACGCTGCCCTAGAGCTGCCAGACGGAGCTCTTGGGAACAATGTCCGCTCCCAAGGAAACCTCCTACCGAGCGGCTTCCGTGACCCCCCGCCGGGGCTGCCAGCCTCCTCCGGCCCTGTGCCCCCAGGCTGGCACGGGGCCCTTCCCTAGCCACCATCCCCCCAGCAGCCTGAAGGGAGCCGTCTGTCCTCACGCTGCCCAGATCCTGTTTACAGGGCACCGGAGGAAGTAAAGGTGCCAGGGAATGCCACAGCAGCACGGCCCTGCCCTCAGGACAAAGCCCTCAGGCCCAGGAGGAGGGAGCAGCCCGCCAGCAGGACGCCAGGGCCCCCAGGAGGGAGGGAGCACCGAGACACAGCTCCAGGCTGGGCTCCAACGACCTGGAGTCCAGGGCCAGTGTCAGGGCTAGGACAGGGCCAGAGGAGTACAGCCCTGCGGCGAGCTCTGGCCCCCAGCCCTACTGTCTTTCGGGGGACAAAACAGTGACACAGCCGAGCTGAACCCCCTCCAGGAGTCCCAGGCTCCCGCAGCCAGGCCGGGGCCGCTGCGTTCACTCACAACCTGACCGCGCCACGGGGCGGACAGGCCGAGCGAGGGCTGGACCGTCCCAGATCAGTGCTGGCCTGAGGACGGCCTCTGCCCCTTCGACAGGCCCCCAGGCCCACGGGAAACGGACAGACTGTCCTGGATCAATATGACTCACTCCTCCCCAAAGCCTGCCCTTGGGGGAAATCTGTTTCCTAGGGCAAAACGAAACTGCCAAGTTAAAGAGGAGGAAATGAGCCCCCAGCACCTGCGGCTGTGAGGGGCTCGGCTAGGTGCCCACCAAGGCCCGCCCCCAGCAGCCGCCCACCCACCAGCGCAGGGAGCCTCTCCAAGCATGGGCAGGGCCGAGGCCCACTCTGCCAGCTCAACACCTGTCATCCCACGTGTAACCTGGCAGCCCCTCGACAGGTGGCAGCTAGAGGACAGCACAGGTGACAGCATGTTGCTCCCAGGCAGCAGGCTGGGCCCTTCTGGAGCCACTGTGGGGTCATCCCAATGTGACAACAGGAAGCATTTCTCCCCCACCCCCGCCCTGGATGCCTCTGACCTCCGCAGACCTCACTGAGGGCAGAGCACACGGTCCAGTCCCGGCCTGCCCCAGCTGGCCAGTGCCCCGTTGTCCTGAGCCCAGGACCCCAGCCCCTCCCTGTAAGAGGTCCCAGGAGGGCAGCCCTGGGCTCCGACACACAAGGCCTGTAAGGAGCACTCACTGGAAGCAGGTGCCGGCCGCCCTCAAAACACCTGCGCCCACGCTCAGGTCCTTCCACACCGTTCCTGCTCCCGCATGAGCACCTGCAAGTCCAGAAGGGCTCTCAGTCACCCGCAGCCACCAGGCTGGACAATAGTCGAGTCTCCCAGCTGCCCTCGGGGCCTTCCCACCCTCCCTCCAGGCGGCCATAGACCCCGCTCTCGGTGGGGAAGGCCCCGCTGGGGCCCTGGGCCGCCCGGCCAGAGGAAACACGGGGCCTGGTGAGCAGGAAGCTGCCGGACCAGGCTGCACGGGAAGCGCGCCCGGCCTTCCCCGCTGCAGCCTGCATCTCCCGCCACCCTGCACCCTCCGGAGCGGCCTCGGTTCCAAGGAATCCGGGCGATACTGGGGCCCCAGACTCCCTTGGCACATCCCCGCTGAGGCACCCCACAGGAGGCCGCCCACGCCCCCGGCCCAGGCAGCGGGGCCCACGTGCCACAGAGTCATGAGCTCCCTCCCCCCAGCAATGCCCTCCCCCTGCCCCCCCACCACTAGTGACAGCCCTGGGGACCTCCAGGGGCCAGGGGCCCTCCAGTCCCAACCCCGGCACCCAGGGACCCTGCCGATCACAGTCCTTCACCCCCATGTCCCCAGCCCCTGTGCCCGCGCCACCCCAGGGCTCACTCCCCCGCCACCCTCCCCTGCCCTTCCTCCCCCGGCCGCACAACCGCAATGCTGGCTGACTGGCTCGCGGGACTGCGGCCGCCCGCCACCCAGGGGCCACCTGGCGGACACAGCCCCCTCACCAGACGCACAGCGAGCCTTCCCACGGCCCCCGCCTGGAAGTGAGCAGTGACCCCATGGGGCTGAGCTCCCAGGTCCATCACCTGACTCCAGGGGTGCTCTCTACTCTGCTTCTCTGGGATCCCTGTCCTTGCCCAGCCCCCTCCCTGCCCTACTGAACCAAAACAGACGAGCTGGGGGCCATGCCCAGAAATGTGTCCAAGACAGAGGCTGGAGGACAGCCCCCCGCCCTGCACTCCCCAGCGCCCCCTCTGTGAGGAAACTGGAGGGGGGGCGGGAAGGGGGAGGGCATCCTGGAAGCTTCCTGGAGGAGGCAGGGCTGGGGGCAGAAGAGGCTCATGCTGCACAGTGCAGGAGGAAAGCTCGCCAGTGGCCTTACCCACGGCCTGACGCTCCTGCTTCAGTGGCCAGCCACTTACCTGGTCATGTCTGGCACTGCCAGGAGGCCTGCGGGCAGGTGACCTGCAGCGACATTACCCTGTGCTCTGCTGCACACTAGGCCCAGCCACCAGTCCCAGCCTCTGAGGCCCCAGGGAGGCAGGAGGCCCTGGGCTGCGTTGCTTAGAGACCACCGAGCTGCACCCAGGGAGGGCGAGGAGAGAGGCTCAGTGATGCTCAGGCCCGCCCGCGCTGTTCCAGAGGGGTGCTGGGCGGCCCAGGCTGCCTGCCCACCAGCGGGCCGGCAGACTCCGTGAGTCAGCCGTGCGGGAGCCCTCAGGCTGGACGGATGCCATCTGGCCCTGCACGCTGCCCTCACTGTCCCTGCCCACACACCCACCAAATGCTCCAGCCACAGCAAGGTGCCCTGGGTGCCCCTGATGCCCTGAGTGCCTTGGGTGCTCCTGGGTGCTCTGGATGCCATGGGTGCTCTGGGTGCTCTGGGTGCCCTGGAAGCCGAACCAGCTTGGAAACCCCGGGTGAAGGTCACCATAGCCCTGAGACCAGGCTGCCCCACGGACTGGGCCCCAAATCTGCTCACACCTGGTGTCAAAAACGGAGTGTCACGTGAAGACAGCTGGGACCCGTCTGGGGTCACGGGGGCCTGGGATGACGGGCGTCTGCCATGGGCTGTGGGGAGGGAGCGCCAGTGCCAGGTGCTCCCGGGCCCAGCTCAAATCCCCGTTTTTAAGATGAGAAAACTGAACTCAGGAAGAAAAAGTGACAGACCCAAAGTCACAGAGACAGACAGGGTCTAGGGCAAGGCCGCCGGGGCCGCAGCTCCCTCCACCCGCCCCTCCGCAGAGCTCTCTCTGCACCGCCTCCCGCAGGACCAGGTGCCACCGAGGAAGAGGACCGCATCTGCCCCCCGCCCCCGCCCCCAGGCAGCTGCTGGACCGGAGGAGGCAGCGCAGGAGCGCCCAGTTTCACTGTGCACAGACGGTGCGGACAGAGACGTGAGCGGGCGGACGTGACCCCACCCGGGCACACTCACTCACAGTGTGTGTGCGCACGACACACACGGCCTCCGGGCTTTGTGGCACCGCGCACGCCCAGCACACAGATCTCAGTCACGAGCAGCATTCTTCCCCTCAAGGAGGACGCGGGACTCCTGCGAGAGGCGGCGGACTCCAGGGCTGGCAGGCGCTGGGCTGGGGGACGGAGAAGTGGAAGATGAGCCTGGAGCACCGTGGAGCAGAGAGCGAGGAGGGACCGCTCAGAGCACGGAAGCAGCGGGAAGAGGCTTCCGCTGGCCACGTCTGGGACAGTCTGATCGGGAAAATACACAACGGTGATAAAGGATTATAAAAACCCGTAAGTCCACAGTTATAAATAAGCAAATAAGGAAAAAAGGAAAAGTTCTCCCTTAGAGTAGAAACTGATCATTGCAAAAGGAATGATGAAATTAACTATCAAAAATAACCGATTCAGGCAGGAACGTCCAGCGTTTGTCAGCAGTAGTGAGTGGAAGTCTGACGGACGAGGGGGTATTCGTATAGTCACAAAGTATCTTTCCTAACAGAGACTTAAGGGCACAGACAAATATTTGATGACAGGAAATTTAACTCTGGGTGGTGAACACACGATGCGATATACGGACGACGTAGGATTGAACTGTACACTTGAAACCTATTTAATTTTATTAACCAACATCACCCCAATAATTTTAATTTTTAGAAAATGTACCTTCCCTGAGACACTTATTAAAAATGGAAAAGTAATAACTTTACAAAAGAGAAACTTGGCAAACGTCACCTTAACCAAATGATCTAAGGCAGCATCATCGGGGACGGAACAAGCCCACATCATGCGCCTCCCGATGCCAGGTGCTGAGGACACAGCGGCGCTTCCGTGACAATCCTGCCAAAAGCGTGCGACCATGAGAGACGTCAGAAACACAGTCACACAAGAACGGACCTGCAGTCCTCCCAAATGTCAATTTCGGGAAACACAGAAACTCCGAGGAACTAACTGTCCCCAAGGGCGAGGGGAGGCGAGAGACGTCATCGCCAAAACCAGCACAGACGCCAGCTCCGCTCCGCTAACGTGGGTGCCGACAAGACACTCACGAGCTTCGCCCTAGGGATGCGAACGGGCCCTCGGGGTAGACTGCACCATCGGGGTAACGTGCTGGGGTTACGTGAGACCACGCCTTTGGGGGACGAGGGGCATCGTGTCTGCAACTCGGTGACCAGCAATTCAGAGCACGTGTGTGCGTACGTCCGCACAGAGAAGGGGACAGAGTAAATTGCGGGCGTGGCGGTCGGCGTCAAAACAGGTCTTTCTGTTAACCTGGTGACTTTTAAAAAATCTAGAATGATTGTGCCCAAAGGTTTTGAGTTAAAAACAAAATAAAAACACCCCGGAGATTTTTGTAAATCCTAGAAATAAATTTAAGAAAGGTATACGATCTGCATATTGAAAACTAAAAGTCATTATTTTAAAAAATCCAGACAACACGAGTGAACGGGGACACACCGGGCTCAGGGACGGGCGCACTCGGGGCCATAACACTCGGGGGCGGAGGCCCGGGGCTGCCCGATGCAGACGCGCACTTAAAACAGTTTCGAAAGCCAAGAAACCGCTCTCATTTTAAAATCGACCTATTAAACCACTCTTGGAGAAAAAAAGGAAAAACAAACTAAAATTAAGGAATTTCTAAAAAAATAACAGTGAAAATGTTACATATGAAAATCAGTAAGATACATTTAAGGCAATGATCAGAGAAAAATTCGTAACAAAGCATTTTAAGAAAAAAACATTTTAATAAAAACAAATGAACTAAATTCTTAATTCAAGAGGTTAGAAAAAGAACAATAAAATAATTCAAAAGTAACCGCAAGGAAGGAAGCAGAAGAAATAAAAGCAATGTTAATAGGGTAGGAAACAAACGAAAAGCCTAACTACAAATCAAAATCATGTTCTAAAAACCGCTGACAAGACAACCAACTAGCCAACTTAGCTAAGAAAAGAGGGAGGGAGAAAGCCCTGACACACAATCGAAAAAATTAAAAAGGAGAAAAAATCACCGAAACAGAAAAATAGTCCAGGAACTGTAAGACTCTACTTTCAAACCTCTACGCAAAGAAACGACAAAACACAGAAGAAATGAGTAACGTCCTGGGAGACACGACGCTTACGCAGACAAAGCTGCGCAGCGGAGACAGACGGTCAGCAGGGCTGCTGGCTTTGCAGGGTGACCGTCACACTGCCAAAGCCAAATGCGTCCACTGCTCCGTGAACTATGCCGGGCACCGACGATCAGCAAGAGCCTCCTGACCACTGTGAAGCAGCAGGACCCTGGCACCGAAACCTGCAGTCCAGAAAGATCGCCAGAAAACGGCAAACCGGTTCCAGTTATGAATAGACACAAAAATACTAAACGAAACACTAGGAAACAAAATTCAAAACCCGCTTTGTTTACTTTTCCAGGAAACTCACAAACGCTAAACACCACGGCGACAGGCCGGAGGGAAAAGCTTATGAGTTTCTCCACAGACGCTAAAAGCGACATCAATATATCTTGACGCAAACACTCAAGAACCTGTCTTAAGAAGATAAAGTGAGTATCCTTCGGTCCTAAAAGAAGCACCTCATTTAAAGGGGGAAACACTGGGAGCTGCCCGAGATCCAGGAGGCAGCGAAGGTGCCGGCGTCTTCGGCACCACCCAGGGCTGCTCTGGAGGCGACGGCAATGCAGGCCCTTCCACGGGAGACACGACCAGGGGCACGAGAAACAGGGGGACCGATCTCTCTGCAGAGGATGAGACGGAAAACTTGGAAAACGCTAGAGACACCAAAATTCAACAAATTAAAGATGGTGGTCGAGTAGCTGGGTAGAAAATTCACAGAGAGCGGAGCCTTCACATACACAAATAACCAGTTAGGCCAGCGGTCCCCAACCTTTGTGGCACCAGGGACCGGCGCTCCCATGAGAATCTAACGCCTCAGGATCTGAGGCGGAGCTGAGGCGCTGGGAGCGGCTGCGAACACAGACGAAGCTTCAAGCTTCGCTGGCCTGCCCGCCGCTCACCTCCTGCTGTGCGGCCCAGTTCCTAACGGGCCATGGACCGGTACTGGTGGGTGGCCTGGGGGTCGGGGACCGCTGAGTTAGAGAACAGAATGGTAAAGAAAATCCCATTTACAATAGCAACAAAAAAGATAATGTACTTCGGAATAAGGTGCGTTTATTTAACATGAAATGGGGGGACTCCGAGAGACTTGGAAACGGCCAGGAGGACAGAGAGACGTGGTCAGCAAAAAGCCGGCCTTGGACAGACGAGCCTGCTTCACAGAGGTGTCCGTCCTTCCGCCCCCATAAGACGCCGGCCAGCTGGCAGGGAGCTCGTGTGGGGAAACAAAGGCACGGCCACGGCCCAGGAAGACACCGGCCGCAGAAAGGACCGCTGCTGGCAGACTGAGACACCCAGAGAACGCAGCGCTGACCCCTGCCACGTGGACGGGCCCTGAAACGCCGTGCCAGCCGAGAGCAGCGGATGCGAAAGGCCACACGTGCGCGCTCCACCGACTAGAAGTGTCCGCGACAGGCAAATCCGCAGAAGGCAAAGCAGACAGGTGGCCGAGAGGCTGGCGCGGGCGGGCGGGCTGCGATGCTAACAGCTGCGGGGTGTCTTTTAGGATGATGACTCTGCTATGGAGCTTGACAGTCGCGATGGATAGACACGCTAGAAACCACCGACCTATACACTTAAAAGAGTGAGTTATAGCTCAATAAAGCTATTATAACAAGTGCAGGAAAGCCTCCATAATTAAAACTCTGCGCATGAAAACATACAATGGAATAGGAAAGTCTAAAAACAGACCCACGTACGCATGGACATTTAGTATATAATAAACGCGGCAGCTCACGTCAAAGAACTTGTTAATAAATACGCTGGAACATCTGGTTAGCCAGGCGGGGAAGGGCTGGCCCACGCCTGACGTAACAAGACTCCCTCTCGATGGACCGTGGCTGCCACGGAAGAGGACAGCTCCGGGAGGGGCGGGCTGTGGGACCCCCGCGTGTGGGAGCAGAGCCCAAGCAGGACCGAGACCAAACGCCCGAAGGGGAGGCTGCTGCGGGCCTGGCACCCCGAGCTGTCCTGGTCCTCTTCCCCGTGACCTGGGGCTCGATGACACATATTCCTGGAGGCCAGGGGCCTCCCTGCTCCCCGCCCGCCCCTGCTCCTGGATTCTTTCTCACCTTCGGCCCCCGCCCCCTCCTGCACGCACCTGGGATCCCCAAGCCCAGCACTTCGGGGCTCTGCTCCCCTCACCTCTGCTGAGACAGACTCTCTGGGACAAAGTCTGTGGATCTCCCTGGCCTCCCAGCTTCTTTGCTGCGGGCAGAAAACAGAGGAGGGGGGCGGCCCCCAGGCCCAGGCGGGAGGCGCGTGGACCAGGCCTGGAGTGAGCGCAGTTCCCTGGGGAAGGGCCCCATCTGGTCTCTGAAGGAGGTTCTCAGTCTCAGAGTCACGGTCAGCTCAGGCCCAGCCACAGCCGCCTTCAAAGGACAGCTGGGTGGTCCTAAAGGCCCTGCGAGCCTGGCCTGGCCTGGCGGGGCCTCGTGCAGGCTGGAGGCTGGGCAGGGGGCCCACGGCGACAACCTGGAGTCTCCCCTAATACCCCAACGTGCCCCCAACTTGCCCAAGAAACCAGGACACAGGCACCAAAGACAATTCGGAAACTGCTATTCTCTGGGAGGGAGGCCCGGGGCGGGGCTCGGCCTCAGGCTGTCGCCAGTGCCACCCCCAGCTGCAGACCACCAGGACCTGCCCCAGGAGGCTGCAGGAGTCCTGGCTGGTGAGAAGTGGGGAACTGGGGAGCGGGAAACCCCGAGGCCACCACACGGCAGAAGCGCCGGACTCTGCAGGATGCTGCCAGACCCTGTGAGCATGCGGGTCGGCCCTGCACAGGCTCGCGCCGCAGTCCGGGAGAAAGGACGCAGGGCAGGGGGAGGGCCTGGCAGAGCACCCCGCCCAGGGGCCCCCAGCCGCCTGCTGGGCCGGGCTCAGAGACTGAGAACCCAGCCCGGCGTGGGGCTGTCAGGAGCCCACATGACCGCGACCCCCCCAGGCAGAGACAGAGGCAGGGGGAGGGGCCGTGACGCGGACAGGTGAGGAGCAGGGCGTGGCAGACGGGCAGTGGCCACGACCCCATGAGAAAAAGGGGCGAGGAGAAAACGTCTGGTCTGCACGGCACGTGCCGAGGCATGGAGTATGGGGGGCTGGGGGGGCTCTTCCGGAGGCGGCAGTTACCAGACTCGGGGGAAAACCAGAGGCGGAAGCTCGTTCCCAGGGGATGTGGCTTCCACACATCACTTCAGAAGTGGGAAACCCTTGCAGCCCAGGTCCCCGGAGAGTTCTCGCGAATGAAAACAATTTGAAACGGGGAAGAGGCCCTGGCGGGGAGAGAGGAACTCGTGGGCTCAGAGAGGCCAGCCAGTGGGGTGGGCCCAGCCCGGGGCCGCGGGCGCCCTGCCCGCAGGGGGTGCCCCAGGAAGGCCCCCCGCAGCTCACCCCCATCGGACTGCAGCGCCTAGACACACCCACACTGGACGGAGCCTGCGGGGACCCGGCCCGGGCTGGTGCCCGAACACTGGGAGCTCCTGCCTGCTCCCCCCAGGGAGCACCCAGGCTGAGTGGAAAGACGACGTGCAAAGTCAGCAGCAGCTGTGCACGGCGCCCAGCACGCTCCGAGCCGCCATGAGCCGGGCCATTGGGGGAGCTGCCGTTCACCTTACAGGGCTTGCGGGCACCCACGGTGGACATCTGCACCCAGGGCCCCAGGTGCTGCCCCCAAGGGACCTGGCCCACACTGGGCGGGACAGCAGCTGGTCCATGCCTGTGAGGGGCAGGGGCCACCACACTGCAAAGCAGTACAAGCGGCAGCGGGCCTGTCCCCCACAGGCCTCTGAGTCTCTGCCTGAGCTGTTCCCACCCAGGGGGGAGGAAGGTGGGCTGGCAGAGGAGGGGGCGGGCGCCCGTGCCCCTGCCCCGCGGGATTTGCCAGAAAGGCCTGGCAGCAACCCCGGATGCATGCCCTGGGCCAGTCCACCCTCCAATTTGTCCCACCGCACACGGCAGGGTCTCCCGAGGCCCTGGCCCTGACATTTAGCAAATCGAGTCATTCACAGTGAAAAAATGAAATCACGCTCACCACCAGTCCACGCCATGACCACAGCGGCGAAGCCTCCTGACGCGGACCAGCTTCCGCCCCGCCCCGCACACCAGGGCCCCGCACCCGACACGCGGCTCACGCCCACCAGGCCCGGGCCCAGGCGGCAGTGAAGAAACATCGCCATGTCACAGACGCACGGAGGGAGGACGCAGGGGAGGCGGGAGGACGGGAGACCCCACGGCCTCTCTCCGCCTCTCCCGGAGGGGAGCCAGGCCGGGGGCTTGCAACCTGCTTCCTCCTTAAAGATGATGCCGGGGCAGTCAGGAGACTGCAGGCCGCACCAGGCCTGAGTCCCTACTCTGCTATGACTGGACATGTGGCCTTAACAAAGTCACTCCCCGCTCCCAGTCTGTGCTCTGACTCCGTCTCTCATGGGGTCACCGGAGAAGGGAGTGAGACAGAAAGCAGGTGCGCTGCCCGAGGGGAGGCACAGGGAGCACTGCTCAGCGCTCCCCTGCAGGGAGCCCTGAGCCCACAACGGTGGCCCTGAGCCCCAGTGGGCTCTGTGCCCTGGAGACAAGGACAAGGGCTGAACGGCCCGCCAGACACAGGACTCCAGGGCCCCGGGCACGGGGGCAGTAAGAGGAAGAGCGTGCCGGACCCACCGTGGACACCACAGCAGAGAGTCCACCTCCCTTCGTGAAGAAGCGGCCGGGCTCTTTCTGGAGGCCCAGGGGGCAAGAGTGCCCCGATCTCGAGGCGAGCGGGGAGAAGTGGGTCCCCAGCATGCGGACGAAGCTTCCTGTGCAGGTGGCCAGGGAGCAGCTCTCGGTGAGCTGCTGGAGCACCTTCTGTCCGCAGCTGTGCTGCTGCCTCAGGCCAGCCGCCCAGGGCCCAGGGCCGGAGGGGCAGGACACACCAAAAAGAGGAGGCACGAGTCAGCGGTGCAGACGACTGAGCTTGTTCCCTGGGTGGGAGAGCTGACTGCAGGCTGGGAGCAGGTCCCCCATCACGGGGGCCTTGGGCACATGCCCTGACCTCCCAGAGGTCCGTCTGGCTGTGGCGTCCCTGCGTCACAGAGCTCCGGCTCGTGTCCGTGCCCACTGTCGGCCAGCACTCCCCCACCCCACGCACACCCAGGCCAGACGCTCGGCCCCACGCACGTGTGCCCGTGCGCGCCACAGAGCCAGAGGCAGAGGACGGCCCGGCTGGGGGAGTTGCAATGACACGCATCAGAGTGTTGTCATAGCAACTGGGATCACGTCAAACAGAACGCCAGCCGGGCGCCCCAGGCACCTCTCGGAACGACGCTCACAATGGGCCAAAGAGAAGCAGGTTTGCTGACAGCACCAAAGGGTGGTCAGGATGCCAGCCACGCACGCCCTTCACCCTCTCCACCCGCCACGCACCTCCCCACCTCCCGCCCCAGAAGGCCACAGGGGCCAGGCTTCTGGCATGGCCCTGCCCACCGCCCAGCTGCTCGCTTTTCAGCGGGTCCTCTCCCACGATGGTGGCAGCTGAGGAGCAAGACTGTGCCTGGGTCACGAGGGCGGAGGTGGGGACTTCAGGCACCCAGAAGTCATGCTCCCCCTCAGACCCCCAGACTTCTGGTGGGGTGTAGGGGTGGGCTGTGGGGGCATCTGGAGGAGCACAGCAGCCTAAAGAGGGGAGCCACGGCTCCGTTTGCTTGGGCACAGCAGCCTCCCCAGACAGCCCGGCTTCCCAGGGGAGAGCCCCCAACCGGGACCACCTCCCCCTGCAGCCTGCAGAGCAGCGATGCTGGCGGAGGGGTGACTGCCCGGGGCTTGTCGAATGGTAGTAACTTCAGCAACCAGACTAGCTGAGGAGGGCAAGGCCCCCTCCTACAGGAGAGGGGCTGCAGCGAGGTCTCGGAGAAGACCGGGTCCCCCTTTTCACAGATGGCAGGAGTTAAGGCACAGGGGGGCGCCACCATTTGTGCAGAGTGACAGGCAGCAGGCGTGGGTGGGCCCCCAAAGTGCAGACTCAGCTGAGAGGGGTCGCCTAGGGAACGGAGAGCTCACCCTCACCCCCAATCCACAGCCAACACCACACTGCCCCATCTCCAATTGCCTGCCCACCCCAGGCACCGAGTTCGAGGCCAGCCAGTGGCGCAGACACCAGGGCACTCTGCACCCAGCCGCCCACCGGGGAAGCCTGCAGGGAGGAGACGTCCCAGCAGACACACGGGCCTCCTGGGATGGAGGCGAGGCCGCCTTTCAGCCATCAGAGCCTGAGGCGCGGGCTCAGCAGTCCTGGAGCTGTCCACGGTGCTGAGCGGCACCAACCCTGAGCCGGCCCCACTGGCTCTGCCCGCGCCCCACGCAGAGCCTGGGAGTCGACCCACCCCTCAGCCTGGAACTAAGCCCTGCCAGGGCTGGTGGCCCTACTGCCATGGCAGGAGGGAGCAGGGTTGTGGACGAGCCCTTCCTAAGTACTCACTGTGTGCAAGCGCCAGGTCAGCCATTTGAACCACATTATCCTTTTTTTTGATTTTCACAGTTCTTAGAGTTTATTGAATATGAATAAGAGAAAACTAACTTCAAGCATAAACGTGGCTAATTCATTAGCATATTTTTCCTATTTCCTTCTAGATGTCTCATTAAGATCACGAGGAGAATGACCCCAAAAAACAATCAAACACAAAATTTGAAAGCTCACACTTCAAAGCTAGAGAAAGTAGAAAATGAATACAATCCGCAGGCCCCAAACGTAGGTAAGGGCGCCGAGAGCAGAAGCACCTGGCAGCACCCTCAGAGGCAGAAGTGAAGGACACGCATGCGTGGCAAGGTGACACAGGGCGGCAGTGCGACTCTCAGAAAGCACCTGGGCATCACGGGCTGGCCCTGGACGCCGAGCCTTGCCTCACCACACCACTGAGCAACAGGGCTGGGCGGGACGGCTGGCATCGGAAGCCCCCCGAGGCGTCACCAAGCTCAAGCAGCAGAGGGGCTGGGACCGCAGCAAGAGGCGCCGGCAGCCGTGTCTGCACGAAGCAGCAGCCTCTGCGGCAGCCACGACGGCGCCCCCGGAAGCTACTCCCCTCCAGGTCCAAGACATGAAGACAGGACAGAAAGAGTACGAGGGAGAAAAGACATTTCAGGGGCACGAAAAGGCATCGCCAAGGACAGAAACAAGTAAAATGAACGAACTAAGGTGAAAAGAAAGAAATCACTTATGAAGCGACCAGGCAGGTGTCAGATTTTCCCAAAGCAACGTTCAGAGTCAGAAGTCGGTGGAATCACATCTACAAGAACAATGGTCTAAGCTGAAGAGTCCCCCAGTATGCAAGCTGTCCTTCGAGCCCGGAGTAGAGTGCTGAACGCCCTCAGCGACCACGGTTCTCATCAGCCTTTCTGAGAAGGCACCTCAAGACAAACCTCAGCCCCCCGAAGGCTGACAGAGAAAACTCAACCAAAACGGCCATCGGTAAGTGAGCATGAAACACATTTACCTGCAGATATAGGACTAAAACAAACACGGGACTGGAGTGGCAGACAGAAGCAAACATAATGCTCTGACTATAAAGAAATCACTCAATTAATAAAAATCGAGAGGGAAACGAGAAAAGAAAAAAGGTAGAATGATTAGCTCATCGCCTCTACAGCAGGAACTCGAAGTCAGAGGCCACGATTTCCAGCTGGCGCTTGACCAACAGAAATACAAGTAGATTTAACAGTGCAGAGGTAAACACTGAGACAGGTACCATTACTGACTAAACGGGATAGAACAGAGTACAAGACTCCCTATAGCAACAACAAAGAGAGTAAAATTCCTGCAAATAAAGAAAATTTGAAAACACTACAAAACACAAAAGGAAACCAAAACAAACCTGGAGAAAACATACCACCTCCTTGTGAAAGATTCAGTATCATAAAGGTGTCATTCTCTCTCGGTTAATTTATAAATTTAACACGATTTCAACCGAAAACCAGTTGGGTTTAAGAGTCTGGATGCGGGTATGTGTGTGCTTGGTGGGGCCGGGCAGGGCAGAGGAGAGACGAGCCAGCTCCAAGTCCATATGCAAAGGTGAACAATCCAGAACAGGCGAACGAGATGACGCAGCAAAGCGATCAGTCCTTGGAGATGTTAAAACACAGCACGAGGCCTTAATTAAAAGTGATCACAACTGCACGCGTGGGCAACGGAACAGCTTTAAAGAACAAATACAATCCATCTTGAGAAAGAACCAGAAAGTTGGAGACATCACATTTCCTGATTTCAAAACACATTACAAAGCTACGGTAATCAAACAGTATCCTTCTGGCATAAAGACAGACATGTAAACCAATGGAACAGAACAGGGAGCACAGAGCTAAATCCCCACATATATGGTCGCCTGATCTTGGACAAGGGTGCCAAGAATACGCAGCGAGGGAAGGGCAGTCCCTTCCACAGATGACGTTGGGGAAACTCAAGAAACACAAGCAAAAGAATGAAACTCTACCATCATTTTATACTGCGCACAGAAACCGACTCAAAATGAATTAAAGACTACATTCCTGGAAGAAAACGGGGAACGCGTCGTGACGCGGGTCTTGGCAGTGACGTCATGGACAGGACACCAAAAGCACGAGGCGACAAAGCAAGAACGAGTGGGGCTGCATCGCACTGAGACACTCTGGAGAGCAAAGGAGACCACCGGCTAAGGGACGGGAGGGGACATCTGCAAGCCACGCGTGCGATAAGGGATTAATCCCAAAATATGTAAGGGACTCCTACAACTCAGCAGTAAAAAAAAAAATCTAACTACCTGATTATAAAATGGGCCGAGGACCTGAATAGACATTTCTCCAAAGACGATACACAAATGGCCAACAAGTGTATGAAAAAATGCTCACGTCGCTCATCCTCAGGGAAATGCAAATCAAAACCACAATGACATCACCTCGCATCCTTCAGGATGGCTGTTACCACAACAACAGCGATAAGTGCTGGCAAAGATATGGAGAAGCGGGGCCCCTCGCACACTGTTGGTGGCGACGCGAAATGGCAGAGCTGCTGGAAAACGGTATGGCGTTTCCTCAAACAATTAAAAGCAGGACTACCACGTGGTCCGGCAACCCCACTTCTGGGTGTTTGTCCAGAAGAACTGAAACCAGGATCTCAAAGAGACACCTGCACCCCGTATTCACTACAGCACTGATCGCAACAGCCAAAACGTGGGAACAGCCTAGGCGTCCACCAGATGGACAGATAAAGAACTGGGGCACATCCCCACAGCGCGACAGCAGTCAGCCGTAACGTGTGACAACACGGACCCCTTGAGAACAAGAAGCTGCGTGAGCAGGCCGGTCTCAGAAGGCTAATACTGCAGGACACCACCTATGTGAGGGGCCTAACGTAGTGGAGTCATGGAGCAGGGAGCGGCCCTGGCTGCCAGGGGCTGGGGAGGAGGACAGAGGGGGTCGCTAGTCACAGGGGGGAAGGTGCCAGTCAAGCGAGACGTGTGAGCTCGAGACCCGCTGGACGGCCCCACACGCTTCAGCATCTGTCCGGATCGCACGCTAAGGGCTTTATTACAATAAAATGAATTTTTTAAAAATCTAAAGACAAGCGGGAATTTGGGGCATTAAATTAGACAGTAAAATCACTGGGGAGGAGCTGGATTATGTCACAGTTCAGGGAGGACTATTGGTAAAACACCTGGAAAATATTCAAGTCAGACTCACACCTCACGTCGACACCAGGACAAAAGACAAACGGATCAAAACTTTAAAAGTGAAACCATGAAAACCAGAAGAAAACACAGGACGCTCTTTACTCTTGAAGAAAAGCGCTTCCTAATCGACTCGAAACCCAAAGCCACAGCAGGACAGGTGACGCGCTCGACGGCGTAAAACGTGCCCCACGGCGGAGCCGCCACAGTGACCAGTAAGAAGCCGAATGCTCTGCGTTCCCCTGACTTTCAAACGGCTCATTTCCATAATCATCGGGAAAAAGATCGACGATGCAGTTTTTAAAAAATGAACAGTCAAGGAACAGAAAGTTCACAGAGAAAAAAATACAAACAGCTCTTGATATACAGAAAGATACCAAAGCCATTCGTAATTAAGGAGAGGCGGACGTGTCCCGTCTGCAGCTGGGGCCAGGCGTCCCCACTCGTCCCTGCTGTGTGGACCGGGGCGCCCCGCCGGAGGGCAGTTGGGGGCTGGGCGTCAGGAGAAAAGAGAAAGCAGGTCTCTGAGCAGCGCTCACCCTGGGGAGCACGTCTGGCCCACGTCCCGAGGGGCACGTTAACGAGGTTATTCAGTCTGTGACTGGCAAAGATGGAAAATAACCTGCATTTTCAGCAACGAAGGACCACGGACCCAATGCTGGCACGTCCGCCCTTGAACTAGCCCACGGCCGCGAGCAGGGGACGGGGCTGTGCGCGCTGCCGTGAACCAGGGAGGGCGTGCGAACGGGGCGAACGTGCCCTAACACAGCGTGGGAAAGGACAACGGAAATGAAAGGTGACGCTGCGCGGGCATCGGAGGCGGCCGGGCTGCACGTGGCTGCCACCTGTGCCCTCGTGTAGCTGGGAGGACGGATGAAAGCCGGCAACAGTGCCACCCGCTTCTTCTTTTCAACCACGTAAACGATTCAAACTTCTAGAAGGCGAGGACGCTGTAAGAGTTAAACTGCAGTCCGTCCACACCCTGGAACGGGGCTTGGTGACGAAAAGAAACTGCTGAAACGGGCGACAACCTTGGGAGCTCTCCGGGGAATCTCGCCAGTGTAGACGGCCAGTCCCCTGAGGTCACACGCTGTACGATTCCATTTATGTAACGTTCTCCAACCGACATGAGGGAGGACAGGCCAGTGGTCCCCGGGAGCTGGGGGCGGGGGCAGCAGGGAAGTGGGCGTGGCTACGAAGGACAACAGTGAAGGGCCCTGGAGACGGCACTGCCTGCTGTCTGACCGCAGCCGCGGGGCCACCCTGGGTGCGACACTGCACTGGGCTCCCCAAGACGCCGCCGCTGGGGAAGCTCGGTGCCGCTGCACGCGGTGGCTCAGAACTACTTCTTACAACTGCGTGTGAACGCACAATCGTCTCCAAATCCAAAATTTAATGAAAAGAAAAAGACACCAGGCTGTCGATACCCGTGCCTGAGGTCACCAAGCAGAGAGCAAAGGCGGTATTTAACCCGATCCGGTTTCCCCAGAGCCGGCTTCCTGGAACGGGAGGACCAGAAGGGAGGCGGGCCAGCAGGGGAGCCCATGGAGGCAGAAGGGGAGCACCCAGGAAGGAAGGGTGTCCTTCCCAGGGCACAGAGCCGCCCGGCCCTGTCTCCAGCTCCCTCCGAGAGGCAGGACGGCGCTGCGCTTCCTGGCCCCTTGAGGTGGAGCCATTCGATCCTCGAGGCCAGTGGACTGAGCAAAAGTGACTGACTCCCTCAGAGCCAGCGTTCAGCTCCCAGGAGAGACCCCCGGAGCTTGGCGCCCCCCTCCAACAGCTGCTCCTCGACAAAGCCACAGCAGCGGGGTCTCCGACCACACTGGGCCAGTTTTGCCAGGCCCCAGGCACAGGGCTTTTCCTGCTTCAGGCGCCTGACACTCGGGAGATGCTTGTCACCGCAGGGAGACCCAGCCTACGCCGTGAGGACCTCAGCCACCCCATCACATTCGTGCCCACGTCTGGCTGCCCAGCTTCACTCCTGCCAACCTGACCCCAAGTCCCCCAACACCAAACCCACATGCTGCCCGTGGGGCTCCTCCCCTCTACTGGCCTCAAACCCCTCCTGCAGGTAAGCGGAGGACCAGAAAGGTGGCAGGTGCCCCGCCCTGCCACACTGTCACGCCAAAGGGGGCCGGGCATGGCTGCACCTGCCAGCAGCAGGCGGCCCTGGCCTCTGCCTCCGCATGTGCACACTGAGGGCTGAGCCATTCGTGGAGCTATTGCCGGCCACGGGCCCCCCTCGGACACCGGGGCGCTCAGTAGACACAGGTGGACACGGGAGACCAGAGCCGCGGTGGAGAAAGGCGGGGTGCAGTACGGGGGTGACTAGAGCCCTCCCGGTTCCCAGGAACTATCCCCAGGCTACTGGCCCAGCAGCTCTCCACAGCTGGGGGCCACAGTGCAGGGGGGCAGCGTGGGAAAGCCAGGCCCTGGCTTCCATGGCCAGACACCCAGGCTCTGCCCCAGCCCTGCTCTGGCTTGCTTTGTGGCCTTGAGGAAATGACGTCACCTCTGGCGGACCAAGAGAAAATGGCTCCCTCCTTCCCTGTTCTCATCAGTGGCACTAAGACCATGTCACGGCGCCACCTGCCAAGTGCCTGTCGGGTCAGCTCTCTAACCTGGACCCCGGGGCGCCGGGAGCTGCAGGCTCTGAGGCCCCGCGGCACTGAGGCCAGGGGCGGGCCGTCCTCTCCAAGCCCCGTCCTCCGCTGCTCTGAGCGGCAGGAGCTGTGCGTGGACCACCTGCTCAGGGCCAGTCCGGCAAGGCTGTCAGTGCCCCACGCCGCGGCCAGCCAGCTGGGACGTGCGGGTGGCCCCAGGGCCCAGCGGCCTGGCAGACAGTGCCGCTGGCTGAGAACCAGCCAGCACGAGTGTTTATTGAGTGCCTACTCCATGCCCTCCCCGTCCCGGGGCCACAGGGACAGAAAACACACAGGTGGCCCAGGGCAGTGCACGGGAGCCCGACGTTGAGACAAATGAACACAAGGCAATGAGGGCCCTGCCCCTCGACACCACACCGGTCAGCAGACCTTCTGGTGCCCGGCCTCCTGAAGGACCTGAGCGAACAGGAGGGACAGGCCGGGCTCCCACGGGGCAGCCGCCAGGAGAGCCCTGAACGGAGGGAGGGGTCGCCAGGTGGGGTCAGCCCCCAGTCATGCCAGACAGGGGGCAGTGAGCTCAGACCAGGCTCGGGCGGCCAAGACATAGGCCCAGCCAGTGGACTAGAGGCTGGGAAGCACGTTGGGTCGAAGCACGCCGCAAACGCTGAGGGACGCGGCAGCAGTGACCGCCAGAGCTGTGCCTTGGCAAGAGCTGGGACAGGCAGAGGGAATGCAGGGGCCCAGGCAGAGCCACGGCCTGCCGGAGCATCCACCCCTGCAACTGAAGGTCCCCAGGATCCTGGACCCCGGACCCGGGACCAGGCAGCAGCAGAGCCGCCTCCCCTCCCCAAGCCCATCCCCAGCCACCCTCCCCAGCTCATTAGCACCTTGGCTGTGGGACGTGGGCGGAAGGAGGTCAGCCCTGAGTAATGAATCCAGCTCCTCATTAGCACTGCTACTAAGCTCGCTGCCGAGGGCGGCCAAGCCAGGAAGGAGGCTCTGTCGTGTTGTTTCCATGTGGGCAGAGACTGACTCTGGGCTGCTGGTTTAAAAAGACGTCCCTTCCCAAATACTTGGCCAGACCGGATACGGATCCAGGGAGAGCAGCCAGAGGGGGGCGGGGCGGGAGGGGGTGGAGGGGCAGGGGCATGCACCCCCACTACCTCCTGTCCAGCTGGTTCCCAGAGCAGACTCTATCCCCCATCTTCCCCAGATGACACTCCATCCTCCCCCTTCAGTGCCACCCCGCACCCACCCATGTCTGGCTTTCTAGCCCACACAGGCTCAGTCTGGACCCCCCAGACCACACCCAGAGTCTGGCTCAGGTGACAGGACAGACGTGGACAGACAGATGCTTGAGCACGGTACCCGGGCCCGAAGCCCTGAAAATGCTTGACTCGATGACCAGACATCTTCCCACAGGTAGGGGAGAGACAGCCGCGGCCCCAGGCTGAGCTTATTCCCCCCGACCTGTCACCCAGCCTTACTGGGGACAAGAACTCCAAGCCCCACCTGGGCCGCCCTTCCCTCTCCGTGAGAATAGCACGCTTCCTTCCGTGGGCTCCTCAGAGCCCTCAGCCCTCCGCTCAGCCCTCCGCTCAGCCCTCCGCTCAGCCCTCCCCGCGAATGCCACCTCGGCGGGGGAGACGGGGCCCGGCGTCGGCCTGCACGACCGGCGTCGCCAGCACTCGTGACGTCCTCCACCCGCAGCACCCTCGGTGCCGAAGCGCTTCGAAGCCGGTCTGCCCGGGGAAGCGGCAGAGCGAGACTGCTCGGGCCGGAGTGCGGGGTTCAAATCCGGGCCAGCCCCTCTCGGGCCCGTGACTCTGGTGGGGTCCTCGGCCCCGGAAGTCTCCTGGCCCGAGGAATACAAGGGACCTGTGAGTGCCTGGTAGACACCAGAGGTCAACAAGCAGCGGCGACTTCCACAGTGATGACACGGTGATGGCGGTCAGTCCTGCATCCCGCCAGCCCCCCTCAAATGCGGGCCGCGCCCCACCGTCCCGGCAGAGCAAGCTCTCCGGAGCAGTGGTGAGGCAGCCCAAAGGCCACTCAGCAGAGGGGCAGTTGTGCCCTGGGAAGTCCTGCCACAGCCCTCAAGCAACGTCTCCAAAGGCCCTGAGCTTCGGTGTCCATGTCTCTGCAATGGTGCTGGTGCCACCACCTCCCAGGTGGCTGCGGGATCAGAAAAATCAGCGCTTGAGGATGTGCTAACAAGGGACCTCGGTCAGGATCCTGGGCTGAGATGCAACAACGCTGGCTCGGGGACCTCACCGTTTCCGCGCAGGGCACCAACAAGGTCAGGGCTGGGTCCCCATGCTTCTCCTGGGGGAAATCAGAGACGACAACAAGACAGTCATGCCCCGGTCCGTTAGAGAAAACGACGGAGGTTTACTGAGCTGGCGCTCCGGGCTGGGGGCTCACGGGGTCAGCGTGACTGCCCAGCTCTGCTCCGCCGTGTCCACCTGGGGATGGCTGCTGTCTCCCAGAGGCAAGAACACTGACCGTCGGCGGTGACGGCCTCTGGGGAGACAGGACAGGCCCATGCGTTCATTTCTTCTCACTCTCCCTCCCTCGGGCTCCCTCGCCCACCTTCCAGGGTCCACACACACGCAGGAGCCAGGCGGCGCTGGGCAGTAGGACCGAAAACCAACAGCCCCGAGAGAAACCGACGAATCCGAGGAGGGCTGCCTTCGAGCGCCGGCGTGGCTGTCGTCCCTGACGCGGCCCGAAGCAGATTTTAAAGGATATGACGAATTACAGCCACACTGAGCCACGCGGTCAAATTCCGCTGGTAGCAAACAACACGATCGAAGCAAAGCCAGCAGGTGCCAACCCGCCTGTGTGCGCTAGGAGCTGTTCAGCCCTGGCCACCCGGCCAAGTATCTCAACACCCGCCAGAGCAGCGAATGCCCAGCCATCTCAGACGCAACCCACGTGTCAGGGTGGAGCAGATGGCACCTTAGAGCTTCGCGGTTAGGGGGCTCTGGCAAGCTCACTCCTCTATGCCTCAGTTTCTCAGCTGTAATATAGGGTGATAACGGGCTCTGAGGGTGACCTGCATTACTGGGTAGAATCGCTCAGGACAGAGCCTGCCATCCAGGGGGCTGAGTGAACACAGCAGGTACGATCAGTGTCACCACCCCCAGGACGCCCACCCATCCTTTCTGGCCAACCAAAGCATGCCTTGCTTCCTGGCCCAGCTCATCCCACATCCTGGGAAGGCTCACTTCTTCAGGATGCTGTAGCACACACCTAGTCCTCGTCATTAATGGCTCAGCACACCCCTGGTCACAGCGTGAGCCTTTTCCACCTAGCTGGAAAGTAAGTCTCTGCTTTGAGCTCTCTGCCTGAACAGACATACCCCTTTGCCCTTGCCACGAGTGTGTGTCTCAGTGTGCCTCACAGAGACTAAAAGTAAAACAGAACACCAGGAACAAGCAGCAGAGGCAGAACGGGACATGCTGAAAAGGAACGGAGACAGAACCTGAGTCAGGAAACAGGTGGCACGGGGTGGTCAGAAGAGTGAGCAGAGACCCGCCCAGAGGATGCTGAGCGGCCACCCTGCCAGGAACTAGGAGAAGGCAGGAAGCCGGCAGGTGAGGAAGGAAAGGAAGCCAGGGGTGGCGTGATGGCAGCAGGCCCATCTGTCCAGTAGCCTGGCACGCAGAACTTTCTGCGACGGCTCCAGTGTTCCATCCAGTGCCACGTGAGGCCAATGCCGCCACACTGGACGTGTGTTGTGGCCTTGGCCTTGGAGGGTGTCCAGGTGCAGCACAGATCGGGGTCACCTGGATGCTCCTCGGGCACGAGGCACCAGCCGTCAGGGCGAGGGAGAACAGGAAAGCACGGAGGGAACTGCACGGGCGCCGGCTCGCTCTCTCGAGGGCTGCCCCCACGCACTAGGGGCTGGGGACCGACCCTCCCGCCCAACAAGTGGGCACTGGGTCCTCACGAGAAGAGCGCCCACCGCCCTGGGCCCCTGAGTGCTCAGAGCCCGCCACGCGGGGAATCCCGACGCAGGAGCCCAGGGATGGGTCCCCGCCGCGGGGCGCCCTTGGGGAGGCGGAGCCGGAGCGCCCCTCCCACGGTGGCCCCGCCCCCGCCGGTCAGCCCCGCCCCGTGGGTCCGCGCGCCCCTCCCAGTCCCCACGCCCCGCCTCCCGGGCCTGCGATCGCGCGCCCTCCCGGCCGGGCCGCTTGACCCTCGCAGCCCCGGCCCCGCTGGCTAACCCCGCCGCGCGCCCCCGCCTCACCTGGGTCCAGGTGGCTGGCGGGCGCGCTCCGTGCGCGCTCCGTGCGCTCGTGGCCGGAGGGGCGGTGCGTGGGGCGGAGCCGGCACCCGAACGTCACGTGACGGCCCCTCCCGCGCCGGCCGTGCCCCCCCCGTCCCGTCGGCCCCGGCGCCCGCGTCCGCCAATGGCCGCCTGGGCCGCGGGCGCCTCGTGAACGGCGCGCGCCCGGGTACTATAATTCCCAGAGTGCCCCGCGCGGCGGGCGGCGGGCAGCGGCCGGGGACGGTGGCCGGCTGGGCCAGAAAGCCTTGGGACACGAGCGCGTTCACTCCGTCGCACGCTCGCCCCCGAGCCTCTGTCTCCGCGCGCGTACACGGGGTGACGTTGAAAGCGAAGTTAGACGAGGCGCGCGCGGGGCCAGGCCCCTGCCCGGCCAGGCCGGGCCGACCCGGCGAGGCCCGAGCCGGAGGAGCGCGGGGACCCGCTGGTGGGCTGTCCCGGGGCGCGGGCCGCGCTCGGCGAGGGGGGTGCCCGACTGATCTGCCCGGACACTGAGGCCCACGGGAGCCGAAGGGCCTGTGCCTGTGTCGCAGCCCGAGCGGTCCCTTTCCCGCCAGCAGAGGTTGGCATCTGCCTTCCAGAGACCCTTCTGGGGGCGCCCTCCTTCCTCGCGGCGGCTGGCCTCCTCGCTCTGCCTGCGGGCACGGGGCTGCTAGCCCAGGGCCACCCTCCAGAACGACCGCTCCCCTCGCACCCGGTGACACACTAGAGGAAGGGACCTGGGAACCAGGGTAGGATCCGAAGCCAGTGCCACCACCCTTGGGCCCGCACCCACCATGGTCATCTCTCTGAGCCCGTTTTCCTACTGATGAACCAAGAACCACACCTGGGGCAGGAGAGGGGCCCACACGTGACGCAGGTCCTCCTTACCGCTGGCACCACTGTTGTGATTCACTGCCCGGGTCAAAGGCAGCGCTACGCAGAGGGCCTGCTAAGCTTCAGGGAGGGGGCCAGACCCAGACACCTTGGTCAGTGCCCCAGCCAGATATAAGCAGGATTGTCGCCACACGTGGAAGCATTTCCATGAGCGGGGAAGCCTCCTATCAGCTGGGACTAGCGGTGCTGCCAGACTCGGCGGGTCACAAGGGAAACAAGGCCCCGCTTCCTTCATGCTGCTACTGACACCATTCCTATCATCAGAGTCCCTGAGCCCATCAGGGGGACCACCTCCCTTCCAGGTGCCAGTCCCCACCCCGCCCCCGCCCCCTAGAGGTGGGCTCCTTGAGGGCAGGCTGGTGTCCGCGTTTGCATCTTGGCGTCAGTGGTGTGGCCTCAAGGGGCAGAGAGGGGTGAGTGAATGAGCCCGCTGTACCCACGGGCTTTTTCGCATGGTGTTCGCCACGTGACTTAGTCTTCGTTCCCCGCCGAGCCTCCGCACTTTGCCGTGCGGTGTTGAGCAGTGACACGCCTGGGCACATTCTCCGCAGCTTCGGTGCGGAGGCTGACAGAGACCTGCCCAGGCGTAGTGAAGGGCCGCGGGAGCGGGGCTGGCGCAGCACCGCGGACGAGTCCCTCACCGCGCAGGGAAGGGGCCGGTGCAGGCCGGTCACATGCCGGGGTCTGAGTGAGGCAAGCACCTGGCCCCCAGCCATTCAAGACCAGCCGCGTCACAGCACCAGGCTCTTAGGAAATCAGCTACGGCATGAGACTTGTAACAGCTCCCAAGGTGTTTGGCGGCTGGCAAAAAAAAAAAAAAAAGGAAAAACCACCACCTGAGTGTGGGTCGTCGTTGCTAATCGCGTCCGCAGTGAATCTGCCACCATCCTGGGAAATGGCAGAGGCAGCGCGTCCTCTGTTCCTGAGGGCGGGGGCAGCACCATACCCCGAGGAGCCCCGGCCTCTGTTCCGCACCCACCACCCAGGCCACCGGGCGCGGCGGCCACTCTCCCCTCTCGCCAGATCTCATCCTGTCGCTGCCGTTTTTTCATTCACAATCTTTTCTTCCAATGTCCGACAGCACGCTAGGCTCTGGGGACACGGCGCGTTGTCCGTGGGGTGTTGAAACGGTTTCCCAGACAAGGGGCTCTTGGGCTGGGTGCCGAAGGGGGAGCAGGAGTCTGTCAGGCAGGAGCAGTACGAACGCAGCATGGCCGCTGGGGAAGGTGGCCACATCCACCTCCTGCGTCAGTTTCTGCCCAAAGTCCTATTCCGAACGTGGCATACGGGGATTTCCCCAGGCCCCCACCTCCCGCTGCTTTGCACACATATGCACAAACACAGTCCCACACGCTCACATAGTCACACACGTTCTCTCACTCAGAGTCAAGAACAGATTTCCATGTGCTACCACCCACCCCCAACCCAGGAGCTCAGAACCCCACTGACCGCTGCTCGGGAGACACGGTAACGAGATGTTAATGAGCGACGGCGAAACTCAGAGCGGCGAGCAGCATTTTACAGGATCACAACACTGTGCTCCCCAGAGCGCTGCTGAACCTCCAACCGCATGACAGTGTAGGCGGAAGGCAGCAGAGAGTCCCCACTCCGCCCAGGGCTGCCGGCGAATAGGAAGGGTCAGCGGGGCAGCAGGAGGGGAGCTCCGGCTCCAGGTCCTGCCCAGCGGTGCCCATCCTTGGCGTACAGGCCTGGTCTGATTTCGGGGTAGGGAACCGCCCCCATGAGGCCCTTCCTGGGCCACCCCATCATGCCAGGATCACCCCCAAGCACCTTGCCCTGCATCCCAGGCCCTTCAGGACGCTACCCTGAGCTCACTACTGCCCACTCCTCCAGGGGCACCCCTCCCACCTCTGCCCCTAGCTCCTGGTCTCCGCCCAGCCTGGTCCCTCTGCCTGCAAGCTGACTTCCCCATCCTTCAAGGCCGTCCTTCCCACGCACTTGCCCCGCTTCCTGGAAACCTTTGGCCCCTGGGCCTGGGTGCGGGGTGTCCTCCGAGCCCCTCGGCCCCGACTTTGCCTCTTCCACAGAACTCCTCAGACTTCCCCTCCAAACTGGGAGCTACTTGATGGCAGCAAACTGGCACGTGGCTGTTCTCATCGTTTGTTGAAAGGATGAGCGAGTGAATGAATGAGCGACAGACTCAGAGTGGTTGAGCTGAAGGGATCCTGATCATCTGCTCTATTCTGGGGACACCGAGGCCCTGAGCTCCTGGCTCTTCTCTCCGTGGTGGTTGTGGTGAAGCCCAGGCCAGGGGTCCCTGCCCTCACCATGACTGTCTCTCCCCTCCCCTGAGGTCCCCACTGCTCCATCGGCTCTCTCTGAGGCAGAGACCCCTAGCTGTCCCTGGCCAAGCCATGGGCTCTGAAGAACAGAGAAGGGGCATTTGGGCTGGGCGGTGAAGGGCACAGCTGGAGACTCCTCCCCATGCTCCTCCATCCTCCTGACCCCATGGAGCCTGGGAGCTGCGAGGTGGCTGGTACCAGCATAGACAGCACCTCTGGCCCAGCTACTGGGGGGGTGTCCTGGCGCTGACCACGTGGCAGGCTACCCAGCGTCTCCCCTGGGTTTCCACCCCAGCAGGAGGTTCACGACCCACAGGTGTCTTACAAAGACCGGACGCGTGGGGTCCAGCTCAGCCCTGTGACAGTAGGAAGGGCCTGGGCAGTTCGTCCTTGGGGTGGGGGCCACATGGTACCAAGGTAGCCCCTCTTTGCCTGGCCCCAGGCTGAGCCCCACAGGGCCAGCCAGGCCCAGGGGACGGTCAGTGAGGTGAGCTCAGTGTGGACCACAGGAGAAGGAGTCGAGGCCTGAGGTCCACCCAGCCCGACCTGACTCCCCGTGTCCTGAGCCACGCCGCAATTTCCGACATCTCTGCCCTCTCTGGATGAGGAGGGCATTGGCCCCAGTGTCATTTCTTCCTGGGGACACCATCACCTTGGAGGACAGTGAGTCTCCTGGCCGGGGAGGTCCTGCAAGTTCAATCCAGGAAGAACTCACTCGTGAATCTGTCCAGGCCCCGGGTGTAGGGAGCGGGACAGGGGCCCCCAGCTGGGGGCAGGTGAGGGGACGGTCTCAGGGGACAGGGAGAACCCTTCGGAACTGCTTCTGACCGTGATTCCCCAGTCTGGAGACTCTGCTGTTCAGGGTCTCTCTCCGCCAGCATCTGCAGAGCTCGAGCCAGCAAGGGGCTACGGGAAGGACATCGGGCTGAGGGTCTGGGGGGCGAGGCTCGGAGGGGCACCCAGCTGCGGCAGCCCCGTGATGACCACCCCTGAGCCGTCTGAGCTCGTCTCAGCAGCTGGGAGCCGTGCCGTCCCCTGTCTCTGCTGCCCCAGTGAGCTGTGGCTTCCAGAGGTACCAGGATCTTTGTCCGGGTCCAGACCTGCTCTTCCTCTCCCTTGCTGTGTGACCCTGAGCAAGCGCTCCGCCTCTCTGGGCCTGGGCCTCGGGGCATCAGGCTTATCAGGGAAAGAGGCACCGCCTGCCCCCAGCACCAAGCCCTCACGCACTTTAGAGCCATTGTTTTGAGTCACCCAATCACCCGTCTACCCACTCACTTGAACGTTCACAGGGGGTCTTGACCAAAGCTCTGGGGGCGGCAGTGGCTGAAACCGGTGAAGCTTGTGCCCCCCGGCAGTAGGCATCGGGGTGCGGGTAGGAAGACCACACACAGCCTCCACCAGCGGCTCCAGTGTGGGGAATACGCGGTTTACTTGGCACCAGAAGGGCGCCAGGCTGTCCAAGTGGGGAGGGGACATGGGGTCTGTCCTGGGGGGTTGGGCTGTGGATCTGCCTCCGCTCCCCAGGGGCGTCTGTCCCTCTGCCCTGGGTCCCCGGCCGTGCGGGTGTGCCGCTCGCCGGCCTCCCACTGGCGACCATGGGCCAGCGCCGGGAACAGGAGGCGCTGGGCATATCGACTGTATTTGGTGATCACTGCTGTATTTATAGGGCTTGACGGGGACAAAAATAAAGCGAGGAGGGGCCGCTGAGTCACCGTGAGCGCTCCAAAGCGTGGGCTCTGCGCAGAGCGGGATTCAGGGGTGGGGCTCCCACGACCACGCCCTCCGGATCCAGGGGTGGGGCCCCCATGACCACGCCCTCCGGATCCAGGGGTGGGGCCCCCATGACCACGCCCTCCGGATCCAGGGGTGGGGATCCAGAGGCCGAGGCCATGCTGCGGGGACGATGCGAGCCCTGCGTGGGTTCCCCCAGCCTGTGCTCCAGAGGGCCCGGCTCGTCCCCACACCACCCCACTCCACCCGTCTCCACCTAGAGCTCAGGTCCGGGCGTCCAGGAGAGATGAGCGGCCGGAGCAGTCTCCTCGCCTGTGAGCACCTGGCCGCGGGAAGGCGCGGGGCGGTGTTTGGCCGCCTCATGGGCTCCCCTTCCGGATTGCGCTTGCGGTGGCTTCCATGACACACACTCCCAGATCCCCCTTCGGACCGGGCATCCCACGCCCCGCCGGCTCCCTCCGTGGGTCTGGCCCTGGCTGAAAGGAGCTCTCTTGCCTCCCAGGGCGGCCCGCACCCCAGGACCGGTCTGCGTGCACTGCAGAGGCCCGAACCCCTGGCCCCAGGTCGGGACAGCTCTGCAGGGCCCTCCCGACTCCCGCGGGACAGCTGAGGCCTCTGGGACATCGTGCCCAGCACGGTCTCTCCCTCTGCCCAGCCCCTCCACGACCCCATCCTATCAGCTTTCCTAGTAAACCCCGAAGTGTAAGTCTGCCTCTGGGCTGAACCTCCTCCGGGGGACCCCATCCTGCGTGGACCCCATTGCCAGCAATCCCCTGCTCCAGTGAGGGCCTCTCTGACTTCTGCCTCTTTCCTGCTGGGGCTGCTCCACCGGTGGGCCCGGGGCCATCAGCTTTTGTGCCACAGGCAGGAGCTCGTCTGCAAGCTGGAGAGCACCATGGGGTGCTTACGGCACCACGCGAGCCTCTGGGTCCACCGAGTCCCGGGCAGGATCCTGCGGGGAATTATGGGGGCGCCTCGTTCATTGCTGCTCAAATGGGCTTGAGTCATGGTATTTTTCCCTCTGAGTCAGGCTCAGAGGAGCCCCATGAAGGGGAGGCACCTCAGATGTGGGGCAACTTGGGAAACGGAAGGGCTGTCGTTCTGGACCTGCCCGGGCTGCCCAAGCCCCCAGGAGCTTGGGAAGGTAGCTGCTGGGCCCTGGGAGGTCCCTCTGGCCATCACAGCCCACCACCCCTGGCTCCAGGAAGCAGTGCTGGGGGCGTCTCTGTCTCCAGGGGAGGGGCAGTGAAGGGCCCCTCCATCCGCTGACCTGGACCCCATGGCGAGGCCCCGCATGAGGGGTGATGGCCACTGTCAGAACTGGCCCGCCCTGCCCCGGCTGGAGCAGGAGCCCGAGGGAGGCAGGAAATCGCAGGGCAGCGGGCGGGGCGGAGGCCGGAAAGCGGGGCCGGGGTGGACGCCTCGCGGGGGCCGGCACGAGGGACTCTTGTCTCTTTCACTGCCGGTCTCAGGCCCTCGCCCAGCACTGTGCCCAGTGTCCAGCACCCCGAAGCTCGGGCAAACGGGACGTCACCTGGTGACTGTCTCACACGCGGGGTGATGACTCGGCCCGGCGGTCAAGCCCCGACCGTCTGTAGCGCCGGCGGATCACAGGTCTACGACTCCTCACCATTGGGAAGACGGACCTTTGAGGAGGAGGGACCCCACCCTCTCTTGTCTCTCCCCAGAGGAAACCCCATGTGGAGACAGGCGGGTGGCCTAGTGGTTGCAGCCGTGGGAAGGGGCCGGTCTGGTTCCAGGTAAGAGGGACAGGCACGCTCTCCACCGCCACTCCAACTGAACGTGGCCTTGAAACCCAGACTGGGTCCCCGGAGCAGCCGCATGAGGCTCGGGAAAGCACGTGTTAGCAGGCGATTGGGCAAGAGGACTAGAGTTCGAAGCACCCTCACGTCACCTGCGAGCAACCCCTTTTCCCCTCCGGTGTCTTCCAGCTTGGACTCGAGGCAGCCTGAAGCCTGGAAGCGGGCACGCCTCCGTGCTGAGAGAGAGTTCGAGCAGTGTCTGCCCGGTCTCTCTCAAGGAGCAGGAGAGAGGACCCGACAGGTGGTGGGAGAAAGTCCTCGTTTGTGCTCCCTTTTCTCTGTCGGCTCAGCCCCAGCCCCACCCCCCGCGGTCCCCTGGCCGTGGCCGGCACGGGCGCTCAAAGAGCAAACAGAAGGAAACCTCTCCGTCATCGAGAGCTGTCATGTCGGGAAGGCAAGGCAGACCCGCGTTTCTCCTCTTTCGCTCCGTCCTTGCACCACGGGGCCCGACGCGGGCGCAGTCGTGGGAAGTCCACAGCGGACTGTCCCGATGACGGCCCCACCTTTTGGCCAGAGGACCAAAGAGAGGGGTCCCCGGAGAACAGAAAGTATCAGCAGGACACAGAGAGGGGCTCAGGCATGTGACCCCTACCGTTTTATGATTGCAAGGACCAGCCCGAGCCTAGCATGCATGGGCCCCAAACAGAACAGCAAACCTATGAAATCAGCTGCACACGGACACTGCCCAATCCCACAAGGGCTGCTGGATGCTTGTGCAGGACGGATCTGAATAGCACAGGAAGACTTTAAACTCTGACCCGGCAGACCAATCAGAGCCCCTGAGATGGCAGAAGCTTGCAGCCTGGACCCAACTGGGCCGCTTCTCTGCTGAAACAAACATATCCAAGTCTTCGTAGGACTTAGAACACATCCAGAGCCTTAGATAATAATATTCAAAATTCCCAGGATACAATCCAAAACGATTTGGCATGCGAAGAAACAAGAAAATAGCAACATGCATTCGCATGGAACAAAACAATAAACAGAAGCCAAGTCGAGATAACACAGATGTTAGAATTATCAAACAAAGACTTAAAAGCAGCTGTTATAAAAATGTTCCAGCAAGTAAGGGCAAACACTCTTGAAGTAAACAAAAATATAAACAGCCCAAGGGAGGAGAGACAGAGAGACAGAGAGACAGAGAGAGACCAAATGGAAACATTAGAACTGAAAAAACACAACCAAAATAAAAATACTCGTGACATGACTTCAATAGCAGAACGGAGGTGACAGAAGAAACAAGCGGTAAACATGAACACGGATCAGTGGAAAGTATCTGATATGAACGAGAAGGGAGGAGAGATTAAAAGAAGCAAAACTCAGCCTCTGGGACCCGTGGGTCAATGTCGGGTCTAATGTTCATGAGCTCGGGGTCCCAGAAGGAGGCGAGAAAGAGTGTGATGCAGAAAAAAATATTTGAAGAATAGCTGAAATTTCCCCAAATTTCATAAAATACAAAAAGCTACAGATTCGAGAAGATCGGTGAACCAAAGACATTCGTTCTCAGGTGTGCCAGAGTCAAACTGCTAAACATTAAAGACGAAGAGTAAACTCTTAAAAGCAGACAGAGAAAAACAACAAATTGTTTATAAGGGGAGAAATTATCCAAATGACTTGGGATGTCTCATCGGAAACCAGGAAGGCCAGATGGAAGTGGAGAGAGATTTTCAAAGTGCCAGCAAAAAAGAACTGTGGGCTCGAATTGGACATCCAGTGGAAATACTTTTCAGGAAAGAAGGCGAGATAAAGATATTCCTAGATCAAAGAAAGCCAGGAGACCTCTCTCTGTGTGCGAATCCTGCAGCTTGAGCCTGGCATTGCTTTGAAGCAAAAAGTCAAGGGAAAAAAGGCAAAAGACTGGCACAGACACTTCACCAAAGAGGATGTTCAGATTCTAAATAAACACACGGAGAGGCCTTGCGCATCATTAGTCAGTAGGGGATTCAACTTCAAACCACTACGAGATACCGCTTTGCGACCATCGGGACAGCTGAATGAATGCTGCTGGCCACACCCAGTGCTGTGGCCACGCGGAGCATCGGGAACCGGGCGGCGCTGGGAGCGCACACGGTGCGCCACTCGGGAAACCGGCTCGGCGGTTCCTTGTCGCGTTAGGCACGCGTGTACTGAGACCCACAGGATCCAGGAAGTGGGTACCGATCCGGGTGAAACACACAGATGCTCACCGAACCCTGCACGACATGTGAAGCGTCCTTCCTTGTAACAGCCCCACACTGGAAACTACCCGACGGTGGCCTGCGGTCATCCACGCCCGTGGTGCCCGGCGGACAAAGGAACAAGCTGGGCACGTGCGACCGTGCCGGTGGATTTCGAAGGTGGCATGCCGTGTGACTCTATGGACATGACAGCCTCCGAAAGACGAAACTGTCGTCATGGAGGACGCATGAGCGGTGGCCAGGCTTAGGGGTGGGGGGAGGGTGTGACTGCAGACGGATAGCGCGGGAGAGTTTTAGGGGCGAAGAAACCATGCTTGATCGCGGAGGTGGCTGAACAGACACAAAACTATGTTAAAACTGCTAGGACTCCACGTGTGGACCAGTCGCCATGGTCCGGGACGGCCGGGTTTCAGGCTCGGCCCTCGTGGGAGGGTTCGGGGCAGGGGCAGCGGTGCCCTCGTACGCCTGGGCGGTCTCGTCGTGATGGCATGGCAGCCAGTGACCCATGACACGACTCCATTTGCCTGTGCTGCCCCCCATCCTCTCTGGCTGTCCCGCCTCACCCGCACCCCACCCCGTCCGGCCCTCTGAGCGCTGGGCTCCCCCACTGGACCGGCAGCCCCGCAAAGGAACAGAAGATGTTTGCTGTCGCTGACCCGGCGCCTGCCCTGGGCCGACCTCTGCCAGGTGCTGCGCGCACGACACCCCTGAGGTGGAGACATCTGCCCCGCCTGACAGGTGCGGCCCTGGAGGCCCAGCCAGGGGTGGCGACAGCATTTGAACCTGGCGCAGCCTGAAGCCAGCAGCCAGCCCTCCTGGAACCCGCTGTCCCTCTGTTTCCGCTTCACCCTTGGGGCAGCCTTGCTCCCGCTCTGTCCACCGTCAAGGGCACCCCCCGAGCCCGGGCGGGAGTGAGACGGGGGCAGGAGTTCCCCGGGCCCCAGCGCTCAGGGCCCCCGGCGTGGGGGAGGCTGGGGAGGAGGCCGGGACCCGGGCGTCTCTGCCAACCGCTCACTCGCGGCTGAACTGGGTTGTGCTAACGCCCGCTCCTGCGGCACGAAAGGACTTGTTAATTGATTAAATGACACTTTGGATCCCTGCAGGGCTAGGAGTGAGAACGGCCCCCACGGCTCTGAGGATCTGGGACGAGGCGAGGAGGGCAGCGTGGGCGGCGGCTCAGGCCACCAGGGGCCCGGCGCGGGGAGGCCTCTTCCAGCCGGGGACGCTGGGTGGGCACAGCTACGGGGGGCCTGCACCGCCCGGCACGCTCCGCCCGCTTCCCCCTCCGGGGCCGGCCAGCCCGCGCCTCATCGGGACCGTCCACCTCCGGGTTGCCACTCAGCATGGCCATCCGTGGTCAGCCCCCTGCCCAATGTAGGGGTCTTCTCCACCTTGACCTGCCCTGCCTCCTCCCCGCCCAGAGCTTGTAAAGGGGTCAGTCAGTTCCTCAGCATCTGTCTGACCATCTCTGTGTTCCTCACCACCCCTGCCCTGGGTCCAAGGCTTGTCTCCCTACCAGTTTATAAGTGACCAAGGGTAGCACAGTGCCTGAGTCATCCCCAGCCAAGACTCCCAGAGCAAGGTGGCCTGGTTGCCAACGGGCCTTGAGGGCAGGCGCTGTGCTGGGACCCTACAGACACTTCCAGGGAGTGGGGCTAGAGCCACCAGCTGAGCCGCCATCGTGCAGTGGCCCTTGTCTCTTCGGACTAGAAACCTCTAGAAACCTTGGTCTTTAGCTGAGGGAGTAGCTGCCAGGATCAAGACCCTGCCGCCCAGCCTGCCTCCCGCTGCGCCCGAGTTCTGACCAACGGAATTCGTGGCACGTGACGTGTGCAACTTCGGGGGGTGCTTGTGAAGAGCGGGCGGATCTCCTTCTCTCCCCGCCGCTGGGCACAAGGCAGCTGTGACCGCCCGAGCTCAAGGAGTCACCTGGGCCCGTGAGGCACCAGAGAGAGGATGAGGGAGGTCCGTGCAGGGTGCGGGTGAGGCCGGGGGTGCGGGATCGCCCTGCTCTGGGGAGGGGGTCATCATGACGACAAGACGAGAATTTCGGAGGAGAGCTGGCGCCGTGGTCGCAGTCTGCCTGGAGCCCACGCAGCCCAGACCTCCCGTGGGCATGGGTCCATCCGTTCCTTCCTGTGACAGGCCCCTGAGACTGTCCTCGAAGACGCCGCAGGGGACACGGTGCTATGGGAGACGGCACGCTCAGCCGTGCTGTGTGGGCAGGGGCCTGGGACACACGGGGCGGGTAGGGACATTCCAAGAGGCGGGGTGAGGGCATGGGGGGCTGGTGTCCCCTGGACACGGTGGGCGTGTGACGGACAACCTGGCAGCCCCTGGTTGCCAAGCCCAGGACACCTCACCAGTCTCCATTTGGCCCAATTTAAAATTCACAGGTAGCACCTCACACCTTCCCTGACTGTGAAAAGCACAGTGTGACCTTTACACAACCTGCGAGGTTTATTCACAGCACCACCAGGGGGACCGGCCACTCCTCCCTCCTCCAGCCACACACGATGACAGACACACAGACGCACACGTGACGAGCACATGGGCACGTGCACTTGCACCCGTGAGGTCTGCACGCAGCTCGTGCGTTCATATTCACATGCACGTGTGCACCCCGTGCATGCACGTGTGTGAGCATGGCAGCTGTACTTGTGCAATGCACTTGTACACAGGTCTGTGTCCGTGTGTGGGTGCACACGCATGCACGTGTGGTGAGCACGGGCATGTATGTCTGTGTGTGCACACACACAGGAAGCACTGTGCTTGGTGTATACACGCAAGATGCACATCATGTGAGCACATGCATGTGTACACACGCACACACCAGCTCACACACGCACACATGGTGGCACACACAGGCACGTGTCAATACACCTACCCCCCTTCTGAGACTAGCAGTGCCTAAAGCACGCTGAGGGCGCGGGGCAGCGAGGGCCCTGCCCGCCCCCGTGGGCCCCACTGTGGCAGAGCCGGAGGGTCTCTGTCCAGGCTCCGTGCAGCTGCGGGCAGGACAGAGGTCAGGGCCTCCTGCCCCTCTATGCCCAGGCGGCACCAAAGCTCAGGCCCACCCCTCAGATCAGGCCCTGTTCCTGGTCTGAAAAGCGGGCCTCCCACCTGCGGGAGGGGTGTGGGCGGTGGGCACACAGACGCCCGCCCTGCTCCGCCCCCCAGAGCTGGGAAGCGGCCTCCTCTCCTCATTTGCTGAGATGAGGCTTCCAGAGGCGAGAGGTGGGTGTGTGGACGTCCCAGGAGCTGGTGGCACTGAAGCCCTAGGGCATCCTGGCCCCAGCCCCAGCTCTGGGGGAGACCAGGAGGCCCCTCCCCAGTACCCCGAGGACCTCAGCACCACTGGGGGTCGCAGTGAGCAGAATCTCCCAGATTCGGCCTGTGGCCAGGCTGAGTCCACATCTCGCTGGCTGCGCTGGGAGGTAGGGATGGCCAGCTGCAGGGGCCACCCGTGGCTGAGTGCTGGGGAAGCATCCGGCACATTCAGATCAGCTCTGGGCCCCAAGGGCCTCATCTGGCCTGTGACCCCCACCCCAATCCCAGGAGGGGGACCAGCAGGAGAGAAGTACTACCTTCTCCTTTGACTCCCCCACCTTCTCAGAGTTTGGGGAGCTGCTGTTCTTCACGCCATCTAAATCTGGGGCCACGGGAGCTGGTGGCCATGGGCAGTAAGGAGGTCAGCCCAGGGGAGTGAGCGCCACAGCAGTGGCCCTGTTTGTGACCCACATCGCCTGCCCTTCCCACCCTGGGCACCGCGGGAGGGCACGCCGGGGTGTGATGCTGGGGTGTGGGTGGGCGTGGGTGTGTGCTAAGCCTGTCGCTTCTTTACGCACACATTCTTACAGCCGCCCTTGGGAGTGTGCCCGGTCCCCTCCCTTACGCCCGGCCCAGGAAGCCCGGCTCTGGGCCAACCGTGCAGCCCCCTCCCACGAGGCCTGGCGGTGCCCGGCCCAGGAAAGGGTCTTTTCCACGCGGGTACCTCTGCTGCCCTCTGTCTGGCAACTCTGCCAGCTACACGGCCCCACCTGCCAAGTCCGCTCCCCCCCTCCCCCGCAGCAGGCCCGGGGGAGGATTCCAACTGCATAAAGGTGACTTTGAGGAGCAGGAGCACAGAAGTAAAGGGCTTGGCCCCCGGCCGGCGACCTTCAGGGATCGGAGCTGGGGTCCGAGCCTGCTTGGCCTAGCAGAAGGGGGGTCTCCCATCACCTGCCCGACACAAGCATCACCCCAACCCGTAATGCCACCCCTTCCTCACAACCAGCCACCAGCAGCAGCACCTCAGTCACCACCTCCTTAACGTCATGTCACGTCGTCATCCTCCTCCGACCCAGATGACGACCCCCCCTCCCCAGCAGCCCCGCCCACGTCTTTATTTCTGTCAGGTCACACATCGCAGCACCGGAGAAGGTCACCGGGCAGCAGCGGCTCTCTCCGGCCAGCTCGCCCTCCCTGGCTGCCACCAGCAGCAGCCCGGGCGCCAGGGCCCGAAGCGCGGGTCTCTGCCGCGCGCTCACACCCTCGGGGCCTGCGCAGGCTCCGCTGGCCCAGGCCCCAGGCCCCAGGCTGCGTCCTCCACCCTCTCCACGAGGAAATGCTGCTGCTGGGCCCTTCGAGGCCGGCTGGGTGGTTTTTGTTGCCTGTTTATTTTTTCCCTCTCTGCGTCTAACTCCTTTTTTTCCCTCGAAATTGGCACGGTGCAGGAATTCAGAATGCGCCCCCAGCCCGCCCCCGCCCGGCCCGCATGCTCGCCTCTCCGCTGCCTTAATTATCTAATTTGTAATATTTTATCTCCCTCCCTTTCATCTCCCTCCAAACACCCCGACCGGTTAAAATAAATATGTATTTTTAATTTCGAGGCGCCTAATTTAATCCGGCAGGCAGCGCTCCGCCGTCCCCGGCACACGTCTCCATCTGAGTCACATTCTGGGCCACCAGGCGCATGGGCCTCCTGCCCACCCTGCAGCGGGCGCGTGGGGAGAGGCTCGGGGGCCATGCACCCCAGGGGGCAGGCCCAGGACAGTGGGCAGGACCCTGACCCCAAGAAGGGCACTTTCCCAGAAAGGCCACAGGACGCGGCCGTGGAATCCCACGGGAAACTCCATGGCCACGGGGACAGAGATGGTCAGCCGCAGCCTCCGGCCTCACCCACCCGCTTCTCTGCAGGCTCAGGTGAGACAGAGGGCCTGTCACAGGCAGGGAGACGGGGCCCCCAGGCAAGCAGGTCACACCCGGACCGGAGCCTCACTGCCACTGCCCGTCCTTCCTGCCATTCCAGGGCCTCTGGCCGCGGGTCTGCAGGCTTCTGCAGGCCCTGTCCGCTGACCCGCCCCAGCTTCTCTGTCTCTCGTCCCTTTCTTTCTTGGCCTCCAAGGCCAGCAGGAATATCTGAGGAACAGGGAAAGGCCAGTGGAAACCGGAATGAGGTGTCCATCGATGCCCCTGGCTGGACCGGCTACGGCGACAAGGGTAACGATGGCTGGCATCGGGCGTGTGCGCCACCGAGGAGCAGCCACGTCCGACAGCGAGCTCAAGCCGCACGTGCCCGGAGACCCAGCGCCTCCGCTCCCAGACGCGCGCCCAAGAGCAACTCCGCCCAGGGGGCGTCTGTGCGGCTGTCATGAAGCCAGTGAGTCCACCACCGTGGCTGCACAGCGAGACGCTGCTCTCAGCATTGTCTACGTGACGACTCACGTAATGCAGACGACACCTGGGGAGTGGAAGCTCGGGGCGTGGGGTCACGCACGGAAGACGGCATAAAGGACTGGCCCAGTCCACGATGGAGCGTCTCCGTGTCTAAGCCCCTCTTACGGGTCTAGAGAACCCGTCCCCAAGCTGACCATGAAGCCTGGGCCCTGCCTTCCCACGCCCTATGGCACTGGCCACCGCCAGCTCCTAGAGAAGACTCTAGTTGGTTGATTCTCAGACAGGTCCTTGTGCAGCCACAGCTCCCTCCCAGGGAATGGTCAGACTTGGGCCGGGGGACACCCATCAGGGGTCCCTGCAGAGGTTCGGGGGTGGCATTCAAGGCCACATGAGGCACCGCAGGATGAACAGGATCCTGGGTTCAGGAGAACAGCCCCCTAGGCTGGCCCCGCTCTGCCTAGTTGTGTGACCTGGGCCCGGCGTGCCAGGCCGTGTGATAAGTGAGGGTATGTGCTTGTGTTTATGTGGTGGGTGTGGTGTCCACATGTTTGCAGGATTTACAGAGGGACAGGTGGAGCCCAAGGCCCTGCAGAGCCAGGTTCTAGAGTGAGGGCAGGGGAGGCAGAGCAGATGCCTGCTTGGCCTGGGACGAGGTGGGGACGAGGGCTGCAGCGTGATGGAGGTTGTTGGGGTCTAAGGAGCTGCTCCCCGAATCTTACAGTATCTCCATATCTGGACCCATTTGGGCTTCTGCTCATCAGACAGTGCGGAGTAAGGCAGCCCCAGCGCCAGGCCTGAGAGAGTGGCCACAGTAGCTGCAGAAATTCGGATGCCCCAGGCCACACCCTGAGAGCTGGGAGACAGACAGCACAGCCAGACCAGGGCTGCCTGGAGAACAAGACGTGGGAACACGCTGACGGGAGCATCTCTCCCCCAGAGACAGAGCTCCAGGCTGGAGGAGGGGATGGCAGACTGACCACTCTAGAAGGACATTACATTAAGTCAGGCAGCCACTGGCTCTAGAAGCATCAGGAAAAAGCCACACAGATTCTTGTTTTTAGATCCCGCAGTCATAGGCAGACCCATTCTCTTTAACACCATCAACATCAGCATTATTATCGCCCTCCTCTTACCGTCACCATCGCCACCACCTCTTTTTTCATCGCCACCATCGCCGCCATCACTGTCACCCTGCATCGCCACCATCTGCATCATCCTGCCATCACCGCCATCATCGCCATCACCATCACCGCCATCATCATCACCATCGCATCATCACCGCCATCGTCACCGCCGTCACCATAAACATCACCACCATCTGCATCTACCACCATCGCCTGCCATCGTCACCATCACCGTACCATCACCATCGTCTTCATCACCACCATCCGCATATAATCGCCGCCACCACTATCACCATCACCCACCATCACCGCCGCCATCATCGTACCATCACCGCCGCATCGCCATCACCACCACCATCACCATCCGCACCACCATCAACCACCATCGCCACCACCACCGCCACCGTCACCACCACCATCACGCCGCCATCATCGCCATCACCGCCACATCACCATCACCACCATCACCATCACCACCGCCATCACGCCTGCATCACCATCACCACCACCGTCACCACCACCATCATCGCCACCACCATCACCACCACCACTATCTCCTCCCCTTAGGTTCTGGGCAGAGGACAGCCTAAGCCAAGCTGGAGCAGGCAGCTGAAGAAACAAGCTTACTGAGAAGCACAGGAGAGGATTTGCAGGACCAAGAACCTTGCCAGGCTACTCGTTTGTCATCTCGCCTTGCGATTGACTTGCCATCTCTGAGCCTCAGTTTCTCTACCTTTAAGAGGGAAATTATGCTCCCTGACCTCCCTGCTTTTCAATGTTGTCGTGAGTGAAATAATTTGAAATATTCGGTGGAGTCATGTGAACGCTGAAGTGCTGAGCGGATGTTGTACGGTATCATCGCCATGTAAAGTCCATGCCCAGTCGGAGCCCCCTCTCAGCCCCAGTCCCAGCCACCACATATTTGCCAGTTCTTGGGGGGCTGCAGTTCCAGGAAGCAACCCTAGGAGCTGGAAGGTCGATTTCACCTTTGACTGGAATGCAAACAGTATGCAAATGACATGCAAATTTCCTCTGTTCTTTTGGGAGACCCTGGCCTGGCCTGGCGCTGGGGTGGGCTGCCCTGCCTCTGGTTCAGAATGGGCAGTGGAGGGACAGGGCTGTGGGGGTCAGGGGAGGAAGGAAAAGGCGTGGACACATCAGCCCTTGGCTGAGAACTCAACGGCTCAACGTTCTCACCGCGTCTCTTGCACAGAACGTCAACGCGTCTTTCCTAAGGCGCAAGCTCCCTGTCGCTGTCTCAGACGTCGGCATCTGTCCGCGGCTCCCATCACCCCTCCCTCTCTTTTCTCCTCCCTTCCTCCGTCCCCCCAGCTCTCCCTGAGCCCCTCGCAGGCCCTGGGTCCAGTCTCCGCCAATGGCCCTAGGGCTTCAGAGAGAGACAAACCGGAAGTGATGTCCCCTCATGGTCCTCACCTCTCCCACCCCTCAGCTCCACCTCCCCCCCAAGGACAGTGATTTAATACGTGGAGACACCGAGGTAGGGGGTCCCCCTCATGCTGGGGAAAGACAGGTGACAGGGAGCCAGAGGTCAGCTCGCCCCAGAGGACATGGCAGACGGGGCTTCCCAGAACGAGGGGGAACCTGGCTCGGGCGGGATGGCAGGAGGGGGTGGGGAGGGGAGGAAGGACAGGAAGGGAAGGACAGGGCTGTGCTGCAGATGAGGCAGGTGCCACTCAAGCAGACCAGAACAGATGGCCCCAGTCACACCTGCGCTTCGGGAGGACCTCAGCTGTGGGAGGAGGGCAGCTGGAGGAGGGCCAGAGTTCATCTTAACAGCCCCCGAAATTCGACCCAACTGTCACTGAACATACGGGGAAACTGAAGCCCAGGGGACTTGGGGGGCTGACTCACACCTGGGCTTCAGGAGTCCCGGATCCTGAGGCGGAGAGCACGTCTGGCCGGCGGGCAGGCGGGCCGCGCCGTGGGGACTCATCCCCCGCGGGCCCACACCGCATCTGCTGGACCGGTCGCATACGTGCCACGGCTGGTGCAGGGGCGCGGGGAGATGGGGGTACCCCGTGAGTGCCGCCGCGGGGGCGAGTCGGCGTTGGCAGCATCGGTGCGCTGAGGGATCGCGTCGAGCGCACGGGACTGCCTCGGCTGGGCCCTGCTGGCACAGGCCGGTGGGAAGAGGTGGCCACGAGGATGGCAGGGATGGCTCGGGGCGTGGCGTGGGGGCCACTCTTCCGGCCCAGGCTCTGTTCTCCCCCAGCTGCATCTCAGACCTCAGGGCTGTGGGGACCCCTGGGGCCCACCCCTAGAATGTCCCCCCTGTAGACATCCGGGGACCCAATACCACTCTTTGAGAAACCCTGGTGTGGAGGTGATGTGTCTAGTGATGTGTCTGCTGCCCTCAGCGTGTGTCTGTCCACCTGCCACCCAGGCTGGGCTGATGTGTCTAGTGATGTGTCTGCTGCGTGTGTCTGTCCACCCGCCACCCAGGCTGGGCTGCGTCCTGGGGTTCCCAGACCAGGCCCCCCGCCCAGTGATAGCTGGAGATAGTGAGGCCACCTGGTGAGGTGTGGGGATGGGAGTCAGGGCCTGGGGTGTGGGGGAGGCTCGCTGGAAACCCGGGCAGTAGCTAAGGTCCCTGTGACCCCCGGGGCCTCTTTGAGGCCAGCGTGCTGAGTGCACAGAGGCAGTGACTGTGTGGGAACACGTCTGTCTTAGTGGGGGACCCGGGCAGGGCACTGGTGGGTGGGGAGAGCCCGGCCTGTGCCTGGGAGGGCAACGGGGCCCACTAAGCGTCTATGCCACTTGGAGCCACTTTGTGGAGTGTGGCAGGGCCACGAGGCCACCTTGAACCTCCACTCCTGGTAGCTCCCAGATCGCTCTGATTGTCTATATTGATTTTCACTGTGCTGTTTATTAAATGCTTAATCTCCCTCCACTGAAAGCTCCCAGAGCTCGCTTGGCATCCTGCTAAGCCCAGAGGGAGGGCCTTGCAGGGACACTGGGCAGCTGTTTGCACGGCCCCTGATGTCCACACAGCCTCTGCTTTAGAAACCAGGGCAGTGGGGGTGGGGGTCGTGGCCTAGCGTGGGCGGGGGACCAGGCCCATAAAAAGGGCTTAATGGAAACTGGTCAAATGAGTGCAGTTGATGCCCGGGTGTGTGACGAGGGTCAGGACTCAGTCCGAGATCAGGGATCTGGGCCAGTGTGCGGCCAGGACCAGGGCCCAGTCAGGATGCTGTGAGGACTAGAAATAGTGCTTTGGAAGTGTCCAGTGCAGCTCCTGGCCCGAGGCCGAAACCCTACACATAACAGTCCCCTCTCCACTCCCGCGCTGTCAATCTTGAAGACCCCTTCGAAGAGCAAGTCTGTGACTCTGGGTCCATCCCTGGTCGGAGTGAAGACTTGGGTGTCGATCCTCGCCTTTGGCTATGTGACCTTGGGCAAGTCCCATCGCCTCTCTGAGCCCGTTTGTCCAGCTTTGGAATGACCGTGCCTTGCAGCCTGTGGCCGCTGCCACGAGGGCAGACGGAGACAGGGAACAAAGTCAGCTTGGCCGGCACGGCTGCCGTGGCGGCATCAGGTGACTGCACGTCAGGCTTCGCCAGCAGTGGGGCCCTCGGAGGCCCCAGGGGTTCCCCAGCCTGTCCCCAGCCCTGGAACCCCACAGCAGCACCGGCTGGCGCCCCCTTACCTCTCCCTGACCTGCATTTCCTCTGCCAGAGGGGGTGTGGGGAACACCCGCCAGTGCCACCTGGTTCTCGCAGAGGAGCTGTGAGGACGCGCTGCTCGCGGCCCACCTCGGGCTCCGGCCAGCACCGCCAGCACCGTGGGCGCCCGAGGGCGGGACTGGGCAAGCTCTTCAAAGCACTGCGTCCCGAGTCCCCTCTTCCTCCCACGGCCTGCCCAGGGGCCCACCTGATGGGGACCTGCGCCTTCACGTCTCTGAGGCTTTCCTACCATAGGGCACAGAGAAATAATGCAGTCTAGCCCCCACGGGGCGGACGCCGCCACAGTTACGGACTCGCAGAGTCCAAGATAGGACTGGCCGTGTCCCCACCCCGCCACCGGCTACGCCCAAGCTCTCCCTGCTCACCTCTACCTCTGCGGCCCCTCCCAACCTCCCAGTGACGGGACTCACTCTCAAGAAGCGTGTCTGCTCCTGGGCGCCCCCCACAGGCTGCAACGCCATCCACAGAAGCAAGCGGCTGCCTGGTTGAAGAGACCCCAGTCCTCCCAGGCCTGTTGTCCCCGAAGCGACCCCCTCAATCTGGGAGGTGAGGCGTCGCCCCGGGACTTCAGCGACAGGCAGGCCTGGCGTCCTCCAGGGTCTTCCACAGAGAGGGCGAGAAGGGACTGGCAGGAGCCCAGGCCGAGGGGCCCTTCCCAGCCCCATCCTTCAGAACCTTGGTTAAGTGGAGGAGGGGGAAGGTGGCCTTTGCTTCGATTTTCACAGCCTGGAGGGACCGAGGATAAGGGGGTGAGGAAACCAGGTGCCCGAGGGCAGAGCTACCGCGGGCCGGGCCCCCCTTCCACCGAGCGCCAGCGGTGCCAGCTCTGTGTCCTGACTGGGACACTAATTGTGGCCGGTGGCACCTGCCCCTCAGCCCTCTGCCTCTGGCTCGCAAAGGTCGCTGAGCGGTTGGCGGGATTGCAGAGGTGCCCTGGGGAGAGGAGAGGACACAGAGGACCCCCACTCCACCTCCGTCCTGGAGGCCAGCTGGGGAGACTATAAACCAGGGCTCAGGGCTCTTGGTCCCGAGCCACCGGGCTCTCCATGTGATCCCTAATAACCTCCCGTCTCCGAGCTCTCCCTTCTCCCTGGGGAGATGGCCCTGCGGGGACCGGCTGGGAATAGACAGAGCTTGGAGGTACGCTTCCCGCTGCTCCACCCTGGGGTCCTCCTAGACCAGTGCCTCTGTTTCCCAGCCCTTTGGGATGCCTCAGAGTCTACACAGCCTTGGGACTGCGTAGACTGGATGCGTGGAACGCCTTGGGATCAGGGCTCAGAGTGTGACCAGGGTCAGTGATCGATGAGTTCAAAGTCGGCTAGGGGTCATGGCTGAGTAAATGGCTGCGGTTGGGGATTAGTGTGTGGCCGTGAGCGGGGCTTTTAAGGTGGCAAGGGCCACGCTCCTTCTGGGGCTGAGTGAGCAGGTCCTGGGACCCGGTGTCCGGTCGGACGGGGTTGGCCCGGCAGGGGATGATCAGTTTCCTCTTCCCGTGTCGAGCCACATTTGGGTGAGAAGCAGGTCGGCAGTGACGGCCAGGGCTCTGAGACAGGCGTCGGCGGAGGGGACCTGATGTGAGCTGCCAGCTAATCTCCGGAAGAGGGGCCGTGGGTTTGGGGCCCAGACTCCGGGAGCATCTGGGCTGTAAGGAGCCTTCCAGACCTTCCAGCCAGCACACGGGTGTCCCAGCAGGGAAACCGAGGCCACGGCACGTGAGCGTGACCCTCTGTTTCCTGGACTTCGGCTGGGAGCAGGGCGGGGGTCATCGAAGAATTCTTACCACCCGGATCAGGGCCCCGTTGACTCCTTCTTTCTCCCAAGTGAGAGAGCAAAGGGTGAAGGGGGTGGGGGGGTCCTCTTCCTCTTTTTGAGGGTGTTCTGGTTCAGGAACTGGGGCAAGGGGACAATTTTCTAAATGTGGCAAGTCCTGGCAAGGACTCCCCCGTGGGGAGGGAGGGGAGGCATGGCCCTGCCGAGATTCTCCAGGCGTGGGGGACACCGAGTTGCCCTGGATGGCCTTCTTAGAGGGGCCCCAGCCTTGCCTGGTCCCAAGCGGAGGAGGCAGGGATGGCTGCTACCCTCCCCCACGGCAGGGAGGAGGGCTGGTGGCGAAGCAGCCACTGAAATCCTGACTCAGAGCGGCCCGCACCCTTGGCGCTGCCTCGTGGCCTAATATCAGAGGCCCCCTGGTGGCCACGGGCTGCTGGTGCAGCGAAGGGAACCGGCAGCAAGGGCAGCTGCAGTGAGGACCTGGGCGCAGGAAGGGCAGGTGGATGCAGCCCGGTGTCCTCAGAGGTAGCCCAGGGCACCACCTCCATCTCCTCCTCCAGATGGGGAGAAGGCCCTTTCCCAGGAGGGTGGGGGAAGAAAAAGGTTGCCCAGGAGGTCAGATTAGGAAGGGGGTCTCCCCTGCCCCCCCCAGCTGCCTCATGGTCTGTGGCCCTTCTGACCAGCCCCTCAGGACACCCCTAGAGGTTTAGGCCGTAAGCTGGCTTTCAAGGGAGTCTGGTGGGGACAGAGCTCCACCCGGTGAAATGCCCCCGATGCCTGGGTAGTCGGTTGACTTCAGTTGCTTGATGGCTGGGGGTGAGAGTGCTGGCTGTGACCGGTGACGGTGACGGTGACGGTGACGGAGCGGCTTGGTTATAGTGATGGTCACAGGGGGAGCAGTGAGGGGTGGGTGCTGACATTCATGTTGAGAATGGTGACAGTGACCGGGAATCGATGTTTGATGGTGACAGCGGTGATACCCTGAGGCAGCCTCCTGCTGAGTCTGAGGAGAAGGGCTGACAGCTGGACCAGATGTTGGACTTGGGCGGCAAAGGCATTAGTGGCCCGCTAAGGCGGTAAGTGTGTAAAGAACTGGGTGTTCGAGCAGAGGCAAAGAGGATCTTACACTCAGAGTGGACCACAAGTTACGAAAAAGTAGCAAAAGGATGGGAGGCAGACTCATCCCAGCAGAGAAGGTCCCCGAAGGAATCGCCCCAGGGCTGTTCCCCCAGGATTCTGGATTTCATTCTGGAGAGGCCCCCTGCAGCCATCTGGCCAAAAGTCCCACAAGAAGAGGGACTACAGATGCTTTACGATGGGAGAAGCAGGGGCGAAAGGGTCATCTCTGCCAGCTTATGGAAGTCAAAATCCAAATATGGGACTGGAGTGTCCCCACTGTCACCAAGTCACAGAGGACAGGTGCAGAATGAGCACGAGGAGGGGATGGCCAAGAGCAGGCCTCACGTCCCCCCTTCCTGTTGGCCCCTCTCCGTGCTCCCTCCCCAGCATCTCCAGGAGTCTCCCGGAGGAAAGACTGGACGAATCCAGCACCAGCAGCTGGGGTTGGCCCTCCCCACCCCCACCAACCTCTGGCCCTCGGGTGGGGCTGGCAGCGTGTGCCTCTGATTCATGTGCCCATCACCCATGCAGCTTCTGCCCAATCTGCCCACCCGCTCAGCCACCTCTACTATCCGTGCGCCACCCTTCCCTCTGCCCGGCCCACCCGCGCCTTCAGCCCTCCAGCCATTTATCTGCCCTGTTCATCCTCACTGTCTCTTTCCCCCACCCACCCTCCATCCAACAGCACCGCTCTCTGCAGGCACCTGTCCATCCGCCCGTCCGACCTCCAGCACACCTCCTGCACCTGCGCCCACTGACCTCATCGCACCCTCCCATGCGCCTATGCCGTCCGTGCGCACTCCCCTGGAACTTCCCTCCTGCCTCGGCTGTCTGTCCACCCACCCCTCTGTCCATCCGTCCATCCATCATCCGGCCAGCAGGCAGCCTCTCCTTGGCTCCTGGGAGAGGCAGAGAGCAGAGCCCCAACTCCTGGCTCCCCTGATCCCTGGGGCAGGAGCCCGGTTCTCCTCGGCGTGCTCTGTATTTCTTGCACTGCCCCCCTGCTCCCTCCCCACACCCTGCTCAAGTTCCCTAATGTGTGATCTGGAAGCTGTATAAAGCCTGATGTAATCCGTAATGCGGTCTCTGGCTCCCGAATCGGGATCCAGTTTCAGAGAGCGAGAGATTGGGGAGCGCCGGCAGCCCGGTGGGGGAAGCAGCTCGCCTCTCTCCTCCTCCTTCTCCGGGTCCTCGGCCTCCTCCTCCTCCTCCTCCCCGCGCCGCCCCGCCCCCGGCTCGGCTCGGCTCGCCCCCCCCTCAGGAAGGGGAAAAAAGGCGAGAAGAGCGGGGCAGGCGAGAGGAGCTGCGCGGCGGCGGCGGCGGCGGCCGGAGAGGGAGCGGCGGGCGCAGGCGGCGACGGGCGCGGCGTTGGCGGCGGCCCCGGCGGAGCGAGCGCGGAGCCGGCGAGCCGGGAGCACAGGCGGCCGCGCCGCGTCCTGGCCGGGCCCGGGCCCGCGCGCCCCGCGTCTCCCGCAGCCCCGGCATCCGGACCTCCCCGGCGCGCAGGGGGCTCCAGCAGGCGGGGGGGAGGGGAGGGGACCTGCGTGCGCCGGCAGGGGCGCTCGGTGGGGGCGTCCGGCTAGGCCTGGAGCGGGCCGGGGGCGGCGGAGGCAGGAGGAGGCCCCCCCACTCCGGTCGGGCGCCCGGCTCGGACGCCGGCGACGCGGGGCGCTCCTGGGGATTTTGCAACTCGCCGGATCAAGTCTCCACCGGCGGGGCCGCTGCTGCTGGGGAAGGTAAGGAAGGCTCAGGCTGGAGAGAGGCCCTCGCGCGTTTCACCTCCCCCATAAGCACACGCACGCAGCTGGGCTGTTGGGTTAAGAAGGTGCCCCTCCAGCCACGTGCACCGCAGGTATGGGGAAGGTTCTCGCCGTCCCCGATTACCACAGACGCCGGGCAGTAAGGGTCTCCTTGATACCAAGACGACACCTGCACATTTAGACCCATGTAGGCTGAGGAGAGACACCCAGTGTGTCCCTTTTCACCCAATCACACCCGGAGCTCCCCCAGACATTTCGGGGGCCAGAAATGTCCTTCCGCCAGGCATAGAGCCCGGGGG